>NC_056528.1:37974873-37987075 GCF_019175285.1 Sceloporus undulatus | reverse complement strand
TTATTATTATTATTATTATTTGTATCCCACCTCTCCCTGTATTGGATTGAGGCGGGTAACAACAAACATAAGAACAATAAAAATAAAACGCAACAAACCACAAGTAAAACCATAGCAAAACATATAAAATCCAATTCCCTATCTCCCTCCCACCTTAAAATACCATTAAAAACGACAATTCCCAACTGGAGAGTGAACATTCTGAGGAGGTCAATTTGGGAATGCCTGCCAGAAGAGATCCATTTTTATTGCCTTCTTAAAGGCCTCCAAAGATGTTATATGGCGGATCTCCTCCGGCAGGTCATTCCAGATTTTTCGAGCGGCAACAGAAAACATCCTCTGGGAAGTTGTTACCAGTCTGGTTTTCTTAGACTGCAAGAGATTCTTCTCAGAGGACCTGAGAGTGCGGGAAGGATTGTATAGGAGGAGGGATTCCCTCAGGTAAGCTGGACCCAAGCCATGCAGGGCTTTATAGTAATGACCAACACCTTATACTGTGCCCGGAAGCTAATAGGCAGCCAATGTAGGGATTTTAAGATAGGTGTAATAGGATCAAGTTTCAAACTCCCTGTAACCAATATGGCCATATTTTAGACCAGTTGCAGCTTCCAAACATGGCATGAGGATTGCCCCATGTAGAGCGCATAACAGAAATCGAGATGAGGGGTTACCAGTGAATGTACAACCGTTTCTAGGTTTTCCCGTTCCAGGAAGGGTCGTAGCTGGCATAGCAGCCGAAGCTGATAACAGGCACTCATGGCTGTCACATCCACCTGAGATGACAGCTGAAGTGACGAGTCCAGGAGTTACTCCCTGTAACCAATATGGCCATATTTTAGACCAGTTGCAGCTTCCAAACATGGCATGAGGATTGCCCCATGTAGAGCGCATAACAGAAATCGAGATGAGGGGTTACCAGTGAATGTACAACCAAGCTAAAAACACCGTCCTTTAGGGGAAGTGTGACCCCGTCCAGAACTGGAGAGCTTATCACCATTCCCGGATTAGGATTGCCTATAGCAAGTACCTCTACTGCCCAGATGATCAGCCAACAGCAAGAACAGCATAGAAACATCAGGATCAGGGTTTGGAAACGTTCCTTTTTTGGAATGCAGCTCCCAGCATCCCCCAATCACATGGGCACTGAAAGGGAACTTCTCCAAGTTTTTATCAGATCTGACAAATCAGGGTTCTTCTTCTTTCTTTACAGTAACTGAATCCACTGCAACAAATCCACTGGTTTTCATGGATTGCAAGGGGGATAAGAGCCCTGCATTTGATAACAGCTTTGACTCATCAAACTGCAAATCTTTATTTCCCCAAAAATAAAATCTCAGCAGCATTTGCACTTAACTGGAAAGCATGCTTCATAACTAAGCAATCGGGGTGTATAAAGTAAACCTGTCATAGCTGTCAGAGATGCCTATAAGTACAGTTAGCAGCAAAACAAAATACAGCTCAGGATGAAAATACACAGCTTCTCACTCCAAATGTATCAAATCTGAAAAATTCTCCATAAATCTTTGCACAATAAGCAATGTTGTGTCACAGGAAACTTAATTTTTCATCCACCTTACAGGAAAAGCCATCCAACTAGCTGCATTTTTCCAGAGTATTTCTGAAACCTGATTTGTTTGCAGAAGATGAAATTAGAGTACTGTACAGTTTATAGAATATGAAGAACTGATAAAATATGAAATCCACAGATTTTGTTTAAGTCAGTGTGGTAAGACAGCAGGCTCCTACAGATCCAACAAAAGAATTTTCATATATACTGATTATTTGTAAATGATGTATAACTGGCATCTCACCCCAATAAATTGACAAAAACATAGAAAACACAAAGTACTAGAAATGTAAAAAATATATATAGAATCCCTTTATCATCAATGGTGGGGTTGTAAAAAGGCCCCAAAAAGGACAAAATATAAGAAAACTGATAAATACAGTTTTAGAGTCAGAACTGGAAATTAGGCCAGAACTGTTACTTTTAAATAGGGTGGGCTTTAGTAAGAAAGTAGAGAAAAAGCATAGTATATTCATTTGCTATATGATTACAGCAGCAAGAATACTGTACGCTAAATATTGCATACAGAAGGATTTCCCAACTACTGAGGAGTGGATAGAAAAATTATGGGATCTGGCCACATCGGACAAGTCAACCAACCTATTAAAAGGACATTCAACACAAACATGTTTCCAAACATGGCAACCTTTTATAAATTATGTTTTAAAAAAAGAATTGGAGATAATGTGATTATAAGTTTTGATGATTAGATAGAGACAAGGTGAAGATGCAATTCCAGAAGCATGATAATTTCTTTGGGTTCATCCTCTATCCTCTGTAATAGGCACAATGATGAGTCCTTGCTGAGTTGCAATCCACAAAAGTAATTTTTCCAAGCTTTAGGGCTTTCCTCTCCTTTCTGCCCAGAAAGGCCTTTCTTCCCCAGCAAAAAAGCAGAGCCATTTTGATGGTATTCAAACAGTCAGCCTCTCTGTCCTACCGTGCTCCTAATCTGAATACCCAGTGACCAGGAAAGACATTACACAGCATCCTAACTGTTTGTAAATCTCCAGGCAATCTCTTCCGAAGAAGACTCCACAGCACACCTGTCAAGCTGCTTGGCTTGACCGCCAATTCCTGCCTCCACCTGCCAGGCAGCCAGATCATCATTTCACCCTGCTTGAGCTCCATTGCTGCCCTTATCTATGACAGCTGAACCAAGCTCACCTTTCGTGCATCTATCTAGATCAGGTGCCAGAAACCCAGCAGGCGCTGCCAGCTTCTACACAAAATGGGTCATGACTTTGCAGTGACAGCAAAAAGAGGTGATTTCCCCACACTGTCCTTCTTGAAGTACAAGCAATTAAAAAAACTAGGGATTTGCAGATCAGTAAATATCCATTCTGTAACACTTTTTAATGCATGCAATCATGAATCTCTTCTGTACACCTTTTTTTCTCTCTGAATCTTGCTGGATTTTTAAATATGCACAAAAAATTGTTGATTTCCCTGTGCAACATTCCCCCAATAAATGCACTCTTTCCCTAATGCAAACATTTTTGTAAAGAGTATTCCCTAATATATGCTTTTTGTGTGCAGTTGTCCTTCTTTTAAATACAGATGAGGATGATGGGGATGATGAGGATGATTGATATAGTGCAATTGAAATGCACAGAGTTCCCTAATGTAAGCATTTTGTACATCATCTTTAGTAGGGAATTGCATCAAACTCAGAGGAGCAAAGCTTGGGAAACGTACCTTTTTTAGGACTTGTTGTTGCTGTTGTGTGCCTTCAAGTCGTTTCTGACTTATGGCAACCCTAAGGTGAACCTATCATGGGGAATTTGGGGGCAAGTTTCTTCAGAAGGAGTTTGCCATTGCCATCCTCTGAAGCTGAGAGTGTGTAACTTGCCCAAGGTCACCCAGTGGGTATCAGTGGAGTTTATCACATGGGAGGAATTTATCTTAATTTCAAATGAAAAGAAAGTGAGGCCAGAACGCATTCATGTAAATTCGCTGGTTCAGCAAATTTACGTGAATTGGATTGCGTTCCAACTGACTTTCCATTGCCCGAAAATAGCTTGCCATTGCTCAGATTTGTGTGTGGTAGTCTATCACACAATAACGTGAAACCCCATGATTGTGTTCAGACTGACTTCCCATTGCCCGAAAATAGCTTGCCGTTGCCCGAAATTGCATGTGGTAGGTTATCACGCAATAACGTTAAACCCCATGATTGCGTTCAGATTGCCATTGGATTATACTTCCAATTTCCCTTGTCTGATAAACTCCAGTGGCAGAAATGGGATTCAAACCCTGATCTCTAGAGACCTAATCCAACACTCAGACCACTACACTGTGCTGGATCTCTTTTTAGAACTACAGTTCCCAAAATCCTCCAGCCAGTGTGGCAAAAAGTAGTTTTCCCAAACTCTGCAAAGGAGTAATCTGAAGAATAATGATTCCACTCTGCATATTAATTCAGGAAATGCAAATTCACTTCGTTTGCTTATGAGTACAGACCAAATGAAATATTCCAGCATCCCTGTTTAAAAATCAGCATAAACATTAGTGAATTGCTGCACAAAAATACCGTGTACTGCCTTGCAAAAGAAAGACAGTCTGTTTTCATCTTTCCTTTCTATGGCTCTCTCCACCATATGTTTACCTTCTCCCTGACAGATGTTCTCATTGTTGTCACATTTCTACCATTGGCAAAATAAGTGCTGCACATCTCGTCAAGGGAGACAAGTTCCTTATGAACAGAAGTCCCAAAATTGGGTTAACCACGATGACTTGAACAAGCAGGAAGTGCAGCAAAGTGTCAGAGGGTATCCTCATTCCAAAGAGGAGCGCTCCTGCTCACTGCTCTAGGCAGCCAAGACTCTTTCCAGAATATTATAAACTCTAAACTGACTGGGAGCTTCCAAGGATAGGGTTGCCATTTGTCCCGGAAAACCTGGAAAATCCCAGACTGAAGGGACTAAAAAATGCCCTGGCCAGCTGAAGCAGTAAGTCCTGGATTTTTCCATCACAGATGTATCATTGCCACCTTATTCTTCCATTCCCTCTCCACTTCCCCTGATAGGCTGGATAGGCAGGAAAGGAAAGGAGGCAAGCAGAGCTGGCAAGCAGTTATGTGTGGTGATTGTGTAAGCAGTTTGAGCCTAGGGCTAGGTGGCTTAACTTCACTTAAAAACAACCTCAAGAGAGTAAAGGAAGACTCCTTACTCTCTGGGGCTACATGGAAGTATCTTTCCCTTCACACCACTTGGAGAAAAAAGGAGGGGGGGAAGCTCTTAGCTTGGTTTTGGTACTTAGGTTGAAACATACTGGTAGACAAAGTTCAATGACTAATGTGTTGAATTTGCATAATCAGAATGCAACTTAATAATATGCATAATTATATTAATTTGCATAATATGCATATTAGATGTACAATATTAGGGACTGGAGTGTGGCAACCATATCCCTGGACCATATTTGGCCTGAAGGCTGATAGATCCACCTACTCATGCATGTACTTGGCGTCCTCTTCCTGTTCAGGATTTCAGCCACACCATTCTGTTACCTGGGTTGTTGTGCATTCCCCAGTCACACACATACAGACAGACAGACACACATGTCAGATTTAGTGATCAGTGAGCACACTCAGTCCACACTGCACTGTCTGTACCCTCCCACCTCTACACACACACACACACACACACACACACAAGGATTTTTAAAGGACTTATTTGCTTATCCTTCTGCAAACTTTCTGCTGATGCTTTCGTCTTGATTTAAGTGATAGCATTTGATGAGAGCTTGAAAAGTTACCTTTTAAAAGTTCTCTGATCCTTTTATTAACTGTTGCAGGGAGGGGGGTTGAAATAATTTGTCATCATTGCTCATCACAGTATTTTAAAAAGAAACCCTCTGAACTATTTGTTGTATAGTTGTTTGCTTTTTGGTTGCTTTCCTATACTTAATGCCTATACTATGCTTTCCTATAGCAACCCTAGGATTGATATGAGAATGGAATAAAATTGAAAAAAATCACATCCAAATGTCTTACAATTTCTTTTTAATGTAACTGGCAAATGTTACTTGTTGCACCAGTAAAGTACCACTTCTTTCCACTTGCTGCTTTACTTTTGAAACATAACTTTATGATGTCACTGTTACTAGTCTACAAGTAGTTCATTACTTGTTATTCATTACTTCCAAGCTGCGGCTTCAACTACAGAAAGCAATGGTGCTCACAGACAGAAATAGAAGGAATTATTCCTAAGCTAAATGCCTTTCTTTTACACTGTCACCTTTTGCTATGTGAAGCTGTCAAGCTCTATTTTGTCAGCTTTTTCATCTTGCAAGAAATAAGATTATTCCAGCTCAGGTCCCCATCAGATTGACAACCTTTTAAAATTTCCATACACATTTATTTTTTCAAAATAAACATAGGTTTTGCTCATTTTCTAAGCATATGCATTTTCCCCTCAAGTTATTTTTTAATCTGTGCACTTAAAAAGAAATGCATGCATTATTTTTGTCTCATCAATTACATCGCAAATGTGGTGAATAAATATTAAATACAGCGTCCTCATCTTTATCCCACAAAGGCAGTTTGCTCATTTTCTTGGTTTTGTTTGTGAATATACATTTGCAGAAAGTGTATATTAGAAAAACAGAGGTGAGCAGGTTCTAGATCCAGGGGCTATTTTTCCAGACCCAGGATGACCCAAGAGCTCTTTCTCTACTGCCATATAAAAGAGGAAGGGTTAAAAAATCCTGCTGTTTTCAGGAACGCAGAGGGGAGGGAGATCCTTGGTTAAAACAAGGCTAAAATAACTTTAGAACAGCAATTATCTACGAGGAGGAATTCTCATTTTGGGGGAAATAGTGGGGCATAGACGGAGTGCAGGAAGAGTCTGGCATGCAAAAAGACCTTGTGGCCATGTATAGCCACAAGGCTATACTGTACAATTCTCACCTCATTTTGAAAGAAAGCTCCTGCTTTTGAGGCTGGTCCTTTGACCAACATTTGAACATCGCTCAGGAAGCTCAGGCTGAAAATTAGCTGCTCTGATCCCATTGCTCTTGGCCTTCTTATTTCTGCATGACCTACATATAAGCTTCTGCATCACCTGTTCCGCCATCTGGATACCTAAACAGTCCTCTTGGCAACAGCATGAAACAAAAATGGCATGGCTGACGCCATTCCAAAGACAAAACTCTTTTCTTCCCTTCATTCAGTTCATTCACAACCCTACTGTTTAACAGAGGAGCAGGGGGAAAAACCAAGACTACTGGTAGAGTTGCAACCTCCTATGAGATACCCTATGACTTTTAGCAGTTTTGCGATGAGCAAATGGAAAACAAGTGTAAGGTGTGATCGCTGAAGGCTATGAACTAGTTTGGGAGATGATGGAGATAGGTCAGAATATCTGGGTAATATTCTGTCACATTAAGTGGCCAAGCCAAGTCAGTCATGCCTTTGATAAAATAAAAACAGTCCAGGATGACCCAGAAAATATCTCTCAGTGCTCTTAATGGAAGCCAGTGGGTAGAAAATAGGCAAGTTAAGGGTAGGCAACTTCCATGGGAGGGGGCATATTCAGACCTCTGAAAGCACCAGAGGCATGCACTAGATCACCATTGTCATGACTCTGCTTCTGGGAACATGATTTGTACCCACAGTTAGCCCTCCATATCCACAGATCTTTTTATCCATGGATTCAAGCATCCACAACTTTAAAATATTTAAAATATATCTACATTTCAAAATTCAAACCTTGATTTTGCCATTTTATATAAGGGAGATCACTTTATTATGCCATTGTATTTGGTACACTTGCCTGCCATTACCTAGATGAAAGGAAACTCCTGTTTCACATTGGGATGTTCATTCACATAACTTTGCACTTAGCCCACTTCCTTTCCTATAGTTGTTGTGCCTTCAAGTCATTTCTGACTTATGGTGAACCTAAGGTAAGCCTGTCACTGAGTTTCGTGGGGCTGAGAGAGTGTGATTCACCCAAGATCACTCAATGGGTTTCCATGGCCAATTGGGGAACTGAACCTTGGTCTCCAGAGTCCTAGTCCTGCACTCAAATTGGCTCTCCCTTTCCTATATAGGATGCAGCTATGTCTGTTCTTTTTGGTTATTCCAAATTATGCATGGGGGACTTTATCTGGAATTGGATCTGGGTTTGGGGTGAGAGTTAACTCTTTGTAGTCAACCCACTCTGGGCTCAATCTGAATGAGGTAGTAAACTTGCTATTTGCATAGAAAAAGCTCCCCTTTAACCAGTTAGAGGTATGTATGTTTTTCCCTAACTTCAAGGACCAAATACTGTTAAAAACATGGAGCATACATATAATGGCGAGCCAGCATAGCATAGTGGTTTGAGCATTGGCCTACAATTCAGGAGACCAGGATTCAAATCCCCATTTGATCATAGAAACCCACTCAGTGACCTTCAGTAAGTCACACTCTCTCAGACTCAAGGGAAGACAAAGGGAACCTCCTCTGAACAAATCTTGCCAAGAAAACTCATGATAGGGTCGGGTCGCCTTAGAGTTGCCATAACTCAGAACCTGAGAGCACACAACAACAATGCATATAATTGGTTAATACTTGGTTTCTGTCTCAGCTTTCCTGCCATTAAGTCAAGGCAGTGCCAAGTAAAAGTTAATGCTCATTTCTGTAGCTTAACCAGTTGATATCTGGTTCTAGAACATGGCCTCATAGCCCAAAAAACCCACAAAAAAACGATGGATGCTGGCCGTGAAAGCCTTCGGCTTCACATTGATATCTGGTGCTTTGTCACATTCTTTTCCAGTCCTCTTATTTTCATCTTGGTGTGGGATACGGCAAAAAGAACTGTATTGCTCAGTATACATGTTCTCAACTAAAGGCTGTCAGACAGTTCCATAAATTGTTGATGAGGTTAAAAAGAAATGTAAGAAGAGGGCGGGGGATGTAAAAAATATTGTCAAGAAGCTTCCTCTGGTGAAGGAGAGAGAAATCTGTTTTGTTATTTGCAATATCCTCAAAAGCCATTTGTCTTCAAGTACATGTATATGAGAAATATTATATTATCCTTTAATAAAAAAGAGAGGCACCAAGCCACACTTGCTTTTGTCTGTAATTACAAAGAATGCATCTCTTCTAATTTGGGGTGGTGGAAGAAACACCATTTATTTCTATTTGCCTGCAGCAGTTCAACAGCACACAAACCAATCCCTGGAAGGAGGCCTTCTTGAAACTGTTTCAATGAATTCTGTTCTAAATGTCTTCCAAGGTTGTTGTTTTTTTTTAAAAAAATGTTCCTGGAGAACATGAATCCAGTGTCCTTGCTGTCTTCCGTGAAGCGATACTCTCATTAGAATATCTATTTTTGCAACCTGACAGGGACCAGCAGCGTAATGTATATTTCACTGTGCATTCTGCTCCAGACAACTCACTGTTAACAAGGCTGAGTTCATGATCAATATTTTAGGGAAAGTTTTAAATATGCCACAAGTGTGCTTTATTACTTTTCAGGATCATGCCAAGGTTTTTGTAGGCTGGATAAGAAGGGAGGGCAGGAGAGAGGGAACGCTGTGATGCTCTGTTTGTAGCAGACTCTCCCTTGTTCTAACTCCAGTTCTAGTTGCTGGCCTGGTTTGGACTGCAATATCTATCAAGTCATGGGATGAAGAACCTGCAACATCCAGCCAAATTTCATGAAACTGACATAAATGACATGAGCCCAGAGAACAGGAGAAGCATCAAGAGCCAGTAAGGCTAGTCATTTGCTAGTCAGAAGCCAACAGGAGCCCTGCTAGCGAAAGACCGCTTGACCGCTTCCTCTCCTTCAATTGTTCATTGCCCCACTTTCCTTGTTCATCCTTGTCTCACTCTGACCAAGGCTGCATCTGCACTGCAAAAATAATCTGGTTTGATGCCACTTTAACTGCCATGGCTCAGTGTATGGAATTCTGAGAATGGTCTTTTGTTGTGGCACCAGAGCTCTGCCACAGACCAAAAGGGTGCACTCATGCCCTGCTTGTGGTCTTCCCAAATGCATCTATGGTTGGCCACTATGGGATCAGAAGGTTGGACTAGATTGACCTTTGGTCCATTCTTCAGCCCATTCTTTGGAGAGGCTTAACCATGCCACCCATTTTAATTTCCACATGAAGTATATGTTCCATTTATCAGAAGCTTGAGGAATGCTAACTTAAGAAACCTAGAAAGCTCTCACTTTTCTTGGCAACATGCAAATGGAAGCTGGTCTACCCTTCATTGAATATACAGTTGGCCCTCCGTATCCATAGATTCTTCATCCACAGATTCAACCAACTATGGTTCAAAGATATTCTCTCTCTCTCTCTCTCTCATACACACACACACACACACACACACACACACAAAACCATTCCAAAAAGCAGACCTTGATTTTGCCACTTTATATAAGGGACACCATTTTACTACATCATTGCACATTATGGGACTTCAGCATCCATGAATGTTGGTACCCACAGGGTCCTGGAACCAAATCCTAGCAAATGCCAAGGGCCCACTGTATAACCTGCACAATATGGTAGACAGGCAAAAAGGTTTGAGGCAAAACTGAATTCTTTTTCCTTCAGCAGAAGAACAAACCTGCAAGATAGTTCATATGAATGAAACTGTTATAATAATTAAACAAAATGAATGGGTTGAAAGCCCTTTGTCTTGTTAATATTTATAAGACTGGTATTTCAGAATCTCATTAGAACATGTCATCTCTCTTTGAAAGGGTGTAGATTTAATTCCTATATATCCACATAGAGAGATACACATAACTCTCACATTCTTGCCAATGCTTTTGACAAATGTCAGCTCCCTCTTAAACAAATAAGGCCCTTTGTCCATTACCCTCCACTATGAGATCACAAAAAGCTGATGTTCAGCTTTAGAAAACTATTGTTGTTCAATCTGTTAGTCTCTGACTTAAGCTTATTCTAAGGAGGAAAATCAAATCTGACCAATTTCTTGATTATCTTCTAAGCTTATCTATAAAGAGATATTAATGGGTATTAACCATTTGTGTCTGGAACCATTGTAATTACCTCAATTGCTAATTGTTTTATTTTGGGATTCTTGTCCTTCATCTTCTCTCTTTTTCTCACTCATTTATGCCTCACCTTTCCTCCAAGAAACTCAAGTTGGTATGCCAGGTTTCTTTCCTCCCATTTATACTGGCAACAACTCTGTAAGGTAAGTTAAACTGAGAAATACTCAATGCAATTCCATGGCTGAGTGAGGATTTGCACAAAACAAAAAACTAGAAAGCACATAGTCACACTGGAAGAATGAAAGGAGACAAAATCTTCCTTCTAAAACCCAAACGTTTGCTTCTATAGAAAGTGCAAAGTACAACTGCAAAAATGCCTGAGAACTGAATAGCACCTGAAAAACAGACTCACTCAGGGGCCTGGCCTCCTTGATTGAGTCTATCCATCTGAAATATGTTCTTATTTTTACTACTGCCTTCTTCCTTATCAAGCATTATAATCTTTTCTAGTGAGTCACGTCTTGTCATGACATGGCCAAAGTATGAAAGGCTCAGTTTAGTAAATGTGGATTCTATGGAGACTTCAGGCTTGATTTGCAGCCCATGTAGTGCTTCACTTGAATATTTCTATCCATAGAACTCTTTTCCAGCACCACGTTTCAAATGAGTTGATTGTCTTACTGTCCACTTTCTTCACTGTCTATCTTTCATAAGCTTATAAAGAAATGGGAAACATAATAGCTTGAACAATCCTTATTTTACCATTCAATTATATCTCTTTACATGTCACACACATGAATCAGAAGAAGCTGGTAAGTAACTGCACAAAAAAGCAGAGCCAGTTGACTAAGCAATAAAATCCCGCCAGTTTCTCCAGGCCAAAGTTGGAGTAACTTGTTCCCCACCTTTCTTGCAGGCTTGCTAGCTGTGGTCCTGAACTCAAGTGAAGATTCTGGTCACTATCTGAACCTCTTCAGTTTCAGATCTATACAGCAGGGCTTGTGCTCTGTTGCCAGAGCAGTTTCATTACTAGAATTAACAGGATACTACAGAAGCTACTTAAGTATGACCCCTCCCCGCAAGTCTAACTCCAAAATTTGAAAATCTTTCACTGCTTTGGATCATAAACCTTCCTCTGAGCTTTTCCTTTTTGTTGTTATTTGCCATCAATTTAACTGCGACTTATAGTGTCTCTATGACTGACATACCTCCCTGCTTAAATCTTGCAAACTCAACCCCATGGCTTCCTTGATTGATTGATTCATTGATTCATTGAATCAATCTACCTATAATGCAGTCTCCCTCTTTTCCTACTCCCTTCCACTATACTAAGTTTTATCATATTTCCTAGGGAGTCACGTCATCTCATGATATATCCAAAGTACTACAGCTTTAAATTAATCATCAGCCCTCTATATGTTCAAATAATGTGCAGGTGGTAGAGCTAGATATGTGGACCCTGCTTTCATTTTCCTGTCTCCTCTGCTCCCACACATGGCTTGTTGAAGATAAAGATGTGAATAGAGTTTATTTGTGTGTTCATCTGATCGTCTTTCCTCCTAAGCCCAACCTTCAACACTCCTTTTCTGTCTCTGTGGACAACATATCCATTCAACCAGTCCAGCAAGCCCGCAGTCTTGGTTTTATCTTTGACTCTTCTCTGTCGTGT
>NC_056528.1:37929997-37954873 GCF_019175285.1 Sceloporus undulatus | reverse complement strand
ACTGAATGAATGGAATGTTGTCATATCTGAAGTGCACACAGGACAATATAGTCAACAAAGAGCAGTTTGGGTTTTCTCTAGAAAAGTTCACCAGGAATTTGGCAATCCACAAATTCTCAAATTGCTGGGATGCCATCCTGACCCATTTCTATTGTCTCGATGAAGATTATTACACTAGGACTTACCATCTCTCAGTCATCCCTGGATCGTTGGGGAAGCGCGCATGTATGAAAGCCTGGTGCGCTTCCTTAGCATTATGGAATCGTCAGCTCCCTCTAGTGTCATGGAATCATTCAGGGAGAGTGAATTTCCTCTTAACACAAAATTTCCATTAATTCACTCTCCCTGAACGATTCAGTAATGCTAGAGGGAGCCGACGATTCCATGATGTTGAGGAAGTGTGCCAGGCGTTCATACACGCACGCTTCCACAACGTTTCAGCGGTAATTGACAGACGGTAAGCCCTAGTGTGATAATCTTCACTGATTCCTGATATTAGCAGCAAAGATAAGTATTAACTTGTGGGAAGAAAACAAAGGCAGATGTTATGTTCTGACTGGAGAACCCTCCTACAGAAGCTGCTCAGATGCTGAATCAATTTTGGGACTAGGCAATAGGAGAGCCAGCATGGTACAGTAGTTTGAGTGTTGGACTGGAATTGTGGGTAACAGGAGTTTGAATCTCTGCTCAGCCATGGAAGCCTATTATGTGACCTCGGGCAAGTTACACAATCTCAACTGTAGAGGAAGGCAATAGTAAGCCCCCTATGAATAAATCTTGCCAAGGAAACCGTATTGTAGGGTTGCCATAAATTGAACTCCATCTGAAGGCATATAACAACATCAAGTAGGTGCTGCTGGAGCTGCTGGCCATGCCTGATTACCACTTCATATAAACACACTCTGCTTCAACATTTTTGCATTCTTGTTCCCTGCTCTTAGCGTTTCTTTGATTCCTGCTTTATCCTGGCAGCCTGACCATGACATATTCCTCTGGCTTATCTTCTGGGTATTCCTTGTTCTGATGGGTAATGTGCTTTCAGCTGTTTTGATTTAATATTTTTAAGGGGATTATGTTTAATGATTTTAAAAAAATCTTTGTTTTTCAGGCCGTTTTAGCAGTATTGTTTTAATGTATGGTGTGAGCTGCTTTTGATTCCATAAGGGGGGGAAAGTTAGTCTGACATCAATACCAGGAAAAATTCTGGAGCAGATCATTAAACAGAGAGTCTGTGAACCTCTAGAAGGCAATGCCATAATCACAAAAAGTCAACACAGGTTTCAGAGAAAGAGATCTCTTTCTTTGATAAAATTACCAGCTTGTTAGATGAAGGGAATGCTGTGGATATAGTATATCTTGATTTCAGTAAGGCCTTTGACAAGGTTCCCCATGACATTCTTGCAAACAAACTTGTAAAATGTGGGCTAGACAAGGCAACTCTTACATGGATTTGTAATTGGTTTACTGGCTGAACCCAAAGGGTGCTCAACGATGGCTCCTCTTCATCCTGGAAAGAAGTGACCAGTGGGGTCCCACAGGGCTCTGTCCTGGGCCCAGTGCTATTCAACATCTTTATCAATGACTTGGAGAACAAAATTGGAGGCATACTCATCAAATTTGCAGATGACACCAAATTAGGAGGAGCAGCTAATACTCCAGAGGACAGGATCAAAATTCAAAATGACCTGAATAGACTAGAAAACTGGGCCAAAGCTAACAAAATGAAATTTAACATGGAGAAATGTAAGGTACTGCACTTAGGGCGGAAAAATGAGATGCACAGATATAGGATGGGTCACACATGGCTGAATGAAACTACATGTGAAAGGGATCAAGTAGACCACAAGTTGAACATGAGTCAACAGTGCGATGCAGCAGCTAAAAAGGCCAATGCAATTTTAGGCTGCATCAATAAAAGTATAGTCTCTAGATCAAGGGAAGTAATAGTGCCACTCTATTCTGCTCTGGTCAGGCCCCACGTGGAATATTGTGTCCAGTTCTGGGCACCACAATTCAAAAAGGATGTGGAGAAACTGGAGCGTGTCCAAAGGAGGGTGACTAAAATGGTGAAGGGTCTGGAAGTCATGCCCTACGAGGAACAACTTAGGGAGCTGCAGATGTTTAGCCTGGAAAAGAGAAGTTTAAGAGGTGATATGACAGCCCTGTTTAAATATTTGAAGGGATGTCATATTGAGGAGGGAGCAAGCTTGTTTTCTGCTGCTCCAGAGAACAGGACCCGGAGCAATGGATGCAAGCTACAGGAAAAGAGATTCCACTTCAACATTAGGAGGAACTTCCTGACAGTAAGGGCTGTTCGACAGTGGATCACACTCCTTCTTCAGAGTGTAGTGGAATCTCCCTCCTTGGAGGTCTTTAAACAGAAGCTGGATGGCCATCTGTCGGGGATGCTTTGATTTGGATTTCCTGCATGGCAGGGGGTTGGACTGGATGGCCCTTGCGGTCTCTTCCAACTCTATTATTCTATGGTTCTATGATTCTAATACTGTATGCAACTTTGTGTACTGAAGATTCATGCATTTACATGGGTAGGATTGATGGGAAGTAGGTAGATGGACTTCCTGTGGTTTCCTAGACTGTCTTTTGTCTGCTTTGACCTATGCTGACTTTCTTTCGACTCTTTACTGCTATCTGAGATTCATGGATGTCTCTTCCTCCTCTCATACTCTGATCTCTTTATTTGGAAATAAGACCTCTTGCCTTCATTTCTGGAAGACTGGGAGCCAGCATGGCTCCCTGTATCTTAACCTTATTTGGTTTCAAGTATACTTTTCCTGACACCACTGTATTTCCTGTAATAAACATTACCTTTCTTGTTTTTCAGAATAGACATGTCTATGTATGTTTTCATCCCAGCGGTAAAGTGTTCTATTTACAGAGCTATACTACTTGTGAGGGCTCTGGCTCTTTTGCTAACACTTTATTTTGTGACTAGAAAACAAAAGGAGACTAAAGGATAGAAGAAAAGAAAAGAAGAATAGAGGAGCATATACTGGGCAATGTTTCATGAAGGGAGATAGAATTGCCATACTCTCTATTGAAAGTGTCCTCTTCAGAAATAGACACAGAACCTTTAAAAATCAGTGATCCTACTCCAGAACTGCCTGACCTTATGATTTGAGAAGATCTTGGACCCTTAGGAGAAATGGCTGAGGGTTTGATCCTCCAGAACAAAGGGGTTCTGCATGAGATTCAGAAGCCACACTAACCCATGCCTCCAAAAGTGTCAGTAAGGCAGGCCAGGTCTTACTTGGTTAAGAGAAGTACTAGCAGCAGCAGAGGGCTTCTTATAAATTAAGGACTCCTCATTCATAGGGTTCTTCTTATGAGAAGGACATTTGATGGAAGTCTCTCATACCTTGCATCTGAATGTTGGCTAGAGTTCTGCCAACTCCTGTTTAGAAGCCCCCTCTAATATTAGGGGGGCCCTTGACACTTCTTCTCTCCTCTCGGTCACAGATGGCAGGTTCTGTATGTGTTCTAGAGTCATGGTGGAACTTCTAGAGATTATGGATGGTTTGAAATGGGAAAATATGCACAAGCTGATACATCCCAAAATCCAATGGGAGAATACATTGGCCATGATGGCTGGAGAATTTCAACACATTTCAACACATCTAAAGAGCCCCAGGTCTGGTAAAAGCTGCTCTTCTGGATTTGGGACCTTTGGCATACAAAGCAGAAGCTTTCCCACTGAGCGATGCAATTGTAGCTGTCATTTAATGTGCTTCCTTACCTTGTGAGTTATTGAATTAAACTTTTTCCTCCCTAAATGCAATTAGTGATCTAATTAACAGTATGACGAAAAGTTCTGCCGTCTGCTGGAAGCGGTATACAGTAATTAGCAGGAATTTCTGTCATCTGTTCCTTTTCTTTAAAAAGGAATATAAGAAGAGGAAAGAGCTATACAATGGAAGCTGGTATGGTGGTCAAAGTGCATGTTCAAAGACTATTGGAAGGAGAAGCATCAATGGTAGAGCTTTGAGAAGCTACTTTCTGGGGCCGAAACTCCCAGAATCCTTGGAGATGTTGGGAGCTGAAGTAAGTTCTCCATGCTCTTGAGGATGGAGCACAGCAAGAAAATCTCAACATACTTGAAAGATATCAAGAATGGAATGCTCAGGACTATAGCAGGCCCAAGATATTTATAAAAGATTTCCAGTCAATTGGAAAATTGAATTGGCTGCCAATTAGAAAGCTGGGGTGGTAGTCAGTCAAAACCTGAGAGAAGCCTGATGGTTTGGAAAGAAAGAAATATTCTCTGCCATTAAAGCATAAGCAGAGTGTAAAACCAAAGGCCTGTCTGGTCCAGCATTCTGTTCCCACAGTGGAGAACTTCAACACAGGGTAGCGCTTCTCACAATGGTCCCTGAACTGGTGCCAGACTCCAAGCCATTGGCTGCTGGTCCCTGGTGAGTTTCCAGGAAAAACCCCCACAACTGTACTCTAATGACCACAAATATGGCTAACGCTGGCACACCGGGGGAAAAAGAATTGCCAATCCCCCATATCTTCGGGCCTGAACAGACAGGCCAAAATAAAGCTGTTTCAGATGACTTTGGAGGTATGTTGTTTAAATGATACATGCGCCATAAGAGGCTGGAAGCCGTACCAAAGCCATGCTCCAGTTCTAAGAACTGGAGGGTTGCTTTGGCGCAGCTTCTGGCCTCTTAAGATGTGTGTGTCATTGAAACAGCATACCTCCAAAGTGACCTGAAGCAGCTTTATTTTGGCCTGTCTGTTTGGGCCCAGAGAGGTTGAGAAGTATTGGCTTAGAGTCCATGACCTCCAGGCATATATGAAAAGCCAGCTCCTAGATCTTTAAGACAAGTGCTTTCCCACCTCTCATTCCCCAGCAACCTGGCTAGATGTGCAAATAGCCATAACTGGAACAAGTCAACTTTGTATCACACCTGGAACTTCAGTGCCTCAAATCTTCTCAAGGACAATGTTTTTCAGCGGATGGAGGCGAGATTTATTCATTGCCTGCTGAGTATTAACAATTAATCATCAGCTATGATGGCTGATGGCTGTAGAGAGCAGAGCTTGGAAAGGTTACTTTTTGGCTCCACAACTCCCAGAATCAATGTCCGTGCTGCTTGAGGTTGCTAGAAGTTATAGTAAAATCTCCAAGCCCTGGTAGAGAAGGTATTCTGATTAGGATAATTGGAGTTGTCCTCTGTCTTCCACAGAAGTAGTGCATACTCCATAGTTTGCTGCTACTGTTTTATTCTTTCATGATGCCTGTATTTGCTATCTATGGAAGCAAATACCAAGTACAAGATAGTATGCACACAGAAGTGGTGTTGTGCACCAGATAGTATGCACACAGAAGTGGTCAGAGGTCTTGGCAGACTGACAGGTGAAAATAATTTATTCAAATAAATAACTGATACATTATGTTCTTAAACTGGGTTGTCATCTATGGTACATTACAGAGGATGGTCTTCATCTGAAAGGTTGTTTGACTACTAGATGATGTTGTGCTTAAGGATAAAGAGTAGTAAGAAGAGAGAGGAGAAGCCTCAATGTTGTCCATCAATAGTTAGAATTTGGATAAGAGGCTTAGAAGCAGACACACCTGTGTCAGTGAATACGATATTCTCTATAGGGGCGATAACAGAGTTTATTATAGTTCTAGTTATATCTAACTTTTCATGCATTTTTTTTTGCAGGTGGGCAGTCTTCCTTTTGCAGAAAATGTGTTTGCTTCTTATTTTGAGACGTGACTAGTTTGTTCTTAAAGAGCATCAGTTAATACTGAATGTTCCCTAGCTCTGACTTACTGAGCTTGACAGTTCACACTCACACATCCCAAGGCTTATGTTAACTTGGATACTGCCTGGACGTGACTAGGAAGCAGGGCTGTTTCATTCTGGATGCAGAAATGCCCTTCATTCATTCGCAGGGAGGGCCCACTGCTGGTGTCCGCACTGCAGAGAAATCCATTCCCTGAAACATGGCTGTAGATGTCACTGTTTAACTAGCAGAGTTTTCCGCTGACTGCTCTGCAGTGTACATTAAACTTGCCTCTAGATTCTTGCATCTCCTTGCAATAGGAACAAACGTGTTTCCCAAAGATGGAATCAACAGACTTGACAGGAGCATTTCCCTGCAAGAAAACAACAGACCCCCTCTGCTGCTCCCCATTTTGCAATCCTCGCAGGCTTTGGGTTATTTTTGCAATCAATTATTCCTCTGTGGAGCTTCAATCCTGCCAGAAGATCTCTAGAAGCTACCATTGGAAAAAACCTGTTAAACTTCATTCTACTCTTTTCCTTCTCTGAAAGGTATCTGTTTTCTAATGAACATTGGCTGTCTGCTAGTAAATGCAGGTTGCATTCCGAAAGCCGAGAGACACCTTCCTGGCTGCCCCTGTGGAATGTATTCTTCCCATCTTCACAACTTGAGGATTATTCAAGTTTGGAAAAGGACAAAGCATGTGCATGTTCCATTTTTACATGAACATTCCTGGCTGCTACTAACATTTCAGTAATATATGACTGCTTTAGTTTCAGGAAACCTGTTCTAACTGTGTTTAAGTTCACCTACTTTGAATATTGTTTTAAGTTGTTGGGGATAATGCCCAAATAGAGTGGGATATACCTCAGCCCTCTGAGAGCCAGTATGGAGTAGTGTTGGACTCTGGAGTGTTGGACTTTGGAGACCATGGTTCAATTCCTGGCTTGGTCATAAAACCCACTGGGTGACCTTGGGCAAGTCACACTCTCTCAGCCTCAGGGAAAGGCAATGGCAAATCTCCTCTGAACAAATCTTGCCAAGATAACGCCATGATAGCGTCACTTTAGGGTTACCATAAGTTGGAAATGACTTGAAAGCAGACAACGACAACATAACATTCCAACTGGCTGCTAACTAGGCTTTAGACTTGTCAAGTTCTTTGATTCATGAGGGAAGTTGTTCAGGCCAAAGCTACCCAACAGTTGTTTCATAGAGTGACCAAGTAGTTGCCAGCTATCCCTCCTGAGAGTTACTCAGATACTGGCTGCATCCACACTGTGGAAATAATCCAGTTTGACACCACTTTAACTGTAGTCACACAATGCTATGGAGTTCTGGGAATGGTAGTTTGTTGTGGTATCAGAGCTCCGCTCCATAGCATTGCGGAGCTCTGGTGCCACAACAAATTACCATTTCCAGAACTCCATAGCATTGAGCCACAGCAGTTAAATTGGTGTCAAACCGGATTATTTCTGCAGTGTGGGTGCAGCCACTGTCTACAGATTCTCTTGTCGATTGCTGGTCCTCTTTGCACACAGTTTCAGAAGCAGCTCAAACAAAAGGCAAGACCTCACATACCATATTCTTAGATCAAATAGCTTGAGCTGTGACTGTGGGTGTAAAACAGATGTATTGTGACTCACAATCAAATGTTGAGATGACAAGTGCTGATTTATGGACATCTTAATTTGAAGGGGGAGAAAACCCAACAACCCACAAGGATGCTTAATCTGGGTTGTATTAGACAAAGAATGAGTCTTTTATTCTTTGTACAGATTCATATTATAGAAGGCTGAAGTCAGGGCAGATTGTCAAGGGTCTCATTCCTTCACCATAATTTGGTGGAGGGATGTATCCTCCAGAGACAAGTGTAGTTAAACTTACCCATTCTCCTTCTCTCTTTTCTGCCATCTCCTTTGCCCTCCTTCCCATGTAATGGCTGGAATCTGAAGAGAGAGCTTGTAAAATTAAATTTTAGAAAACTCAAGCATAAAATAAAAAGGGACAGACATCAAATAGGGAAAAAAACTAGTACAGTAAAACAGTACAACAGTTGTTATCAAAAGTTGTAAAGAGCTTGTGAAATTAAGCCCAAAGATGGATCAAGATGCAACTTCAGGCCTAAGATTTGCCTAATTCAGTTTAAATTTTGAAGATGGTTTATGATGCAATACATGGCCATGCTGTTTGGGAGATTCTGGGAGTTGTTGTTCTCCTGCCCCCTGTTTCCAAGTTCTGATTCCTTCCAGGTAAATATGTATAAAATTGCAGTTTAACTGATGTTGTTATGGTTATCAAAGATTGGATATTCTGTAGGAAATTTTAAAAACCTGCTTGAAGATGTCACCCATTTCTCACTTACTGTTGCTATAGTTGTGATATTGTGGTTTGAGTGTAGAACTATGACCCTAGAGACCAGGGTTCGATTCCCTGGGTGCACTTGGGCAAGCCACATGCTCTCATGTGACCACCATAGCTAGGAACTGCCAAACTCTGAGTACAATACTTTGAAGTCCTCTTAAACTGGAAAGAGGTGGTGGAACATGCACATTGAGAATCCTTTGGGGCTATAATTGATTTCTGGAGCTTTGTACCAAGTGGAAGCTGTAGCATAGGCCAATGGGGTTTCTGGAGGACCTGATGTGGGTGGCAAATATCCATTCATAGTGGAGCAAGCCCATGGATGTTCATAGGGTTCTGGGGAATGTAGCTGCTGAACATTCAGCTGTGAATATGTCTCTGGATTGTTCCCAATCTGTTTATAGGACAACTAACCCCGATCTCACCTACTGGAAGCTATAAAAAGCAGAACCTGTGACTGACAATCACGGAGAGCTTGCCAGCAATCCTCTCTTCATTACATATGTTTTCTGTTTTCCAAGCATTCACTGAAATACAGCCTGTCTCTCTCTGGCAGCCTGAAGTGAATTGAACTTGGTGTCCTTCCTTTCGTTGCCATTCAGGTGCTGTCTTTGGTGACAGATGGGATCAGATGGCTCAAGACATATGGGATGAGTGCTTGCTCAATCACAAGAGACTTCACAGGGAGGCTGTTACTCCAGCTTCACACAGGTCTTTTTATTCACAGCCGAGGGCTGGGGGAAAAGGAAGGATGAGGATGTGGTATTTTTCTGTACCAGTAATGCAGCAACAGATGCATTGCCTAAAAAGAGGAGATGTATCACTGCTTAAAAAAAGAACAGAGACACAGATTTGTTTCATTTTAATAGAACCACAATGGATCTGAACATAGTCAAGGCAACTGGTATTAAATAATCCGTGTGCCTGAAGATTTTGTTGGTCACATGTGAACTGTTGATGGGAAGCTCTCAGGTTCCAGCTCTAGTTTCTTAGGGTTCTTTATATTAGACCCAAGTTGGACAAAACAGCTGTTCTAACAGAAGATGTTGTCGAATTGTCTTCTGTAAATTGGGATACGTGGTCACCCCATTGCACAAGCCAAGGACCCAAGTAACATAAGTCTGTGTGAACTGCCTGGCACTGCCATTGTGAGTGTGTCACTCTGAGGTCACAACAAGGTGTCCAGTGTCAATAACATGTCTGGGCACCTCATTGTGACCTCGGTGGTGGTGCCAGGTGATGAACGGCGATTACATGGGAGGGCAGCCATCCTCTGTCGCTATAAAGAGAGCACAAGTAATATGGGCATTTTGGATCCAGAATACTCCAGTGGCAGCCTAGAGTATTCTGGCCAGTGAAAACAAGCCATAACACTCCAGTCTATCCAAGCTGAGGTGCATAGTACCCGACGTTGGCCAAGTTATTTTGGCACATGAAAAAGAATAGCAATCAACCACACATTCCCAAACCCTGCTGGTAACCTCTCCCTCCGTAATAATGAAACATAATATGACCATCTCCTGATGGTTCATGACATAAAATCAGTTGCCAGATGTTACTGCCTTACTCTACCTCATCGCTGGGCAGCTGTGATGGAAGAGAAGGCATTTTCCAGTCCAGTGAAACCTCAGAAGGCTGCACGTATCCACACCTCTATGCTTTGATTTTCAGCCACCTTTCCTGGTTTTATTTTGGGGAGGGGGAGTTGAGGAGGGGGGGGGGGGGGGAGGCAGAAAGCGCCAGATTTTAGTGTGGTTCTGTAATGGTTTGGGTGCTTTTTATAGGAATTTTCCATGCAATTTTTTAAAAAAAATTGAGAGGAATTGGAGTGTCCCTAGTAGATTGCAACAAAAGAATTGAGGGAGCTATATGCAGCCTACACTTTGCCTGCACCTCCTCTACCTAGTAGTAGTGCTGGCCTTGAATCTTGAAAGCTACTGTCTGAACACTCAAATACCTGGCTATGTTACACACTGAGAAGAAGGTTTAATTTTTTTTTATAGCAAAGTGTCTGTCCCTGTTTGAATACACAAGCAGAGAAACATTTCAGTCTGCTATTCAAATACTCACCTCTCTTTAGGCCATTATTTCCAAACATGTCATTGCAGCCACTGTGACATAGTGGATCATGTTATTTTGTGCAAGTGCCTAGTGCTATGTCTTTGGCCATCATAAAACGAAAGTATATTTTCTGGCTTGAGAGAGAACATTTCCAGAAGTCGTAACCTTTCCCTCTTTCCCTCGCCAGTCTTTGCTCCCTGAAACTAATTGTTCCCTTTCAAAGAGCAATTACTTGCTTTTAAACTCTGGCTGGGCACAATTATGCGGATGAACATTCTATGCCCAAGTGACAGATTCTGTTTGCTAAATGGAAACTGCTGTCCTGGTTATTGATAAATTATGGAAGGTGCAGCAAACTGCCAGGCCAAGGTCTACAGCGTGCATTCACTCACTCTGGCTTCTTGTCACTTGATGCTAACACACACATACATACATACACACCAAGTGGGAATAAGGTCATTGATGTTGCCAAACCCTTAGTAATTCAGCAATATCATCACTCTACATGATTGTCAGGGCCAAAATAAGATGTATAAATGTGAAGTCAGTAGAAGGACCATAGCTCAGGAGTAAGCATGCATGTATAAGTCCTCAGGTTCAGTGTCTGGCATCTCCTGTTTAAAGGCTCTCATAGCAGGTGACGCGGGGGGGGGGGGGGAGGGACAGACCCTGCATTGAGTCTGCCAGGAGTGTTGTTTTCTTGTGTCAATCTGTGCCCAGATGATAGGTGTGACAGTCTCACTTTCACCAATAGTTAGAGCAGGAGTGTGGGGATGAACAGCTTGGTGTGCTCCAGATGGTGCTATAGAAATAAACAACAACAACAACAACAACAACAACAATAATAATGGTGCTGGACTATTACTCTTATCAGCCTTAGACAGCATAGCCAATGGATGATGAGAGCTATAGTCCAATAATATCTGGAAGGCCATACATTTCTCAATCCTTAGTATCCCTGGATGGAAAGTGAATCTGAGTGGCTTACTCAAAGGCCAATATTTAGTTTTTGGGAAAGGGAAAATCTAAATCAGAGTGCGTAATTAATTGCTTAGTTTCTTAGCTGCTGTGCTACAGTAACTTGTGTAGAGTAACAAGAAGAGACTGACCTTCCTCAGTATGTTTTTGCAAGTAAGAGGTTTCATTCTGAGTGCAAATGACAGGGTCAGTTCTGACTTATGATTATGCAAGAAAACATTTTCCAACCTAATTATTGCATATGTTGATAGCCTAAGCATGAATTGAGGGGGGAAAATCAATCAGATAAACATTCAGTTCCAAGTGAGGCCTGCAAGAAACTGTTACAGAATGGAAAGAACATGGCTAATTCTGATTCCACACATGCCCACCATACCTGTGGAGGTGTGAGGCCTAAGTAAGGGAGTTACTTGCTCATTGGAGAAATAACTTCCTGCTGCTGAAAATACTGCTGTGCCTTGTGATCTCCAAACACAGCTGACCTTGGGTCTGCCATGTTCTGATTTCTTCTGCCTGATACAGTCATGTTAGTGACTTGTATTGGAACCTGACTTGTTAAGAGAAGAAGGGTGGATTAGTATCAGCAACATTAATCATTGCCTGAGAGCAACTTGAAAAGGGCAGAGAGGAGCAGAGATGCCACTGGGAACATCCGTGTTATGGCTCAGGTTCAGGGCAGCTTGCACAGAAGGGAATAGATTGCTCCGTTGTACATAGAATGGAAGCAAAGCTCTCTTTCTGGAACCCTTTGATATATTTCTACTTGGAGCAACTTGCACTCGCTCCTTTCAAGGGACTGGCTATTACGCTGAACAATGTGCGCTTTAAAATGTCTACACCAGGAAACACTATACTCATTGGTGTCACAAGGGTTGGTGTCACCCAGTGGAGTAACTCATGGTGTCACTCTTTGTGGAAATGAAAATCTACTTCCAAATTTTAGGTTTGCGATACATTCTATCTTCTTTTCCAAACTTCCAGCCCTCAAGTGTCTTAGGTGGCTCTGATGCTAAAAAGTAAAATCCTTGTCATGCTTACATGCAGAACCATAAACAGGCAGGCCCAGTCTACACCAATCTGTCTCTTCTGGCTCAGGAGAACCCTATCTACCCACATCCAAGCAAGCCAAAAGGGCAGATCTGGCTACCATCTCACCATTGATTTCATGATTGTGTGCTTCATTTTGGCTGAAGCCTTTGGCCATGTTGAGCTACGACTTTGGAACAGCTCCATGAGAGGGGCTCAACCAGGGAAGTGATGGTGGCGGCCCTAAGGAGAAGGAGAAAGGAAAAATTCTCCCTTTTCTTGGGGCTACTGACACCCACCTGGCTGAGTCCTGCTTGTGAATTTTCTCCAAAACCAAGTGGTGCTGCATAACCAAAGGCTTCAGCCAGAACGAGGCAAATCTTCCCCTGAAGATTTTCGCCTTTGGGTAGGTTCATATGGGAAGAATTGATCCTTCAGAGAGCCTGGATAAATTTATCCAATTCTTGGGAAGATTACTAATTACAGTAAGAATATATATTTCAGTTTCCTATCACTTGGAAAAAACTGTGAGTGGCAGATGTGCTTTTCCCCCCTTTTCAGATTATACAGAATGCAGAGAGTTGCATACAGCTCAAAATGTGTATCTTTGATAAAATGCATGCAAATGTTCTTCAGTCTCTGGGGAACATGTAAGAAAGTATGAACATTAAGAAAAGGGGTGTATTGAAACAGTCACATATTTCCAGCTGAGAAGAAAAAAACTGCCCAAAGTCTTGCAACACGATAGAAAATAGGGATGGGGAAAAATATATATGTGGGATTTAGAGAAACACAAGGAAATTGAGATTGTGAAGTTTTGTTATCATTACTTGTTGAATATTTCATTTTAGGCTTTAGTAATGCCAAAGGGATTATGCAGATGGCAGGAGTTGCTGAGTCTAGAAACCACAGCTGTGGGTACAGTTGGGCATGCACTGAGCATAGTTTTCTTTAGATAAACATGAAGCAGAGCTGCACAAGATAATAATATAATATAATAATAAAGATTTATTTATAGCCCGCCCAATCACGAAGAATCTGGGCAGGTTACAACAATAAAATACATCAATTACAATGAAGTTAAAAATCAAACCCTAGACCTACAGCCCCCCGATGTCACCCCAATATTCTGCTTCCACTTGGCTTCACTCTGACATTTGCATGTTGAGACTAAAGATGTAATGCATGTTTGGGATAGCATGGGGAGTTCCCAGCATGTTCAGATGAACACACAAATAAACTCTATTCACATCTTTATCTTCAACAAGCCATGTGTGGGAGCAGAGGAGACAGGAAAATGAAAGCAGGGTCCACATATCTAGCTCTACCACCTGCACATTATTTGAACATATAGAGGGCTGATGATTAATTTAAAGCTGTAGTACTTTGGATATATCATGAGATGACGTGACTCCCTAGGAAATATGATAAAACTTAGTATAGTGGAAGGGAGTAGGAAAAGAGGGAGACTGCATTATAGGTAGATTGATTCAATGAATCAATGAATCAATCAATCAAGGAAGCCATGGGGTTGAGTTTGCAAGATTTAAGCAGGGAGGTATGTCAGTCATAGAGACACTATAAGTCGCAGTTAAATTGATGGCAAATAACAACAAAAAGGAAAAGCTCAGAGGAAGGTTTATGATCCAAAGCAGTGAAAGATTTTCAAATTTTGGAGTTAGACTTGCGGGGAGGGGTCATACTTAAGTAGCTTCTGTAGTATCCTGTTAATTCTAGTAATGAAACTGCTCTGGCAACAGAGCACAAGCCCTGCTGTATAGATCTGAAACTGAAGAGGTTCAGATAGTGACCAGAATCTTCACTTGAGTTCAGGACCACAGCTAGCAAGCCTGCAAGAAAGGTGGGGAACAAGTTATTCCAACTTTGGCCTGGAGAAACTGGCGGGATTTTATTGTTTAGTCAACTGGCTCTGCTTTTTTGTGCAGTTACCGGCTTCTTCTGATTCATGTGTGTGCATGTGTGTGACATGTAAAGAGATATAATTGAATGGTAAAATAAGGATTGTTCAAGCTATTATGTTTCCCATTTCTTTATAAGCTTATGAAAGATAGACAGTGAAGAAAGTGGACAGTAAGACAATCAACTCATTTGAAACGTGGTGCTGGAAAAGAGTTCTATGGATAGAAATATTCAAGTGAAGCACTACATGGGCTGCAAATCAAGCCTGAAGTCTCCATAGAATCCACATTTACTAAACTGAGCCTTTCATACTTTGGCCATGTCATGACAAGACGTGACTCACTAGAAAAGATTATAATGCTTGATAAGGAAGAAGGCAGTAGTAAAAATAAGAACATATTTCAGATGGATAGACTCAATCAAGGAGGCCAGGCCCCTGAGTGAGTCTGTTTTTCAGGTGCTATTCAGTTCTCAGGCATTTTTGCAGTTGTACTTTGCACTTTCTATAGAAGCAAACGTTTGGGTTTTAGAAGGAAGATTTTGTCTCCTTTCATTCTTCCAGTGTGACTATGTGCTTTCTAGTTTTTTGTTTTGTGCAAATCCTCACTCAGCCATGGAATTGCATTGAGTATTTCTCAGTTTAACTTACCTTACAGAGTTGTTGCCAGTATAAATGGGAGGAAAGAAACCTGGCATACCAACTTGAGTTTCTTGGAGGAAAGGTGAGGCATAAATGAGTGAGAAAAAGAGAGAAGATGAAGGACAAGAATCCCAAAATAAAACAATTAGCAATTGAGGTAATTACAATGGTTCCAGACACAAATGGTTAATACCCATTAATATCTCTTTATAGATAAGCTTAGAAGATAATCAAGAAATTGGTCAGATTTGATTTTCCTCCTTAGAATAAGCTTAAGTCAGAGACTAACAGATTGAACAACAATAGTTTTCTAAAGCTGAACATCAGCTTTTTGTGATCTCATAGTGGAGGGTAATGGACAAAGGGCCTTATTTGTTTAAGAGGGAGCTGACATTTGTCAAAAGCATTGGCAAGAATGTGAGAGTTATGTGTATCTCTCTATGTGGATATATAGGAATTAAATCTACACCCTTTCAAAGAGAGATGACATGTTCTAATGAGATTCTGAAATACCAGTCTTATAAATATTAACAAGACAAAGGGCTTTCAACCCATTCATTTTGTTTAATTATTATAACAGTTTCATTCATATGAACTATCTTGCAGGTTTGTTCTTCTGCTGAAGGAAAAAGAATTCAGTTTTGCCTCAAACCTTTTTGCCTGTCTACCATATTGTGCAGGTTATACAGTGGGCCCTTGGCATTTGCTAGGATTTGGTTCCAGGACCCTGTGGGTACCAACATTCATGGATGCTGAAGTCCCATAATGTGCAATGATGTAGTAAAATGGTGTCCCTTATATAAAGTGGCAAAATCAAGGTCTGCTTTTTGGAATGGTTGTGTGTGTGTGTGTGTGTGTGTGTGTGTGTATGAGAGAGAGAGAGAGAGAGAGTGAGAGAGAATATCTTTGAACCATAGTTGGTTGAATCTGTGGATGAAGAATCTATGGATATGGAGGGCCAACTGTATATTCAATGAAGGGTAGACCAGCTTCCATTTGCATGTTGCCAAGAAAAGTGAGAGCTTTCTAAGTTTCTTAAGTTAGCATTCCTCAAGCTTCTGATAAATGGAACATATACTTCATGTGGAAATTAAAATGGGTGGCATGGTTCAGCTCTCCAAAGAATGGGCTGAAGAATGGACTGAAGAATGGACCAAAGGTCAATCTAGTCCAACCTTCTGATCCCATAGTGGCCAACCATAGATGCATTTGGGAAGACCACAAGCAGGGCATGAGTGCACCCTTCTGGTCTGTGGCAGAGCTCTGGTGCCACAACAAAAGACCATTCTCAGAATTCCATACACTGAGCCATGGCAGTTAAAGTGGCATCAAACCAGATTATTTTTGCAGTGCAGATGCAGCCTTGGTCAGAGTGAGACAAGGATGAACAAGGAAAGTGGGGCAATGAACAATTGAAGGAGAGGAAGCGGTCAAGTGGTATTTCGCTAGCAGGGCTCCTGTTGGCTTCTGACTAGCAAGTGACTAGCCTTACTGGCCCTTGATGCTTCTCCTGTTCTCTGGGCTCATGTCATTTATGTCAGTTTCATGAAATTTGGCTGGATGCTGCAGGTTCTTCATCCCATGACTTGATAGATATTCCAGTCCAAACCAGGCAAGCAACTAGAACTGGAGTTAGAACAAGGGAGAGTCTGCTACAAACAGAGCATCACAGCGTTCCCTCTCTCCTGCCCTCCCTTCTTATCCAGCCTACAAAAACCTTGGCATGATCCTGAAAAGTAATAAAGCACACTTGTGGCATATTTAAAACTTTCCCTAAAATATTGATCATGAACTCAGCCTTGTTAACAGTGAGTTGTCTGGAGCAGAATGCACAGTGAAATATACATTACGCTGCTGGTCCCTGTCAGGTTGCAAAAATAGATATTCTAATGAGAGTATCGCTTCACGGAAGACAGCAAGGACACTGGATTCATGTTCTCCAGGAACATTTTTTTAAAAAAAAACAACAACCTTGGAAGACATTTAGAACAGAATTCATTGAAACAGTTTCAAGAAGGCCTCCTTCCAGGGATTGGTTTGTGTGCTGTTGAACTGCTGCAGGCAAATAGAAATAAATGGTGTTTCTTCCACCACTCCAAATTAGAAGAGATGCATTCTTTGTAATTACAGACAAAAGCAAGTGTGGCTTGGTGCCTCTCTTTTTTATTAAAGGATAATATAATATTTCTCATATACATGTACTTGAAGACAAATGGCTTTTGAGGATATTGCAAATAACAAAACAGAATTCTCTCTCCTTCACCAGAGGAAGCTTCTTGACAATATTTTTTACATCCCCCGCCCTCTTCTTACATTTCTTTTTAACCTCATCAACAATTTATGGAACTGTCTGACAGCCTTTAGTTGAGAACATGTATACTGAGCAATACAGTTCTTTTTGCCGTATCCCACACCAAGATGAAAATAAGAGGACTGGAAAAGAATGTGACAAAGCACCAGATATCAATGTGAAGCCGAAGGCTTTCACGGCCAGCATCCATCGTTTTTTTGTGGGTTTTTTGGGCTATGAGGCCATGTTCTAGAACCAGATATCAACTGGTTAAGCTACAGAAATGAGCATTAACTTTTACTTGGCACTGCCTTGACTTAATGGCAGGAAAGCTGAGACAGAAACCAAGTATTAACCAATTATATGCATTGTTGTTGTGTGCTCTCAGGTTCTGAGTTATGGCAACTCTAAGGCGACCCTATCATGAGTTTTCTTGGCAAGATTTGTTCAGAGGAGGTTCCCTTTGTCTTCCCTTGAGTCTGAGAGAGTGTGACTTACTGAAGGTCACCGAGTGGGTTTCTATGATCAAATGGGGATTTGAATCCTGGTCTCCTGAATTGTAGGCCAATGCTCAAACCACTATGCTATGCTGGCTCACCATTATATGTATGCTCCATGTTTTTAACAGTATTTGGTCCTTGAAGTTAGGGAAAAACATACATACCTCTAACTGGTTAAAGGGGAGCTTTTTCTATGCAAATAGCAAGTTTACTACCTCATTCAGATTGAGCCCAGAGTGGGTTGACTACAAAGAGTTAACTCTCACCCCAAACCCAGGTCCAATTCCAGATAAAGTCCCCCATGCATAATTTGGAATAACCAAAAAGAACAGACATAGCTGCATCCTATATAGGAAAGGGAGAGCCAATTTGAGTGCAGGACTAGGACTCTGGAGACCAAGGTTCAGTTCCCCAATTGGCCATGGAAACCCATTGAGTGATCTTGGGTGAATCACACTCTCTCAGCCCCACGAAACTCAGTGACAGGCTTACCTTAGGTTCACCATAAGTCAGAAATGACTTGAAGGCACAACAACTATAGGAAAGGAAGTGGGCTAAGTGCAAAGTTATGTGAATGAACATCCCAATGTGAAACAGGAGTTTCCTTTCATCTAGGTAATGGCAGGCAAGTGTACCAAATACAATGGCATAATAAAGTGATCTCCCTTATATAAAATGGCAAAATCAAGGTTTGAATTTTGAAATGTAGATATATTTTAAATATTTTAAAGTTGTGGATGCTAGAATCCATGGATAAAAAGATCTGTGGATATGGAGGGCTAACTGTGGGTACAAATCATGTTCCCAGAAGCAGAGTCATGACAATGGTGATCTAGTGCATGCCTCTGGTGCTTTCAGAGGTCTGAATATGCCCCCTCCCATGGAAGTTGCCTACCCTTAACTTGCCTATTTTCTACCCACTGGCTTCCATTAAGAGCACTGAGAGATATTTTCTGGGTCATCCTGGACTGTTTTTATTTTATCAAAGGCATGACTGATTTGGCTTGGCCACTTAATGTGACAGAATATTACCCAGATATTCTGACCTATCTCCATCATCTCCCAAACTAGTTCATAGCCTTCAGAGATCACACCTTACACTTGTTTTCCATTTGCTCATCGCAAAACTGCTAAAAGTCATAGGGTATCTCATAGGAGGTTGCAACTCTACCAGTAGTCTTGGTTTTTCCCCCTGCTCCTCTGTTAAACAGTAGGGTTGTGAATGAACTGAATGAAGGGAAGAAAAGAGTTTTGTCTTTGGAATGGCGTCAGCCATGCCATTTTTGTTTCATGCTGTTGCCAAGAGGACTGTTTAGGTATCCAGATGGCGGAACAGGTGATGCAGAAGCTTATATGTAGGTCATGCAGAAATAAGAAGGCCAAGAGCAATGGGATCAGAGCAGCTAATTTTCAGCCTGAGCTTCCTGAGCGATGTTCAAATGTTGGTCAAAGGACCAGCCTCAAAAGCAGGAGCTTTCTTTCAAAATGAGGTGAGAATTGTACAGTATAGCCTTGTGGCTATACATGGCCACAAGGTCTTTTTGCATGCCAGACTCTTCCTGCACTCCGTCTATGCCCCACTATTTCCCCCAAAATGAGAATTCCTCCTCGTAGATAATTGCTGTTATAAAGTTATTTTAGCCTTGTTTTAACCAAGGATCTCCCTCCCCTCTGCATTCCTGAAAACAGCAGGATTTTTTTAACCCTTCCTCTTTTATATGGCAGTAGAGAAAGAGCTCTTGGGTCATCCTGGGTCTGGAAAAATAGCCCCTGGATCTAGAACCTGCTCACCTCTGTTTTTCTAATATACACTTTCTGCAAATGTATATTCACAAACAAAACCAAGAAAATGAGCAAACTGCCTTTGTGGGATAAAGATGAGGACGCTGTATTTAATATTTATTCACCACATTTGCGATGTAATTGATGAGACAAAAATAATGCATGCATTTCTTTTTAAGTGCACAGATTAAAAAATAACTTGAGGGGAAAATGCATATGCTTAGAAAATGAGCAAAACCTATGTTTATTTTGAAAAAATAAATGTGTATGGAAATTTTAAAAGGTTGTCAATCTGATGGGGACCTGAGCTGGAATAATCTTATTTCTTGCAAGATGAAAAAGCTGACAAAATAGAGCTTGACAGCTTCACATAGCAAAAGGTGACAGTGTAAAAGAAAGGCATTTAGCTTAGGAATAATTCCTTCTATTTCTGTCTGTGAGCACCATTGCTTTCTGTAGTTGAAGCCGCAGCTTGGAAGTAATGAATAACAAGTAATGAACTACTTGTAGACTAGTAACAGTGACATCATAAAGTTATGTTTCAAAAGTAAAGCAGCAAGTGGAAAGAAGTGGTACTTTACTGGTGCAACAAGTAACATTTGCCAGTTACATTAAAAAGAAATTGTAAGACATTTGGATGTGATTTTTTTCAATTTTATTCCATTCTCATATCAATCCTAGGGTTGCTATAGGAAAGCATAGTATAGGCATTAAGTATAGGAAAGCAACCAAAAAGCAAACAACTATACAACAAATAGTTCAGAGGGTTTCTTTTTAAAATACTGTGATGAGCAATGATGACAAATTATTTCAACCCCCCTCCCTGCAACAGTTAATAAAAGGATCAGAGAACTTTTAAAAGGTAACTTTTCAAGCTCTCATCAAATGCTATCACTTAAATCAAGACGAAAGCATCAGCAGAAAGTTTGCAGAAGGATAAGCAAATAAGTCCTTTAAAAATCCGTGTGTGTGTGTGTGTGTGTGTGTAGAGGTGGGAGGGTACAGACAGTGCAGTGTGGACTGAGTGTGCTCACTGATCACTAAATCTGACATGTGTGTCTGTCTGTCTGTATGTGTGTGACTGGGGAATGCACAACAACCCAGGTAACAGAATGGTGTGGCTGAAATCCTGAACAGGAAGAGGACGCCAAGTACATGCATGAGTAGGTGGATCTATCAGCCTTCAGGCCAAATATGGTCCAGGGATATGGTTGCCACACTCCAGTCCCTAATATTGTACATCTAATATGCATATTATGCAAATTAATATAATTATGCATATTATTAAGTTGCATTCTGATTATGCAAATTCAACACATTAGTCATTGAACTTTGTCTACCAGTATGTTTCAACCTAAGTACCAAAACCAAGCTAAGAGCTTCCCCCCCTCCTTTTTTCTCCAAGTGGTGTGAAGGGAAAGATACTTCCATGTAGCCCCAGAGAGTAAGGAGTCTTCCTTTACTCTCTTGAGGTTGTTTTTAAGTGAAGTTAAGCCACCTAGCCCTAGGCTCAAACTGCTTACACAATCACCACACATAACTGCTTGCCAGCTCTGCTTGCCTCCTTTCCTTTCCTGCCTATCCAGCCTATCAGGGGAAGTGGAGAGGGAATGGAAGAATAAGGTGGCAATGATACATCTGTGATGGAAAAATCCAGGACTTACTGCTTCAGCTGGCCAGGGCATTTTTTAGTCCCTTCAGTCTGGGATTTTCCAGGTTTTCCAGGACAAATGGCAACCCTATCCTTGGAAGCTCCCAGTCAGTTTAGAGTTTATAATATTCTGGAAAGAGTCTTGGCTGCCTAGAGCAGTGAGCAGGAGCGCTCCTCTTTGGAATGAGGATACCCTCTGACACTTTGCTGCACTTCCTGCTTGTTCAAGTCATCGTGGTTAACCCAATTTTGGGACTTCTGTTCATAAGGAACTTGTCTCCCTTGACGAGATGTGCAGCACTTATTTTGCCAATGGTAGAAATGTGACAACAATGAGAACATCTGTCAGGGAGAAGGTAAACATATGGTGGAGAGAGCCATAGAAAGGAAAGATGAAAACAGACTGTCTTTCTTTTGCAAGGCAGTACACGGTATTTTTGTGCAGCAATTCACTAATGTTTATGCTGATTTTTAAACAGGGATGCTGGAATATTTCATTTGGTCTGTACTCATAAGCAAACGAAGTGAATTTGCATTTCCTGAATTAATATGCAGAGTGGAATCATTATTCTTCAGATTACTCCTTTGCAGAGTTTGGGAAAACTACTTTTTTGCCACACTGGCTGGAGGATTTTGGGAACTGTAGTTCTAAAAAGAGATCCAGCACAGTGTAGTGGTCTGAGTGTTGGATTAGGTCTCTAGAGATCAGGGTTTGAATCCCATTTCTGCCACTGGAGTTTATCAGACAAGGGAAATTGGAAGTATAATCCAATGGCAATCTGAACGCAATCATGGGGTTTAACGTTATTGCGTGATAACCTACCACATGCAATTTCGGGCAACGGCAAGCTATTTTCGGGCAATGGGAAGTCAGTCTGAACACAATCATGGGGTTTCACGTTATTGTGTGATAGACTACCACACACAAATCTGAGCAATGGCAAGCTATTTTCGGGCAATGGAAAGTCAGTTGGAACGCAATCCAATTCACGTAAATTTGCTGAACCAGCGAATTTACATGAATGCGTTCTGGCCTCACTTTCTTTTCATTTGAAATTAAGATAAATTCCTCCCATGTGATAAACTCCACTGATACCCACTGGGTGACCTTGGGCAAGTTACACACTCTCAGCTTCAGAGGATGGCAATGGCAAACTCCTTCTGAAGAAACTTGCCCCCAAATTCCCCATGATAGGTTCACCTTAGGGTTGCCATAAGTCAGAAACGACTTGAAGGCACACAACAGCAACAACAAGTCCTAAAAAAGGTACGTTTCCCAAGCTTTGCTCCTCTGAGTTTGATGCAATTCCCTACTAAAGATGATGTACAAAATGCTTACATTAGGGAACTCTGTGCATTTCAATTGCACTATATCAATCATCCTCATCATCCCCATCATCCTCATCTGTATTTAAAAGAAGGACAACTGCACACAAAAAGCATATATTAGGGAATACTCTTTACAAAAAATGTTTGCATTAGGGAAAGAGTGCATTTATTGGGGGAATGTTGCACAGGGAAATCAACAATTTTTTGTGCATATTTAAAAATCCAGCAAGATTCAGAGAGAAAAAAAGGTGTACAGAAGAGATTCATGATTGCATGCATTAAAAAGTGTTACAGAATGGATATTTACTGATCTGCAAATCCCTAGTTTTTTTAATTGCTTGTACTTCAAGAAGGACAGTGTGGGGAAATCACCTCTTTTTGCTGTCACTGCAAAGCCATGACCCATTTTGTGTAGAAGCTGGCAGCGCCTGCTGGGTTTCTGGCACCTGATCTAGATAGATGCACGAAAGGTGAGCTTGGTTCAGCTGTCATAGATAAGGGCAGCAATGGAGCTCAAGCAGGGTGAAATGATGATCTGGCTGCCTGGCAGGTGGAGGCAGGAATTGGCGGTCAAGCCAAGCAGCTTGACAGGTGTGCTGTGGAGTCTTCTTCGGAAGAGATTGCCTGGAGATTTACAAACAGTTAGGATGCTGTGTAATGTCTTTCCTGGTCACTGGGTATTCAGATTAGGAGCACGGTAGGACAGAGAGGCTGACTGTTTGAATACCATCAAAATGGCTCTGCTTTTTTGCTGGGGAAGAAAGGCCTTTCTGGGCAGAAAGGAGAGGAAAGCCCTAAAGCTTGGAAAAATTACTTTTGTGGATTGCAACTCAGCAAGGACTCATCATTGTGCCTATTACAGAGGATAGAGGATGAACCCAAAGAAATTATCATGCTTCTGGAATTGCATCTTCACCTTGTCTCTATCTAATCATCAAAACTTATAATCACATTATCTCCAATTCTTTTTTTAAAACATAATTTATAAAAGGTTGCCATGTTTGGAAACATGTTTGTGTTGAATGTCCTTTTAATAGGTTGGTTGACTTGTCCGATGTGGCCAGATCCCATAATTTTTCTATCCACTCCTCAGTAGTTGGGAAATCCTTCTGTATGCAATATTTAGCGTACAGTATTCTTGCTGCTGTAATCATATAGCAAATGAATATACTATGCTTTTTCTCTACTTTCTTACTAAAGCCCACCCTATTTAAAAGTAACAGTTCTGGCCTAATTTCCAGTTCTGACTCTAAAACTGTATTTATCAGTTTTCTTATATTTTGTCCTTTTTGGGGCCTTTTTACAACCCCACCATTGATGATAAAGGGATTCTATATATTTTTTTACATTTCTAGTACTTGGTGTTTTTCTATGTTTTTGTCAATTTATTGGGGTGAGATGCCAGTTATACATCATTTACAAATAATCAGTATATATGAAAATTCTTTTGTTGGATCTGTAGGAGCCTGCTGTCTTACCACACTGACTTAAACAAAATCTGTGGATTTCATATTTTATCAGTTCTTCATATTCTATAAACTGTACAGTACTCTAATTTCATCTTCTGCAAACAAATCAGGTTTCAGAAATACTCTGGAAAAATGCAGCTAGTTGGATGGCTTTTCCTGTAAGGTGGATGAAAAATTAAGTTTCCTGTGACACAACATTGCTTATTGTGCAAAGATTTATGGAGAATTTTTCAGATTTGATACATTTGGAGTGAGAAGCTGTGTATTTTCATCCTGAGCTGTATTTTGTTTTGCTGCTAACCGTACTTATAGGCATCTCTGACAGCTATGACAGGTTTACTTTATACACCCCGATTGCTTAGTTATGAAGCATGCTTTCCAGTTAAGTGCAAATGCTGCTGAGATTTTATTTTTGGGGAAATAAAGATTTGCAGTTTGATGAGTCAAAGCTGTTATCAAATGCAGGGCTCTTATCCCCCTTGCAATCCATGAAAACCAGTGGATTTGTTGCAGTGGATTCAGTTACTGTAAAGAAAGAAGAAGAACCCTGATTTGTCAGATCTGATAAAAACTTGGAGAAGTTCCCTTTCAGTGCCCATGTGATTGGGGGATGCTGGGAGCTGCATTCCAAAAAAGGAACGTTTCCAAACCCTGATCCTGATGTTTCTATGCTGTTCTTGCTGTTGGCTGATCATCTGGGCAGTATAGGTACTTGCTATAGGCAATCCTAATCCGGGAATGGTGATAAGCTCTCCAGTTCTGGACGGGGTCACACTTCCCCTAAAGGACGGTGTTTTTAGCTTGGTTGTACATTCACTGGTAACCCCTCATCTCGATTTCTGTTATGCGCTCTACATGGGGCAATCCTCATGCCATGTTTGGAAGCTGCAACTGGTCTAAAATATGGCCATATTGGTTACAGGGAGTAACTCCTGGACTCGTCACTTCAGCTGTCATCTCAGGTGGATGTGACAGCCATGAGTGCCTGTTATCAGCTTCGGCTGCTATGCCAGCTACGACCCTTCCTGGAACGGGAAAACCTAGAAACGGTTGTACATTCACTGGTAACCCCTCATCTCGATTTCTGTTATGCGCTCTACATGGGGCAA
>NC_056528.1:37873599-37895723 GCF_019175285.1 Sceloporus undulatus | reverse complement strand
GGACAATCTAGTCAACAAAGAGCAGTTTGGGTTTTCTCTGGAAAAGTTCACCAGGAATTTGGCAATCACCAATTCACAAATTGCTGGGATGCCATCCTGACCCACTTCTATTGGTCTCTATGAAGATTATTACACTAGGACTTACCATCTCTCAGTCATCCCTGGATCGTTGGAAAGCGCGCATGTATGAACGCCTGGTGAGCTTCCTTAGCATTATGGAATCGTCAGCTCCCTCTAGCGTCATGGAATCATTCAGGGAGAGTGAATTTCCTCTTAACGCAAAATTTCCATTAATTCACTCTCCCTGAATGATTCAGTAATGCTAGAGGGAGCCGACGATTCCATGATGTTGAGGAAGTGTGCCAGGCGTTCATACACGCACGCTTCCACAACGTTTCAGCGGTAATTGACAGACGGTAAGCCCTAGTGTGATAATCTTCATTGATTCCTGATATTAGCAGCGAGATAAGTATTACCTTGTGGGAAGAAAACAAAGGCAGATGTTATGTTCTGACTGGAGAACCCTCCTACAGAAGCTGCTCAGATGCTGAATCAATTTTGGGACTAGGCAATAGGAGAGCCAGCATGGTACAGTGGTTTGAGTGTTGGACTGGGATTGTGGGTAACGGGAGTTTGAATCTCTGCTCAAGCCATGGAAGCCTATTATGTGACCTCGGGCAAGTTACACAATTCAACTGTAGAGGAAGGCAATAGTAGCCCCCTATTGTCCTGTGTGCACTTCAGATATGACAACATTCCATTCATTCAGTCTTGGCAATCTAAGATCCAGGAGCCAAATGAAATTCACAGAAGACTACAAGCTGCCTTCTTGTGAGGATGGATCTGGAGGCAGCACCTAAGTCCACTTTTTGCCATGTCACAATTCTTGAATTCGGTACACATGAGCTCAGCAAGCAGATGCTGCATTGTGCCAGTAAACATCAAATAATCCTAAGAAGTTCTGTATATGGCCAACCTGGGATTGCTTTTCTGCTACACAAAGGCCTCTCCTTTTTTGTTTTTTCACCACCTCAAGGCTATTAAGCACCCATCCCTCTTGCCCGGTCTCTATCGGTAGTAGTTCAAATGTACTTTTGATATAATAGGAGAGTGTGTGGGACTTAGTTCCTTTCATGAGTTATTTTTAAAAACCTGAGTTCTCTTAGCAGTAACAGTGACAGTCATAACAGAAGCAAGCACGTAAAACTGCTGTTCCAACTTGCCAGTGGAGAGATAATACATTTATTAAAATTTGACAGGACAGTCAATCTCCCACTGTTATTCTAATCGCATTTATTAACTACAGAGTTAATAATGCAATGGGAATAGAAAATCCAATTTGGCAAATGCCTGGTAGGATGCCTTTTCAAGAGGATTTTAGGGGGGGGGGATTATGCATTTTTCTCTGGTACAGAATCTGAGAGATGAAAGATAACAAATGACAAGAAAGATGAGATTCTAGCAACAGAATGTTCTTGAACTGGCTTGATGGGTGTAGTCACAGACCATAACGTTGCCTGCAAGAACAAATACGCCGATTGCCATACTGCATGAGAGTTACTTTTTAGACTACAATTCCCAGAATCTTCCAGCCAGTAGGGCCAGTGAGGACACTAAACAAGTACATTACAAAAAATAACTTCTCCATGCTCTGCGGACTGTGCAGTGCCTTTCCCTATGGATCCATGGTTCACAATGGGCTCTGGAATTTTAAGGGCTGATTTCAGTAGATTCAGGGGAAATGTCTTATGTAGTTTAAATATCTTTAATACTTTAATAATAATTCCACAATTGGCTTATAGGTGGCTCTTCAAAATAAAAGAGGACTCTTTTATCTCTCTCTACAACAGTTATGCAGAGTCTGCATAATATGTAGCCAAGCTGCTACCTTGTTGGAGTTTCCATATTTAAAGGCTGTGTACAGTGGGCCCTTGGTATTGCTGAGGTTTGGTTCCATACACACACACACACACACACACACACACACACACACACAGAGTCCGTCCTTGCCATTCCGGATCTCGCCGCGTAAGGCGAATTCCACCTATGCTCGAGCCCCATTGGAAACAATGAGGCTCGTGCACGGCAGCACGGCGGTGCGGGAGCGCGCGGGGCACAACGGGCGCGCGCGCCCATTCAGTTGAATGGGACGCGCCGCCCCTTCCACCCTGCGCGCGCCCCACGGCTTGAGCGTGTATGCTCAAGGCCGCGTATGGCGCGCCCGCATATAGCGCGGGCCGCTGTGTGTGTGTGTATAGCCATGGATGCTTGAATCTATGGATAAAGAATCCATGGATATGGAGGGCTGACTGTACTTCTGGGTACCTTATAATGGGTGCAAATAACAGGGGAAGAAACCATGACCTTCATTCCTTTTCTGTAAGTTTCCAAAGGGATCTACTTGGTTACTGTTTAGCAACAAGAAACTGGCTTATATTTTTAGATTTCTGTACCACTTTATCCTTACAACAATCCTGTAAGATTAGTCAGATTGAAACAGAGGTAGAGGGAAAAAAATTAAATTTCTTTAAAAAGATCCCATTTTATGAAATTTTCACTTTAAGCACATGAAACAATGCATATGGTAATACGTTTATTATGTGTATATGATTTTGTAATTTAAAGGTATAGTTTTAATTTTGCTAGTTGTTTATGTCTCAACTATTACCATTATATTCAACAATATACAGGAATTATGATTTATGAGTAACATTAATATAAAAAACATTACTTAGGATTCTGTATGGTGTGGTATGGGAGGAGGTCAATAGGGGGGATGACACCATGAGTTACAGCGCCAGGTGACACCAACCCTAGTGATATCACTGCATCAGGTTACAGGCTCTTTCCTCTGGTGTAGGTTTGGGGATCCTCTGGCCCTCCAGATGTTGTTGGGTTCCCATCAGACCCTGTTACATTGGCCATTGCTTGGAGATTCTTGGGATTGTGCTCCAAACCACCAGTGAGCTTGGCATAAGGTATAGAAATACATAAGGAACCATGATGTATGATGAGAGTGAAATGAGCCCATATCATAGAGAAGAGAAATAATAGAATATAGGAAAACATTCCAAGGGTGTACAGGCTCATTCAAACTGTTTAACATTTGTTCTATTTCCATCTCTCTTCTTGCTAGCCATCACAGTGATCTGCTCCTAATAGTTCTTTACTACCAAAAGTCCAAAGCTGTTCCATGCTATAAATACAAGTTAAAGACAGAGTTCAGCTTGGAAGAACATGGCTGTCAAATAAAACCAAGGGCAGAAGAGATGAGAAATGAAGCTGTGGTCATGATGTAAAGCTGCCGACCGAAGGCTGATTGCTTCATTACACAATCAGCACAAATTTTTAGTGCCAAGAACAATCTTTTACATAGTTTATTTCCTTCAGAAAGTTGAAGCAATATTTCTTTTACTCCAGTTTTGATCTGAATTTTAAAAACCTAAATCTAATGAAACAAAAGGGAATGTTCTTTATAGGCAGTGTACTTGTCAGTAGGTCTTGCAATAGTTGCTTTGATCAATTCAAAAGTTCTGATTTTAACCCATAAAGCACTGAATCTTTATCTGAATCTTTACCTAATATCTGTCAGCCTGAAATCAGAGGCCGGTACTTCAGGAGTGCCAACAGACATCAACCAGGCCCTTATAGCCTTTATTTATTCAGGTGTTCATTTTAAAAAATGATGTGCTGCCTTTTAGGGCAGTGTCCTCCCAAAGCTGTTTCCAGAAATAAAGGAGAACAATCACAATCAAAAAGAAAAGGCATGGAAATCAAAATGCCATACAGCTTGCCCAGTTAAAAAAGAACAAGCATTAAACAGCCACAGATGTGTTGAATTTGACCAATATGGACACTTTTGTTCAGTTTACACTGGATAAGAACTTTCCAACATTTGCCTATTCTTCATAAATGGAATAGAAATAATGTGAGATTTAGAAATATGCATGTGAGAGAAAGTCGAAGTGACAGCACCATCCATTCCTTCCCTTACATTCATTTCATAGGCAAATGGGCAACTAAACCAGAGCTTGGAAATTACTTTTAAAATTAAGTCGTTACAGTTATCGCTCCAGGTAGCAGTAATCAGAAACTGATATAGATGTTATTTTAAAGCAATACAATGCTTACCTATTTGGCTAAAATAACTAGATTAATGACTTTTAATTAAAATAAAGTGAATGCTACAAGCTGCTGTGTTATGGTGCAAAACGCTCTCCTCTCATCATCACCTCAGTACCTCCAACAGAGCAGATGCCAACACTTTATTGCTCCTCTTGCGTTTAATGAGGTCACTCTCCAGCAATTAGAAGAGTAACTAACAGTAGCAGTTACACAAAAGGTACAATTATACATTACATTATGTTTTGTGCATGTGTTAACTGCCCTCAAATCAGCCCTAACTCATGGTAACCCTATGGATGAGACATCTCCAAGATCTCCTGTCCTCCACTGCTCTGCTTAGACCCTGTACATTCAGACTTGTGTCCTCCCTGATTGACTCTATCTATCTAGTGTGTGGTCTTTCTAAGTTACAATCATAAGGTAATGTAGTGTATCCCCAATCTTTGGTGGAGGGGTTAATAGTGAAGAACTAGTTATTTCCTCCCACATTGTTTCTTTCCAGGTAAATAGTTATCTGCTTCCAAATGCTATTACAGTGTGCCCTTGCCTTATGTGAGGGATCCATTCCGGACCCCCCCCCCCCCTTTAAGGCAAGTTCCGCGTATGCCCAAGCCCCATTGAAAATAATGGAGCTCATGTATGCAGCACCGCACAGTATGTACACCATTTTCTGTATGTCATGCGGCTTTCAGTGTATGCTGAAAGCCGCATATGGCACGGCTGCACTGTACATTTTTGACTACAAAAAAGGGAGCCCTGGTGCCACAGTGGTTACATGCTAGTGAGTTCGATCCCAGGGCTCCAGGGTTGACTCAGCCTTCCATCCTTTCATAGGTCAGTAAAATGAGTACTCGGTTTGTTGGGGACAATTGGCTTACGGACTGTAATCTTCTTAGACAGTTCTGAGTTCATTGGTGGGTTACAAACGGCCTTCAAGGGGCCGTTTTCCCGCCGCCGCCATTTGCTGCGTAGGGAAGCCCCAGCTGCCAGACCGTGAGGCTTCCCCGCGCAGCAAAAAAGGAGCGGCGAAATGCCGCTCCTTTTTGGAACGCGGAAGTGGCGCTGCGAGGGGTGGAGTGCATCCTCGCGACGTCACTTCCGCCGCGACACATCTGGACGCACAGCGTCCAATACGTCAACATGGTGGCACCCATGTGGATGGGCACCGCAAAAAAGTACGCGCTCCGCGCGTACTGGGAGAAAGGGCTGTCAGGAAGGTAAGAACCTTCCTATCCCTAATACAGCTCTTCCTAACCCTAGTATGCGCGGAGCGCGTACTTTATGGCGGTTTGTAACCCGCCATAGTTAAGCAGTATAGAAATGTAAATGCCATTGCTATTGCTACAACTGCTTGAATCCTCAAAAAGTAATTTTTGCAGTCTCTGTGCATGTCTACTATGGTCCTGACTGAAATGTCTCTTAAAAATTAGAAATATATTAGAAGCACAAACTAGCTGGTGATGGGCCTTGCTCCCCCGAGAAAAGAACTTGTGTAAAGAAATGAGTGAGGACTGACAGCATCTTTGCCATTTCCTTTGAAATGGGAATGAATAAACTTGATCACAGTATTTCCAGTATAATTTATAACCCCTTTCCTCCTGCAGCTTCCCATCTAACCTTAAAAGCTGTTCTGAGGGGAAAAAACTGTTCTAAAAAGGGCTGAAAAACCTGCGGAGCAAGTTTTTGGCACCTTGGGAAAAGTACACAGCAGGACATGCACTGTTGTATCTTAGCCTAGAAGCCAGGCAGAAGAAAGTAAGCAAAAGAGGAGAGCAACAACCATAGAGAACAACAACAGTAGAGAGGAGCAACACTTGGAGTGTTGGTCTACAGCATTGGTGAATTTGGAAGTCCAGGTATTCCCTGTACTGTACACAAACAATTATGACACAACCACATCTGGGCCCCCAAGGACCTGCCAAAAATATTGTCGTTTATGGAGATCAGTGTCAACAAACTAGTCCTAGTATTTTTCACCTCCATCAAGAGCAGGTTTTTTATAAGACAAGCAGAGTCAAATTGTCCACTTGCAACGAGACCAAGCCAAAATACTTTGCATTGCAACAAGGATGGATCATAACAATGCATTGTTTCTGTGAAAATCTTGTTCCCCAGACCTCACTTGCAGTGAAGATTGCAGGAAATCTCAATGTGGGGAGAGTCTCAATGGGTGGGTGGCATGTGGTGTCATTTTTAATCACAAAGCCCAGCATTTTAAGCCTGAGATCCCTGGCTTCAACACTACATCCAGGGACAGGGTGCAATTTACCATTGTCAGCATCTTGCCAAAGCCTTCACCCCGAAACCTGGAGCCAGCTGTAGCATTCTGGATCTATGTCACTGAATGGGTTGCAAGCCCCCAGAAATTCGTCTCCAACTTGCTTTGAAACACCATTTTCCCCACAATCGGGGAATACAAATTAGAAGATGTGATAAATAACCTTTTCTCTGCCTCGCATCCCCAATGCACCAATTTCTTCTTTGACATGTCAACCTCCTGACATAAAGTAAATTAAATTCCTTCCGTGGTGAGATAAAAAAAAAAATCCAAAACCAGCCACTGCTGTGTGTGTGCTATTTGCAAGGAAAGCACTTTCTAAAAAGCACAGAGTTTAAAAAAACACTCTCTGGAGCCATGGAGGCTATATTTCACCATGCCATCAGGATTGCTATGACAGGCGTCTAAGTCCAGCAGTGGCCTCTCCAAACAGTTCTGCTGCACTCTGATGTGATGGCCTTTTGCAGAATGAGGTACAAAACCTTTTGCCGTGTCTTTTTTTAAAAACTCCTTGTTCAAAATAAACTAGAAACTTTCCCCCATAAAAAAAATCCCTCTTGAAGGTCAATGTGAATAATTGCCACTCTCTGAGCAGTTGGGAGGGCATGTAATCCCTTCCTTTGAGTGCCTTAGCAACACTACAGAATTCATGGAGGTGGCATGGAGGAAAAGTTACCCAAAGATGGGCAAACTCATTTTTGATCTTGTCATGTATATATACAGACTGTATGTATTTTTCTGCTGCCTTGCTCCTTGCTGTGATGAATTGCATCATGCAAGGGGAAACCGTTAACTCTTTCCGGTGTTAAATGCTATCAGAACAGGTTGCAATGCCACAAATTTCCTTTTACCCCTCAATAAAAAAAAGTTTACAGAACCAAGTAGAATCTGTAACAAGACATTGATTTGATTTGATTTATACCTTCTCCCAACATGGGATGAACAGCATCTAAAATAATGTATAATGCAAAAGGGGAAAAGCATAAACAATCCAATTACAACACAGAAAACAGTAAAAACACACTGAAAGCAAAATAAAGATAAAAATGCAGCACACGCCATTAAAGAGATGCTTTTGTCACCATCAATTAAAAGGCCTGTTTAAATAAAAGGGCCTTTGCCTGTCAGCAAAAAAGAGAATGGCACTCCTATGGGAAGGAAGGCTGTAACACAGGAGCACTCCCAGAAAAACCTCCCTCCCATGACCTCACCAAATGGGTCTGACTCTGGGAGGGTGAATCAAACCAAGAAAAATCCCTCCCCTGAAGACTGTAAAAATTGAGCAGATGTGGGCTTTCAAATAGTCCAAACCTAAGCTGCATAGAGCTTAAGAAAAGGTTACGTGGTAATATGAAAACCATGTTTAAATATTTGAAGGGATGTCATATTGAGGAGGGAGCAAGCTTGTTTTCTGTTGCTCCAGAGACTAGGACCTGGAGCAATGGATGCAAGCTCCAGGAAAAGAGATTCCGCCTCAACATTAGGAGGAGCTTCCTGATAGTAAGGGCTGTTCGACAGTGGAACAAACTCCCTCAGAGAGTGGTGGAGTCTCCTTCTTTGAAGGCCTCTAAACAGAAGCTGGATGGCAATCTGTTGTGAGTGCTTTGATTGTGTATTCCTACATGGCAGAAGGGGGTTGGATTGGATAGCCCTTGGAGTCTCTTCCAACTCTGCAATTCTATTATCAATGTGGCTGTTGTTGTATGCCTTCAAGTCATTTTGGGTTTTCTTGGCAAGTTTCTTCAGAGCGGATTTGCCATTGCCATCCTCTCAGGCTGAGACAGTATGACTTGCCCAAAGCCACCCAGTAGGTTTCCATGGTTGGGCCAAGATTCGAATCCGCATCTCCAGAGTCACAGCCCAACATTCAAATCACTACAACACACTGGCTGGTCATAACAAATAGTTCAGTTAAGAGAGTCCTTGTTCAATATTGTTTGAAATGTTTTGTGTTTTTACTTGTGTGTGGTCTTGTTTGTAATTTTGTGGTCTTCCTAGAATCTAGGGAGAAAAGTCAGGTATGAATCAGAGAAGTAATAAATAAAATGACTTTGAGGATACATTATGTGTATACATGATATATCCATTTGCATTCTGCTTTATAGCAGCGCTCTAATATATATGTGAAATTGGAAAGGGGGGGAAGCTTTAATATATACATTAGCACTCTAACATATCATGCAAATGGATGTTACCTCATGTCCTCTTTTGAGGTGATGTGTATCCCTTATTTTCTTGCAATACACAAGTGCCATCCAAAATGCTGCCCATGGGTAATTATGCCCTCCAAGCATCAGGTTCCATTTCTGCCCTGTTACCAATGTGACTTTGACAGCTGTGTACATTCTGCTTTTAAATCAATGATGATGGATTAATCAAGGTTGAACTGAACCTGCTGCACCCTGTCAGTGTCCTTACGTCTGATCTTCACGCTGGAAGAGTTCTCCATTTTAACTGATCCTGTCTGAGATCAGGCTTTTAAAACAATCCAGGCGCTCTTTGCTCTTCTATCAGAGACAATCCATTTCCACTAATGTCAGCTAGGAACTGCGTTCTAAGAACAAAACAGCAGGCAGGGAAGTATACAGACTAATTCTTTGGCCCAGTGCACACAGCCAGGCAGCTGTATGTATTGCATGCAGATACCTGTTTTAATTCATTGTTTCATGATAAGATAGCCGAAGATTTGAGATTGAGCCCATAAGCCATAAAGAGAGAGAGAGGATGTCACCAAATGTAATTACTCCACTTCAGAATTTTTTAAAAATATATCTAACAGAAACGTGAATTTTGGGCCCATTGACGTGTTTTCATAGTCAGTGACTGGGTCTGTAGCAACCAAAGGTCTTTTGCCTCCTGAGATAAAACTATTCACTCAAGTCAAGGTGTATAATACTCAAAGCCAGCTGGGTTATTTTGGCACTTCAGGCAAAAAAAAAAATCTATAAATTCTATCCCTGGCAGGCAAAATACAATAATAGCAGCTAACAATTGGCTGCACTTTCATGACATTCAAAATCTGTTGCCTGAGAGGACTGCATTCTGCCTAATGAACCTGTAGAAAAATAATGGTGTCGCTGTTCTACTCTGCAGCTGTGACCCAATACTCTGCCACAAAACAGCCAACTTCTCCATCAGGGAGTTGTTGCAGACTCACATCTATGGCCAGGTTCACAGGTATACAAGATTTCTACTGGAATACTGTGGATGGAGGGATTGATGTAACAGTGAAAGCTGTTGACTTCCATGTGAGTGGGGCAGTGACTGCTCTGGGTTCTAGTGTGAATTTTGTTTTATTTTTTATTTTTAAAATATATTTTTATTAAGTTTTCTCAAATAACAAACATAAAAGCAATAGAAATACAATAACAGACTTTGGCCTGTTACAGACTGCTAAAATAAAGCTGCTTCGTGTCTCTTTGGAGGTATGCTGTTTAAATGATGCATGCATCCAAAGAATCCGGAAGCTGCACCAAAGCTGCACTCCAGTGCTTAGGAATGGAGTGTGGCTTTGGCGCAACCTCCAGACTCGTAGGACCCATGCATCATTTAAACAGCATACCACCAAAGAGACCCGAAGCAGGCTTTATTTTGGCAGTCTGTAACAGGCCTTTGAGAATGAGCAAAGAAGATTTCCAGCTAGTAACACATTCTTTCAAAGTTGTAAAAGGTTCCAGAAAGAGAAAACATAGTTCATTTTGCTACAGCCAGGTGATTAGTGTCTAAGATATCCTTCCAAAAACCAGCTTGATTCAAAGGTAGAGCAAAATGAGTTATATTATTATTTGCATAATCAATAAAAACAGAGCAATCCTGAATAACTGTGGCATGTTACAGATCGCCCAAAAGGGCAGTCTGCCACTGCCCTTGTTTGCTGCGCGAAGAAGCCGCAGAGGACAAACCGTGCAGTTCCTCCGCGCAGCAAAAAGAATCCGCAAAAAGCGGGTTCTTCTTGGGGTGCAGTTATGATGCCGCAAGACACCAATGGTGCCCTTGCGGCATCACAACTGCGCCGCGACATGTGGACGCTAAGCGTCCATCACGTCAAAATGGCGGTGCCCATCTGTATAGCGCGCCGCCATTTTGATGCTCTAATTACATGCAAGGGGCAAGGCGCGTCAGGAAGCGCCACCCCTCGCGCGTAGCGACAGCACCCAATAGGGCCCGTCTATAAAGCGCCAACGTATGTTTTTTGGTCTGCTTCTGTTTTTGAAAGATTAGGAAAGTTTTTCTGACAGCCGTGTGTCCCAGACCTTTTCCAAACAATTATTAAGTAGCAAGTTCTCCATCTTCCAGCATCATACAATTTCAGTTCTAGCTGCAGAGATGAGGAATATGATAAGTCTCCAGTGTTTTAGATGACTATTGACTGTGCTGAAGATCTAGTGTAAATTTTAAAAGAGACATCCAAAATAGGTTCAGCACCTTGGCTGACTCTTCTAATGTTTGGACTAAAATCCAGACCAGCGTCACCATCTCGCTGACATGGAAACTTCTTCCTCCACTGACTACTGGGACCATAGCAAAGTTGCATTCGGACATGATTGCCAATTCTGAAAGCCATCACCTGCACCTGGACACTATCTGTCAGATTGTCATGTTCTACATAATTGCAGCAACCCTAACATTCCAACATTAAAATGAAGGACCAGTTCCAGGTTCATTGGAATAAACTGTGTTTTAGTGGGTTCCAACCTGTAATAAGCACAAGTGAGAATCCTATGACTTGGATGACTGGCAGTGGTAACTGGAAACAGAGCTCCTATCAAAACTTGGCAGTTGAATCACCTTCCCCACAATCCCCAAAAAGTTACCCTGAGATGATTCCTTAAAGAGAAACAGAAAGGAGCCAGTGCACTTGTGCAAAATTGCTCCAGAGCTCAACAGAAGGCTGTATGAAGCAAGAGAAAAAAGTTGGAAGGCCTAAACTTGATATGCTGTAAAAAACTGAACTGGGACCATGAGTTCAGTACATTATATAGTCTGAGCATGCTACATAATGACACCAACTCTGTACACATAAATACTCTCTGTACAGAACAGAGGTGGAGAACCTCAGAACCAAGAGCCAAATCCACTCTTCCTGGGATCCCAACAGAGGCCTCTACAGTTCCATATTGGATGGTTTTACATCTTTTGTACACCTTTCTCACATTCTAAGAGGCTGAAATGCTTCTTCTAATGCTTACTGACTGGTGGCAAGAGTTATAAGTTGGAAATATGCTTGCCAAGATCCTGGAACATGTATGTGGAGTGTCACACTCTGTTAAGTGCTCTCCCCACCCCCAGGTGTCAAGCCATATGAGGCTGCTGCTAGAGCTGTTAAATAGCCAGGAAATGGGAAAGAGAGGGAAATGATGAAGTGGCAGGGTCTCTATCCTCTCCCCAGTGATGTCACTAGGGAGCTTATCACACAGGATAAGGAGGGATCACCCCTGTCCTTACCCTGGCCTTATTGCATCTGCGCTTATTCAGTGCTTCTCCCATCAGTGGCTCCATCATTGTACTCACTCAAGTTTCCAGGAAGGAGAAGGACAGGATAAGCATGATATAGTCTGAAAACTTTATTGCAATCGCACGATAAGAATGTGTCACAGACACGATAATGACGTTGTATGATAATCTTCATGCGATTGCGCAAGAAGGACAGGTCAGGGATGGGACAAGGATGTCCCATTCCCCGTGTGATAATCTCCTAAATTTGGTGTCACCCGGTGCGGTAACTAATGCAATACCTCATGTGGTGCAGTAACCCATCCACCCCCATTGACCTCCTCCCACACCACGCCATACAGAATCTTTAGCAGGTTTTTTTGTACTAATGTTACTCATAAATCGTAATTCCCATATATCACTGAATGTAATGGTAAAAATTCTGATAAAATTATACCTTTATATTACAATATCATACACACATGTGGTTAAAATGAAAATTTGGTAAAATGTGATGTTTTTAAAGAAACATCTTTAAAAGGATTTTAAAAATTAAAAAATATATTTTAAATTTTAATTTTTTTAAATTTTAAGAAATCCTGGAGCCTCTCCTTTCTCCTCCCACTGAGCCTCACCTCACTCACCCCACCTCTTCAGTGTTTTAAAAAAGACACAGGCAAAAGCCACAGCCTGTTTCTGCCGAAAGGCAGATGTTTGGAAAGCAGTGTTGTCACACACCCCTTACAGTGTCACCTGGCACAGTCCATACCCCCTGCACCCCTCTAGTGATGCCACTGCCTGTCCCAAGCAGCTGCTCCCAAGAGAGAGGAAGAGAGACTAAGAGCCCATACAGACAAACGAAAATAAAGCTGTTTGGGGTCACTTTGGAGGTATGTTGTTTAAATGATGCACACATCCTAAGAGGCCAGGAGCTGCACCAAAGCCACACTTCAGTTCTAAGGACTGGAGTACAGCTTTGGTGCAGCTTCTGGCCTCTAAAGATGTGTGTGTCATTTACACAGCATACCTCCAAAGTGACCCCAAGCAGCTTTATTTTGGCCTGTCTGTACCGGCCCAAAGTCAACCACATCCCCATTTTTCTGCCTGTCTCTGGAAAAGTGCAGCCTGAAGGGTGGGATACAATTCCCACTACTTGGACCCCCCCTCCCTCCCTCTCCTAACCATTTAACAAACACAACAGTGTCCCCAAGTGCTTCATGCTTACATCACCAACAAGATTCTGGCCATCGGCAGTTGTCCTGGAACCACCAAATCCACATGTGAACTTTCTTCACACAAACATGTGCCCAAAAACATCCAGGGCTGTTCTTTAAGGGCAGTATTTCATGGGTCAAGCCCTCCAGATCATTTATGATGGGAGAAGCTCAGCAGGTGTACCACACTACCTTTTCTGAAAGGCACATCTTGTGATGTGTTTCTCCCTTTTTAAGCCCCTTTAGGGTTTGTTGTGTGCTTCCAGCTTACAAGCTATAGACGTTTCTTCAGATGTCTGTAATCAAAAGGCAAACATATCTTTAGCTGTTTGACAAACACAAACTTTTCATTACATAGGAATAAGGCAGACAGACAACATGCATTAAGGTGGCATTATTGGAAGATAACATTGCCATTAATACTCCCCAGTGAAAACACCAGTGCTTAGTAACTAGAACAGTTAGAGGAAGCTGCAATTAGGAAGGCTAGTTTTACATTTTTATTGGAGAAGGGAAAATACAATGACTTGGAATGGAAGGGGGAAATCCTAATTATCTGAGAGAGGAGGAACTCCTTTGAGTGCAGCTTTAGAGCAGTTTTGGCTTCCACATTCCACAGGTCTGGCATCATTTTGCTGCCAAAAGTGAAAAATGTTTTTCAACATATTCTCAACACAGATGTTTACTATAATAGTAGTGAAGATAAAGAGAAACATACTGGATGTCTCACCCTGTATAAGAGTAGAGTTGGCTGTGTAACACAAGCTGATAGGCAGCAGTGATGGTGGCAAGAAGGGAGTGGGCCAACTCAGAGCATTTTGTTCTATGGCCGTCCACTCTCCCACTACAAAAAAAAAGACAAATCTAGAGCCAGCACAGATTCTGTTCTTACCAAAACAATGTCCTCCTTTGATAGTCTGTCTGGATTTTACTTAAATTATATTACAGCCCACATTTCATCGATGGACCTCAAGGTATGGCTTTCTTCCTCCTCACTTTATCCTCACACTTTATCTTCCTGGGAGGTAGGGATCAGGCTGAGAAAAACGGATTCGTCCAAGATTACCGGAAGAGATTTATGGTTTAGTGTGGTCTTGAACTTGGATTTCTCAATTCCCAAACTTGTACTCTTGACCACTACACCATACTGGTCAAGTAATTCTTCCTCTTACACATTCTGAAAAAAGTAAGCCTTTGGGGATGTATGTGTAAAATATGTCACCATTTTTAATTCCGACAAGGAAAAGAGTAAACACATGCTTCAGTAAAGTTCAGAAAGCATTTCTCTTTACTCGCTCATCTTTATGTAATGATATCTTATCTTCCCCTTTATTACCTTTGGAACTCAAAAGTGTGAAACTTCAGTGAAACAGGTAATCATTGACACATCATTTCCCCAACCTGACTCACACAACAAGCAAAAGGGAGAAGAAAGAAAGCACCCTTGAAAACTAAAATATTGATTCTATCATAAGCTTTCCTGGCTTACAAACTACTTTTTTCAGATGCACTGATGGAGTACAATATTCAAGCTTCGTGTGCATAGCTACCTAGTAGTAGGGATGAGATTCAGAGTGAAAAGAAATACAGATAATGAGAAGTAATGCTAATCATAAATCTTTGATAAACTAATACACAGGTTTTCCAGGCTGCTAACTGATTCTGAAGCACTCATTCTGCTTTCAAGTGAACAGAATGAGAATTTCAAGAAAAATAACTTCCATGCAATCACAAAGTATTGTTTTAAGACTTCAGATAGAATTAACACCTCTCCATAATATAACTGTGTATATATACCTGAATCTTGAAAATGTATTCCATCAATGCATTGTAGGAAAAGGATTATAATCCATGAAATAACATGTCAAAATAAATCTGTTAAATAAATAAGTTCTTTATTCTTCTCTCCCTCTTCCTCCTTTTTTAAACTGAAAGAAATCTATCCCTTTGGAAATTCATACTTCAAAGAGTTTGTAAAGAAAAGGACATCTTTATTACTTTGCTTCAGAGATTATCTCATCCCAGCGTTTAAATGTCTGTGGATCATTGTTTCTTTTCCCCCAGAAGTCCCCCACTCTGTTTTGCTGAAAATTTACAGTTTGCTGCCAGAGGCCAGATAAATGAAACAAACCAAGAGGCAGTAAGAATGAAATCAATCAATAAAATCTGTACTTTTGAGAAACATAAAATGACTTTTCACAGTGTGAAAAGTGAGCATTACACTGAAATTACTCTCTGTGCCCTCTTCATTAGCCTTCTGATTATATGTTTCATAAAAAATAGCTTTGCCTCTCAGATACTCTTCCTTGCCTGAAGGAAAACTCTTTTAGACAACTGCAACCAAAAGAGACTAGACAGAAGTGATGAGAATAAATAAAAGCGCACTGATTCTCACACCACCAGATCTTGTTGGTTGCAACTCTGATCATGTATTGTTTTAAATATGTTGATTAAATGTAACAGACTTATATTTTACTCATTTATTCAAAGGCTTCCTAACTACTGTTCCTATTACTATTTGGTCTATTTTATTACTGCTACCACTATTATTTATTTATTATTATCATTTCACCTAGCTCATTTTCATACTTTTCCATTCACTTACATACACAATATTTTGTCTTAAACAAATTAAAATAGCTGCTCTACTGTTTGGATCCTGACCTATACATATTTGTAGATTCTAATTCCAACAAAGAAAGTGCAGAACTGCATTCTGTGAATGCCTTTTTCTTCGTGTTATACAAGAAGAAGGAGAGAGAAGGAAACGCAATACAGGTGGTAAAGAAAGAAAATGCCCTGCCTAAGCCCTTTTTCCCTGAATGGGATTCTACAATGCATTGTTTTTGTGTTCAGATGATTTATTACCTGAAAGGCCTGTGGGCATCATCTGCTCATGTATGCTTCTTAAGTAAAACAATGGTTTCCTGGGGAAATGTGAAAGTAGAACTGGTTTTAGGAGCCATTACCATTTCCCCTTTGAACTTGATTGCTCTATTTAAAGATCATTTCACAAATGAAACATAAAATCATGATTGTGAGATATTCTCTCTTTAACTCAAAGGAAGGAAGCCCAGTGTCAGATGAAAACAGCAAAGGAAAGACTTATCTAAACAAAGGTGTTGAATACAGTATGCAGAACAACAGGACCCAGGCAAGAAAAGTAAATTACTTGCCTCATCTTTAATTAGCTGAGTAAGAGCAGCTTATAACAAGTGGCATAAAGAAAACTTGACAGTACTAGTACTGTATGTTTCCAGACAAGATCAAGCCAGAAATCTCCCTGGAAGCCAAAATGACAAAATTTAGGCTGTTGTTTTTTGGACATATCATGAGAAGAGAGGACTCATTAGAAAAAAAACAATGGTGGGAAAAGTGGAGGGCAGCAGAAAGAGAGGAAGGCTGCATCTATATGGATGGACTCTATTAAGAAGGTCACGGATATAAATTTTCAGGAACTAAGCGGAGCATTGGAGAACAGGGTTTTTTTGGAGACGTCTCTTTCCTGAGCTATGTCCTCCAACTAGAAGGAGTGAAGAAACAACAATCTGTGCCCCCAAAGTCTTATTGATTTATTTACAGCGTTTCTGTATTGCCTCCCAGCCCATAAGGGTTTGTGAGACAATAAACAAATAAAAACCAGTGGGGGGAAAATATAAAGATAGAAACATTTTTAAACACATTAAAATAGTATTTTAAAAGTCCTAAAAGTGGATTAAAAACAGTCCTAAAATCCAGTTTTAAAACAGTTAAAACAGCAAACACAGAATACCATGTGAAACACTGAAAGCTTAGAAGAGATGGGGCCAGCCTAATGTCTTTGAGAAGGGAGTATTCCAGTCAATGCACTTTTATTTTGCTACCCAGATCCTCATAGTTCCTTGAAATATATTGAAGGCTATATCTTACAATATCATTTGTTCCGCAGTGGATCAGAAGGAGAAGGTAACAGTTGGTGGGCTTGATGAACCTTATCAGCCTCATTGTTATATCATGGATATTCCCCACAAGAGAAAATACATCTTATCAGACCTAAACATCACTGTTTCTGTTCCTCCCAGCAAGGAATTACCTGCCACAACCACATATCTCTTCCTCTGAGAACATCCACAGAACCCTCCAAGGCTCTTGTTCCTGGGCTTCATAACTGCAGATTAATGGGACAGCTTGGAATTGATTGTGCAACTCCAAAGTTGCCACCTGGTTCCTGACAATTTTGCTTCTGTCTGCCACATTCTTCCAAGTGCCTGTCTCCTATGTCTGGGAACTATTCCCCTGCCTAAATGTATCCCCCATATGTTGCTCTTCCAGGAGAGTCATTCTATTCATTCCTGGTCACTTGAACCCTGTGATCTTCTTCATCCACCATTTAGTGAGGCTGTCTAAAGGTAAAGGTAAAGGTAGTCCCTTGACATGAATGTCTAATCATAACTGACTCTAGAGGACGGTGTTCATCTCCGTTTCTAAGCCAAAGAGCCAGCATTGTCCAAGGACTGCTCTGGTGGTCATATGGCCAGTATGACTCCACTGAGTGCTGTTACCTTCCCACTGACTAGTAGTACCTATTTATCTACTTGCATTTGCATGCTTTCGAACTACTAGGTTGACAGAAACTGGGACTAGTGACAGAATCTCATCCCATCATGCGGCATCTGAGCCTCGAACTGCCAACCTCCCGATCTTGCAACCAACAGAGTCAGTATCTTAACCACTTGAGCTGTTGCATTCTGTGTACTTGAGCCATAAAATAAACTGAAATGTTATCATTATGCTATGAAAAGAATGAATTGTTACATTTACATTCATACTATGATGTAGCTGTACCTTAGTTACTGAGAAAGAAATTATTTTTAAATACCTTCAATTGTAAAAAGTTACTTGCATGCTTTGCTTTGGATCCGCTTACCCTATCTCACTCGTGTCATGCAGGCTAATTTTTAACGCCCCTCATTCCTCCAGGTTACAGATTGCCACCCTCACTCTCCAAGGTTCTGGATTACTGCTTATTGGCTTCGACATGTTATCTAACATGGCGGCTGACACTGTTGCCCTTCTCACCTGAGCTGCGTGGTGTGAATCTGCAAAAGCCTCTAAACGATCAGCTGGACTGAAAGGCTGACTTAAAGCCACAATGCTCTTCTGCCACTGCATACTGGGAAATCTATCCAGTGGCTATTATCCATGGCTACCACCTCCACCTGCCTCTGGGAGATTGTTTTTCTGACATGAATAAAACATTTTAAACTGCAAAAACACACATACACGCCAGTCCTTCTGGATTTTTAATTATAAGCAGGATACTGTTTTCCAGGGACCTTGGGGGAGCTACTGGGAAACAGAGGTCTTTACAGACTAAGGTTAGCTGAAGCTTGCTCCTACCTTAGAGTCAGGAGACGTCTGCTTTCTTGACCCCTTAAGGTATCTATATCGCATTTCTGCAGAGCCTGGAAAAGTTAATTTTTAGAGTACCACTCTCAGAATCCACCAGTTTGGTTGTGAGATGCTGGAAGTTGTAGCCCCCCAAAAAAACATTTCCAACCTCTGCACATGCATGATACAGACCACAAACTCTGGGAATCATCAACATTTTCCAGATAGGACTGCTAGGATCTACTTTGCAAGACTAGCTTCCCAACGTTTTTTGCAGCTGTCTGCAGCAAAATCTTGGCATGTACATTTTTCACTCGAAGCCCTGCCTCTCAGCACTCCGCTGAAGCTCTTACGTGATCAACTTGGGAAGCCATTTTGATTAATGTGTCAGCCTAATCCATTTTTCAGTGCACATTACATCATTTTTTTTCATCAGGCTCTGTTATGGTAGTCACTTCCATGTCATTTTCAGCTAGTAGCTCATTGCAGTTAGAGCTACTGTCTCACCCAGGCCTTGCCATTGAAGAGCTGGACTAGATGTGAAATTAATCATTTGATTGGCTTTTGTGTGTCCCCTTTTTCCTTTACTAAGCAGAAGCTACAGGAGAGGGGAACTGAATCAAGCCCATGGTATTGGAATGCAAGGCTTGCTCCTCCTGATTAAAGAGAAGGAAAATATTTGATAGGATCTAATTCAGGACCATGACATGAGGAAGGGATTTAACCCCTTTTATTCCCACCATGGTCAATCCTATGATGTGTCTTACCGGATAAGAGTTGAGTTTTCTGCCAGCAGCGCTCTAGTCATTGTCCAACCTGCTTAATTCGCCTAAGATCTTCCATATATCAAGGCTTGCGATCAGAAGCAGGTTGGAAAAGACGCTTGGGAGCAATTGGGTCTATGGCTCTGGTAAAATCATTATTCCAAGTATTAACCAGGGCTTCAACAAATTTGCTGGCATTACCAACCATTGAACCCTAGGGCTTCTCAGAATCTAATGCCTTCGAGGGTGGACCATGCTAATAGGTCCACCACCCGCGATGGGGGGAATAGTGGCCTTCAGTCCAACCTTGACCAGGAAATGATCCGTCCATGACAATGCAGAGATGTTGACTACCTCCGCCCAAGGATGTGCCTGTTCCATGCAAAAGGCCACTGTGTGTGTGTGTGTTTTGACTAAAATAGATATATGCACATGAGGTATTATCTGCTAGAAGCTGTAGTTCAATTGTCTGAACTACAATTCTCAGAGAGAGATTGAAGATTATTTCCATTTGTTTCTGTGGCATAGACAGTGTGATGTAAGTGGAAACAATGTCATGTCACTTTTGAAGTGTCATTTGTGTTACAAACCCATTATCAAAAAGAGTAAATACATTTTAAGTAAATATACGATACTTATGGTATATAACAGTAAGGCATATTATCATCTAAAAAGGGAGGATATCTATCAGATCATTAAGTATAGTGTTTAAAATCACCTAACTACACCAATATATCTACCCTGATATTGGCAGTTATATGAAGCAGCATTACCCTCCTACTTTATCAGGCTTTGTCTTGCAGTAGTATTCACTCAGTAACAGAATCTTAAGTGTTCTTTTCAAGCATTTTCCTTGTTAATCTTCTTCCCAGTAAAAAGAAGGGGGTGAGTGAAAATGTATTGGAGTGACACTTGGTATCCGTAGCTGCATTTGTCATTCTGTCAAGGACATGGTGAGGACCTGCCCAAACACCAGGAGGAAAACAATTTGCTGAAACAGCTGAACCAGTAAGTTGCGACTCATTGAAAACCATCCTCAGCACCCTGTTACACAATCAACAACTGTTGAAGTGGGACTTGAAATATGGGCTTGATGATGCAAAACAGAAGATATAGTACACACGCTTCAGACTGACCTCCAGTTGGTGGGATTTGATAAGCGCCACCTGCGTCGCCTCAGTGACTGCCTACATCTCTCGCTGGAAATCACAGGAGACACAATCACACTTACCATCCTTGTCTGTTCAAAAACACCACTTGGATGCCCAAAGTGTGAAATGTGAATATACAATTGGAACCAGTACCTTTACTTCTTAAGAGGACTGCTTCTGTCAGCAAGGCTGGCCCAAGACAATGTGCTGCCTGAAGCAAATGATACCCTCCAAGTCAAGGTGCAAAGTATCCAAGGACTATGAAATTATTTTACTACCTGAGGCAGAAAAAAACAGCAAATGTCGCTGCTGCTCCCTGACTGTTATAAAAATATAACAGTAATATATTAAACAGTAAAGAAAGTGCTACTGTTGTGGAGCAGACCAATTTCACTCTACCTAATGCTAGAGCATGCCCTGTTTAAGTTTCTAGCCATGTAGGTCAAGCATACTGAAACCTGGTTTCTCAGTATGCATTGTGTTTTCAGTATATCAACCTTAAATACATAGGTTTATAACTAAAGGGAGTGAGAATATATATCAGTTGTATTTCAGATGTATAAACAAGTTTTAATCCCATCCAAACTCACTCTAGATTGTATTTGATCCTGTTTTAAAGGGGGGATCAATTTATTTATTGAGAGTATGTATTATTCCAATATATTCTAGTCATGTAAGCCGCTTTGATTGCTGCAGCAGAAAGGTGGAGTATAAGAATAAAGTTTATTATTTATAATCCCACCATTACCACCATCCTAGATACAATTTATATTATGTAACCTCCTGCTCAAATTATTCATGCATATCAATGCAAACATCTCATTTTATTATTTTCTGCATCCAATCTATTTCCTGATTTTCTCCCAGTGAAGTACTGTAACAGTTTATAATGTCGATTAAAACAGAATAGAGATTTCAAACAATCTCAGAAAAAAACATATTAAAAAATAAAATGAACTACCACATTAAAGCATCCCTGAATTAAACAGAATTTCAAAGTATTTTAAAATATCACATCCAAGAAAAAATACCCTCTTCCCATTAAAAAATCCTTCTACAGCAACAGGCCAAAAAGCCTGTCTGAATAAAAGTTTCTTTACCTGCCAGCGATGGGGGCCACCTTAGCCTCCAAATAGTAGGGAGATCCACAACTTGGAAGTAGCCACTGATAAGATCCTCTCTGCAAAGAGCAGGCCTACAGTGTTAAAGTGCTGAAACAAACACTCGCGCTTATCACACGAGAGGAATCCCATGCAAAAAAAAAAAAAGGATTTAAAGTGAAAAAAAACCACAAAAGTTTATTATCAGACGACGTCTAGGTTAACCCAACATTAACCTGGACAGAAAGTAGAAAAGAGAGGCAAAGGCACAATTGATTTTCAGACAGCGTCGCTGTTAAGGTGCATTAACATCACATTAACCTGGCTAGAAAGTAGACAAAGTGTGATTCTTTTTACTTCTGGAAAATCCCAAAAGTAAAAAGAATTGTGTTTTGTCAACTTTCTAGTTGGTTTAATGTTGCATTAACCCCAATGGGTCTGAAAATCAATCACACTTTTGCATGTCTTCTTAGGTTTGGGGGGGAGTTTCAAATTCCATTTTAAATCCTGTTTTTACACTGTGTGATAAACTCCATTGATTGACTGATTGATTCAACTTATATGCAGTCTCTCATGTCTTCACAAAGTGGTACATTTAAAACAATGATACATAAGTACATAAGACATATCAGTATATGTGTGCACACATGCATGTATCACTGTCTAATGTATCTGTGTACAGTGGTGCC
>NC_056528.1:37855989-37873499 GCF_019175285.1 Sceloporus undulatus | reverse complement strand
AAAAAAACGTAACCCGGAACAGTTTTTTCCTATAGGATTTTTTCGTATCCCGGGAATTTCGTAAGGCGGTGCTTTCGTATCCCGGGGTACCACTGTATTTTGGTTTTAAATGCACATCTTTGTGAAGGCATAGCCCTCAGAGGCTACCTATAAGTTAAATATATCAATCAATGTTCCATTTAATATTGTGGAATCTCATCTCATCCATCCATCCATTTGGACTTTTTAAGACTGTAAACCTACACCTAGGATTGTTTGTCTTTAAAAAGTAGCCTTGAGTGAAATAAAAACCATAGTTGAATGTTATTAGGGCCAATTAAAATTCAGCCAAAGCTGTGTCCTAATTTCTGAGTTCCCAAAAACTAAGTGGTATAGAACAAATTAGGTCCATTCTTGTATCCATGCTAAACTCAGTCCCAAGAAGGAAATGAGTGACAAAATGAGGTGTCCAGTTTATCCTGTTACACCTATTCTTCCACATGGCATTAAGGGAAAAACTATTTTCTCTCTCCATTTCTTAAGACAAAAAAATGGCTTGAATGCAGGGATCTTCCCAGTGCTGTTGTTGTTGTTGTTGTTGTTGTTGTATGCCTTCAAGTCATTTCCATCTTATGGCAACCCTAAGGCGAACCTGTCATGGGGTTTTTGTGGCAAGTTTCTTTAGAAGGGATTTGCCATTTACATCCTCTGAGGCTGAGCAACCTACAGAAGGATGCCAGGCTGAGTTGACCTGAAGCCCCTGGCTGGGACTGAACTCACAGCCCTGTGACTTATGACTTGCCCAGGGTCATCCAGTGGGTTTCATGGACAAATGGAGAGTCGAACCCTGGTCTCCAGAGTCATAGTCCAACGCTCAAACCATTACATCATGCTAGCTCCCACTACTGCTGTGTCCTATGTTATGCTTTTTGTTTAGCTAGTTGGATATAGATCATGGAAGATGTAGAGCCTTGGGCATAACATATTTGCTCCTCTTTTGTATTGCTGTTAAGCTTCATGATTCCTTTTCCTCAGTTACAGATTCAATTTAGAAAATGTTACAATCATGTGGGGTTTTTTGTCCACAAGATGGCAACCTTTCCTTTCTCATTTCTCCAAAGCCTTTTAAGAAAAATCTGCTGTAAGCGGGTGAATGACCTCACTGTTGAATGTCGGGATTGGAGGTTTTTGTTTTTAATTAGAATCCCCCACAATTCATCAATGTATTTTACATTTATGAAAGCAAGAGCCATAGCTAATCAGTGTTAAGTAACCCCGAGTCTATTGCACTCAGACCTACAAGGATGCCTGTCTGGATTAGACCAGAGCCTGACATTCTTTGCAAGAAGTCCAGAAGCCAGCAAAGGTCCATCTACTCAAACACCTTGCCTCCTACAATGGCCAGCTAGATTTTCTCCAAGAGGCCAACAAACATGACGGGACTTGCTGTTGCTCTGTGGCTCCTCCACATTTGGTATCCAATACAGTAGCGTCACAGCAGAGTGCGCCAGGTGCAGGGGTGCGGATTGAACCAGATGACACCCCCGTCCCCAGAGGATATACAGATGCTGCCACTGCAGCGTTCACTGAGATGAGAGAGGCCTTTGCAGGGGAGTTTCTTCTGGAGCCTTTTTTGCAGAAGGCGAGAGAGTGGCTGAAGCAAGCAAGAGAGAAAGAGATAAAACTAAAGGATGAATGGGCGGAAGGAAATGGAGAGACAGCCCATATGTGCTTTTTGAAAAGGGAGGAGGAGGAAGAAGAAGACCCCTTCCCTTGGGTCATAGCTGGAAGAGGGGAGCCCTGATCCACGCATGAGAAAGGAAGCTTCTCCTCCAAGTAATGGCTGCACACCCCATTTCAGAGGAAAGACCTAGCAAACCCACCTCTGAGTATTCCTTGCCTAAGAAACCCTCTGAAATCCATGGGATTGCCGTAAATTGGCAGGTGACTTGAAGACACAAAGACACACCCAAAGCTAACAGAAGGGGTCATTTTACAACCGATCTTTATAAGTTGCACCAGGTGTTTGTTTTTTACTACAATCCCAGCTAAGTTTACTGGCTGAAGAGTAAGGAAAGAATGCTTCCAATAAACAAATGAAGTGAACATATGGCAATTCACACCAGATGCTACGTGAACCACCTGAAATCGGTCAGAGGCCAACAGACTGAAAAGGATTAATATACATCCTCATCCACACACACACAAAAAGAGAGACACGAAAGACTGCGGCAACTGTAAGACCATGGCATTAATTTTCCACACAAGCAAAATTATGCTCAAAATGGCGCAACACAGACACCAGTCGCACATGGAGAGACCCAAGAGGCGCAAGTGTGGTTCAGGAAAGGCAGAGGCACTAGGGACCACACATCCCTGTTTTAATGAACCCTTTCCTGTATTGTTATGTATTACTTATATGTATTATGCAGGTTTAATCTTATCTATTTTATTGTTTGTATGTACAGCCCTGTGCAAGTCTACAGCGCTATATAAATAAAGCATAAAAATATTTTAGCGCACCAAGGAATTCCCAAAGAAAATGAGCGTGTGTTTCATAGACCACAGCAAGGCCTTTGACTGCACAGATCATGAAAGAGTTTAGTCCTGGTGGTTTTTTGGACTCTTCATGTTAGGGAGCTCTGGGGCCACAATAAACTACAATTCCCAGGATTCCCTAGCACTGAGCCAAGGCAAGTTAAAACGGGATTATTTCTGCAGTGTGTCTTTGGACCACAGTAAAGTAAGTTCCTTATTAAGGGCAACAAGCATGCTACTACTAGGCCCATCCAGGTTGGAAGCGTTTCCACAGCAACGTTGAGAGCAAGAGGAGGGGGAAACAGCGCATGCGCAATAGAGCTGTAAAGAGGATGAGCCACCCTCTGGTATGGCAACACTTCCGGGTTCTATCTCTTGGAGGCCTACGTCACGCTTACGTCCTACGCGGCGCTTGCCCCGCCCCGTGAAGTGGGCGTGGCCACGGGAGCGTAGGCTGTCGTCGGACCATAGAGAGGGAGGTAGCGAGCGGAGGAGGAAGTAGATCCGGTTCTTCTCTCGCGGGAAGGTCTTCTTCTGGCCCTGGTTCTGGGAGGTGAGTCCCCGGGAGCCCCGCAGGGCCCTCCGTCAGCGCTGCTCTGGATGAAGCCCACCTCCAGCATCCTCTTTCCAGCCATTTGCATCCGCACTGCAGGAGTAACCCAGTTTCAGACCGCTCTAACTGCCCAGGCTCAGTGCTAGGGAACCCTGGGAGCTGAGCCTCTCTGTCAGAGAGCTCTGGGGCCACAGCAAACTACAGTTCCCAGGATCCCCTGGCACTCAGCCAGGGCAGTTAAAGCGCCCTCAAACTGGAGTGTGTCTTTGGGCCATTCTTAGGGAGATGGGTTAAGGAAGGTCTGACTTGGGTCCAAAGCACACTGCAGAAGGAATCCAGTCTGAGGCCGCTTTAACTGCCCTGGCTCAGTGCTAGGGAATCCTGGGAACTGCAGTGTTTGTGAGATATTAACCCTTCTCTGCCAGAGATCCCTGGGGCCACAATAATCTTCAATTCCCAGGATTCCCTAGCAATCAGCCAGGGCAGTTAAAGCGGTCTCAGACCAGATTATTTCTGCAGTGTGTTTTGGACCCCCTGTTTGACAGGCTTTAATTGTCATTGCTGGTCCCTGGAATCCTGGGATTTGTAGTTTTGCAAGGCATTTGGCCTTTTCTGTCAGATACCTTTGCTGCAACAGTAGACTACAATTCCCAGGATTCCATAGCATTGGGCCTTGTCAGTTAAAGCTGTGTCAAACAGCATTATTTCTACAGTGCCATTTACCTCACTTGCTTTGGAAGGGGCTTTTTAACTGGATGGAGTTCTTTCTTTTACTGGGGTACTCTTTAAATCGTGATAGAAAGTTAAAAAGCTTTTCGTTGGTTTTGTCATGTATTGCCATTACTGTATTATACTCTGAAGCGCCTAGCTTTCAAGAGTATAAAGGCATGACTCAAAAGAAAAAGGACAGGGAACAGAGGGGAGATATATCATGGAGAGAAAGCATACATTCGCCATTGATAGAGCATCCTATTCAGACCAAAGGTTCTGCTGGTTCAGTATCCAAACCCTCGGGATTTGAGGGACCAACAGCTCTTCCCTGTTCTTCACCTTGAGCAAAATATATTAAGAAGTATACTGCATTTGAAAGAGGAGGTGCTTTAGTCCATATCCAAATGCTGTATTCTTCTGAGTCTATTTAAATAGTCATTTAGCCCAGCTTTCCTGGATACTCTTTATTGCTGTATTGCAGCTTGCATCACTCTTGAGTACCAGGCATATTGCTGACCGCTGTGATGACAGATGCAAGAAATGCAAGTGAAACTGTATTTGTAAAAATAAGTTAATAACTAACAAAGCGTCCTTTTGTGTCACTCCGAATTTGTTGCCTGTGCTCATAACCAAAAGCTTTTTACGTTTCTTCTAGGAACCATGATTTCTGAAAGTGGCTCCTTCGTGAAGGGCATGATGCTCGGAGGGATCTTCTGCATTTTGGTCACTCTTCTAGGACATATTAAGGTGGGTCACACCACAAAGCCTCATGAGCACCGTCACCTCCAGGCTCCGAGAAAGGAAGACATTTTAAATCTTTCCAAGGACGAAAGGCTGGACCTGAGCCAGAGCATCCGTGTGTATTGCATTATTCTTGTCAAACCCAAGGACCTTGGGCACTGGGCAGCTGTGAAAGATACGTGGAGCAAACACTGCGACAAGGCTGAGTTCTACAGTTCAGAGACAGTTAAAGTCTTTGACTCCATTGTGCTTGACACTGATGACATGTGGGCAATGATGAGGAAAGCATATACATTTGCCTATGAGAACTACAGAGAGGACTATAACTGGTTCTTCCTGGCCCATCCCAGCACTTTTGCCATTATTGAGAATCTGAAATACTTCTTGCTGAAGCAGGACTCATCCCAGCCATTTTACACGGGCCGCACAGAAACATCCGGGGACCTGCAGTACGTGAACGGAGACGGAGGGATTGTGTTAAGCGTCGAGTCACTAAGGCGGCTTTACAAAATTTTCCAAGAGCCAGATAAATGTCCTGAACAAGGAGGCATGATTTGGAAACTCTCTGAAGATAAGCAGCTGGCCGTCTGCTTGAAGTACAGTGGGATACATGCCGAAAATGCTGAGGACTCTGATAAAAAGGACATCTTCAACACCAAACCAGTTGGGTCTCTCATTAAGGAAGCCATGTCAAGTCACCCTCAGGAGGTGGTGGAAGGTTGTTGCTCAGATATGGCCATCACCTTTGGTGGGCTGGCTCCTAATCACATGCATGTAATGATGTATGGGGTTTACAGACTCCGAGCCTATGGGCACAGTTTTAATGATGCTTTAGTTTTCCTACCTCCCCCAGGCTCAGATAACGACTGAAGATTGTTGCACAGGAACAACCCTGTAAAGCGTGTAGTCTTAATCTGTAGTGTCCTTCAGCAAACGGCATGTACACAAGCTGGTACAAATTTTGTATTTGATGGTATTGTTGTGTAGCTACCTTTTTGCACAACCTGCTTTTGTAATCTTTACAAGTGGGAAACGGGATCCTTTTCTAAAAGAAAGAAAAAATAACCCTTTTATACAAACTTTTGAGCATCACTTGAAAAGCTATCTAAGGTTTCTTTGTCAACAGAAATGTATAGCGAGTATGTAAATATTTAAAATCAAAAATTATCCTCCATTTACTGTAAATTAAATCTATTTTTTCAATTTGGGGCCAATTTGTGTGTTCTATCCTTCAAAAACTGTAGCGGTTGTTAGATGTTCAGCTCAGACAAAAATGTACATATGCAAATAAAATTCTTTCTGCCTTGCATAGAAAGCTTAGCCTAGCCTGCTTCACAAAACTAAGGCAAGGATTCAGTGGTGTATTTTCATTTTATTCTGTTTCTGTCACTATCTGAAGCAGGTTTTGGTCCAGCAGGAGGGAGTTCAGTTGCCTGAACATTGCTGTTCTTGTCCTTTAAAGCTAGAACATGTCTGGAAAACATTTCTACAAAAATGTAGAATTTTATTTTCATTTAGGTCAAAGAAGGGGAGTCTTTGGTCTGCCGGTTATTTTGATAGCTAATTCCCAAATGCCAACATGACCAATAAGAGTTGTCCAAAACAACTGAAAGATCATAGCTCCTCCCCAACTTTACGTATCATATCACTATTTTCACAATTTAATTTCCTATGAAGTTTGGTTGTGGCCTGCTCTCTGTGGACCTTTTTATTTGAGCATTTGTCCAGAACTAGATTTGCTAACTTTTCTATGCAGGCTGCAGAGGCATGACCGCCTGCTGTTTCCTCTTGTGGATCCACCACACCTTTATTGAGATTTCCTTTTCATGCATTGCATCAGTTCTTCCAACTTTGTTGCAATCCACAGATACTTATCACCTCCAACCAACATGGCCTAGAGTTAAAAATCCAAAACATGTGGAAGGTCCTGAAAAGTTACCTTACATACACGCCACTTCAAAAAGGGTCATCATGTGTATAATACTTCATTGTCTCTTTCATTTCAGTCAGTCTTTCCCAAGCTTCCCTTTACACAAGTTGGCCTAGTGCTGCCATCACCCCCACCCATTTTGAGGGTGATGGCAGCTACAGTGTAAGTGATAAGCCCAAGTTATTAAATAGTGTGTCTAGGTGCAAGTTATTAGAAAACTGAGTGGAAGAGAAATCTTCAGCAACTTAGGAGACAGCCCTATTGAATTTTGTGGGACTCTTACATCTCTCCAGTTGTTATCAGACCAATGCCCAGCATTGTCCACCTAGTTGGCTAAGGAGCATCTGGAGGGCTGCTGTCAGGACTCACATCCCAACATATAGACTTCTGAATGCAGAGCTGACTGCAGTGCAGCCTTTGCAATTCTGCAAGCCATTTTAGCCCCAGCCACTTAGTTCAGCTTTAAGACTGATTAGCCTGTGAATATTCTGGGTGGTAGCAATTGGAGATGATGATGTGTGCCTTCAAGTTGTTTCCAACTTATGATGACCTTAAAACCCTATCATGGGGTTTTCTTGGCAAGTTTCTTCAGATGGTGTTTGCTGCTGCCTTCCTCTGAAGCTGTGTGACTTGCCTAAGGTCACCCAGTGGGTTTCATGGCCAAGCTGGGAATCAGACTCTGGTCTCCAGAGTCTTAGTCCTGCACTCAAACCACTATGCCACCCTGGCTCAAAAACTGGGGGTAACAGATACAAATGGAAAACTATTCAAGCCATGTCACTTGTTTCCACTAGCATAGTTTTTTAATAATGTAAAAAGAAAGTTATTGTTTGTACTACTGTACAACTCCTAGTAAAATGAGAGCAACACAGTTAGTACTCCAAAACAGTAATTTTTCTGAGCTGTTTCTAAATTACTCTATTGTAAACAACAGTTCAGTAGCAAGTCAATTTTAACGGTACATCTCTGTCCTCCCAGCCTTACGCAAAATATACCACGATTCTTTCAAATGCAGCAGTAGCATTCAGGCAACATACTCTTCCTATTTTCTTTTTGAGAACTGCTCAAGTGGTCAACGTGCTCCAATATTAGGTGTTTCCCAGCAAAGAGGCCTTCTAGACAAAGTAGTCTTTATGTATATCCTGTCTGTTACTCAGGAATAATTAAGTTGCTGAGTAGCACATTCAGCAGAGTGATCTGTTACAGCATTTTAAACTTCTATTAAGTTTAAAATGCAAGCAGAATAGATTTTTGGATGCATGCCAGACACACACTATACAAGGAAGAAGAGTGCAGACACCTCAGTATTTTCTACAATGAGTATTTTTAATAATAAAAAACTCTTATTGTAATCCCAGTGATAACTAGAGAGAAGCCAAGGCTGCAAATCGTAGTTGTTCTTCATACTGGCGGTAAGTCTGGCCCACTCCTTACCAGATTCTGTAAACTACTGCTGTGCTAAACAATTCATGCCATGCACAGTGTATGATCAGTACTGCCACCTCTTCATTTTTCTAAATCTCTTATTAAAATTTGACTGACGTATTTCTTTAAAATATAAAGCACAACTACAAAATAATTTCAGCATTCACTTGATTTATTTAGCATAGCCACAAAACAAAATAAGTTTGTACATTCAGTCACGCATTAAAAACAGAATTACAAAGTAGTCCACATTGACAGAAAGTGCAATCCATCAGAGTTGCACATTATCTGCCACTTTACTTATATGTCTTCATATGCCAGAGACCATCATTTAAATAGTGAATATTCTCAATGCCAATCCCTTTGTTGACTTTCTCTCTGTGGAGGGAAGCATGGGGGAGGCAAGAAAGAAATAAAAGCAAGTCATCAGTTTCCATAACTTCAGTGTAGGTGGGCAAGTACAACCTCTACATTAGCTAGTTGTATTAAGCAAGACTCTTCTGATGGCATTAGCTACAATCTCCAAAGCCCAAGATAATGAACAATTTACTAACTGGGTTGGAGTAGCAGCTTTAGGAATAGCTGGCTTCACTTAGGTTTTAATCATACCTAGGAAAACTTACTAACTTTGAATAACAACTCCCAGTATCCCTAGGCTAACACAACCATTAACTTTAGCCATCAACACAGATAATAAATTATAGTACTCTTCTGTTTCCAGCACATTAAACCTGTCTCAACTCAAGTTTTATCTTATTTATAAAATGTGGAGTTGTTGTTGTTGTTTTCATTAGTCAAAAGTACAAATGTTAGTTATACCAAGTGATATCGATTATGGCTCATCTGCCTCTGCCTCCTTTTAACAGATGAATTCAGATAACAGATTTGGGGCCTCCTGCAGAAGAAGCAGGAACTTAACAACTAAACTGTGGGCTCTCCTGACAAGTCACTGCCTCTCTCTCTGTATGTATGAATGTATGTACAATGAGGCAGGGCTGGAGAGACTTTGTGGAGCATCTAATACTCTGGACAGCAAACAGTTTTGCCAAAACACCACTCCAAGAAGGTTCATGCTCCAATGAACCTTCCCTGACAACTTATTATTACAAATTCCAACTTGATTAATAGGAATAGCGCAATACCATCGGATACCCAGCCATATTAAACTTGATATGATGTGTTGCACTCTAAATTGTTGGGTATGACCACATATGTTTATTAAAGATGTGCCAACTTTAAATGTGGTCCCAATGCAGCAGTTGACTGAGGCTGCTGCAAGCAATGTGCATATTAACTTACATAGAGCAAAGTGAGTTTTCAGTATCATTGGTTCAGCCCAATTAATGGCTGCTGAATGAAACCAAAGGTCCAATTTAGAATAAGACTGGAAGAATGCTTTGTATGCTGGCTGGATTATTTCACTCAAATGAAGACTGACTGTAAAGTATAAAATTTCCCCTTTAAAAAGAGACTCACATATCATCTGCTGACATCTTCATGACTCCAACGCACAGTGCATGTTGCTTGCCTTCTGCCATTATTGCCTAAGAGAGTAAGCTAAGGAAAATATCTCATATGTAGTATTTTTTTAAAGAATCAACTGACCACTAGGAAAGCACTACAGGTTGTTGTTGTTATTACTATTAATATTATTAAGGCAGCTAACAACCAATTTAAAACAGTACATTAAAGCATTAAAATACAGATAGAACGTTTTAAAAACAATTTGAAAAGTTAACAGTAATACACATTAAAAATATTAAAATGTATTAAAAACCAAATACAAACCCTGCCACAACAGAGGCAAACCCAAACCAATGACCATTTCCAGTTTCACTCTCTAAATCAAGTTGCATTTCATTACCAGATCATTATGTAATCTCATCTGAACTATTACACATCAGGTTAAATAGCAAGACTGATTCAAAAACTAAACACTGATGGGTAAAAACAAGGTTCACACATTTTCAAAAAAGCAACCCCAACACACAATACGTTGAAAAAGAAACAGTGACCAACAGACCACTACTCTCCAAGGATACCACGATTGTGTCAGCGGCAGCAGGATAAAGTTTGGCTCCTGGAGATGTCAGGCCAGGACACATTATATTTGCTCCACTAAGTACAAATTTAATGGCTCCTTTATCAACTTGTTGATGTGGTAGAATAAACGGATCTAGGAAATGGAAAATAGTAAGCAAAGAAGGTATGAAACTGACTGAACTTAGAAGCATCTCTCATCCTAAAGCATAAGCAAATGTACGCTATAATCAAAGTGGAAAGAATAAAAATCACATCCCTCAGGTGGCTATCAAGGGTTTTTGAAAGGACCTCAAAACTGATTCCAATCTTGCTTACATTGCTCATTCTCTGGCTGAAACAATTAAGAAATCTTGAAGAACAGGTCATGTGCCAAAGGACTGGAGAATGGCAAACATTGTCCCTCTCTTCAAAGAAAGAAGATCCAGGAAACTATAGACCAGTCAGCCTGACCTTAATACTAGGAATAATATTTGAACAGATTATGCAGGAGTCTGTCTGCAAGTATCTTGATTACAATGCAGTGATCAGTAAGAGCCAGCGTGAGTGTGTCAAGAACTAATCCTGCTATTAATCTTATATCTTTTTCTTTTTTCAATATCGTTTTCCAATAAGGTCAGTGGCTTAGTGGATGGTAGAAATGCTGTGGATGTCATTTTAGCTGGATTTCATAAAAGCATTTAATAATGCCCCCCATTCTATTTTGATTAGTAACATGATGAGTGTAAAATAGGTGGAAACACTGTCAGATGGATCCATAATTGATTGGAAAACCATGCTCAAAGAATCATCCTCAATGGCTGCGCTTTAATCTGGAAGGAGGTCTCAAGCAGTTCTTTCCTAGGGTCATTACTCTTCAACATTTTTATCAACTACTTATATGACAGGTTGGAGAGAATCTTTATCAAGTTTGCAAGATGACATAAAACTGGGAGAAGTAGCTAACACCTTGAAAAATTGGAAAAGAATACAAAGGAACCTAGATAAACTGAGAGGGTGTACAGACCAGCCATAAAAGCTGGCCTGGGGATGGAGTCTGGGCAATGACACAGCACCAAAGGAGCGCCAAAAAGCTGTGGTGCCAGCAGCTATGGTGCCCTTTCTGCAGCACAGAAAGGAGTCACTTTTTTTCACTGTGGAAAGGCAAGATCAGGGCCACGACATAAGTTGCCACGGATCCGATCTGGCACTAAACAGGGCAGCCTGTACAGCCCCTAAAAAAAGGCAGAAATTAATATGATGAAAGTCAATAGACATAAATGCAAAATTGTACACTGAGGCCACAAAAACCAAATGCACAGATATAGGATTGGGGATACATGGCTCAGCAGTACTGCATGTGAAAAGGGCATTGAGAATATTGTTCATCACAAGCTGAACATGAGCCAGCAGTGTGACACTGCAACAAAGAAGGCAAATGCTTGCCTGTATTAAGGTTGCCTCCAATGGAAGCAATTTCCAAGTCAAATGAAGTAATAGTTATATTCTGTGTTGGTCAGGCCTCATCTGGAGCACTGCATTCAGATCTGGGTGTCTCGTTTTAAAAAGTTTATAGATGAGTTGTAGCATGTTCAAAGAGGGGCAGCAAGGATGATAAGGAGAACAAAACATATGAGGAAAAGCTGAAGGAGCAGGGCACATTCAGCTCAAAAAGGAATGAGATGATGGTCCTCTTTAAATACCTCAAGGGCTGTCACAGAAAAGAAGGGACAGGTTTGTTCTCTGCTGCCCCAGAGGACCAAGTCTAATGGTTTGAGGTTACAGGAGAATATATATCAATAGAACATTATAAAATCACAGAGCTGGAAGGGACCGCAAGGGCCATCCAAGCCAACCCCCAGCCATGCAGGAAATCACAGTCAAAGCACCCTGACAGTTGGCCATCCAGCCTCAGTTTAAAGACGGATATTCTTGGCAATAACATCAGTTCAGCAATGAAACCAATTGCCTGGAGAGGTGGTTGGGTCCCCTTATCTGAACATCTTCAAAAAGAGGCTGGACAGCTACCTGCTGGAGATGCTTTAGCTCAGTGTTACTCAAACATTTTACCTCTGGGACCCTCCTTTATGTCTATAGGCAGACATCGCCCCCAACCCCAGCTCAACATAGTACATGAATAACAATATTTTGTTTATTTAATGTGCATATTTTCATTCACACATTCATGTAATATTCATATTTTAAAAGAAAATAACATTGTTCACATTAGAACAAATTTATTTAAGTAAATTCAATATTTAACTCATTGCACATATAAATTTTACACACAAAAAAGTTTGAGAGGAGGAGGAGGGATCAGGGTTTCCAAGTCTTGCATCCCCCTTGAGCAACTCTTGCACACATTCCTCATGGGTCCTCCACCATTTCAGAATCAGTAGGAGGTTGGACTGGATGGCCCATAAGGCCCTTTTCAACTCGATAATTCTATGAAATTAAATAGGCTTTCTCTACATAAAATCTTAATCCACACCAAAGAAACGTAAGATCTCTCCTACTTTTCCATTAACGTTTTCAAAGATGCTAAGAAAATAAAAAAATACTCATTCAACAAATAGACTCTAAAGCACAAAAATGAGCCACAAAACTATCAGCAGAAACAGAACTTCACAGATAAAATGGATTCAAGAAGAGTGTTCCCAACAGGGAACACCACAAAGATGACTAATCCCCAGTTCCCACTGTCACAACTGCTCTGGACACAGGAGCCTGGAAAAGATCTCCTTGTATAACCTCAATAAAAAGTTTGCATGGGAGCACATTGTCCACAAAATACCCTGCTCTCAAGCCACACAAATATCAAGACTAGCAATTACATTGTCTTGGCTAACTTCTACTTATTTTATTCTCATTCCTATAAATCCTGTAATGGGATTTGGCTGAGAATCCACAACATTATTATTTTGAGGTACTACGAAGATTCCAAGAATATTCTAAATTCCCCGTCTACTAAATACAAATAAAGAGGTTAAACATTCTAGATAAAATCTGAGGGAGACAGGGAAAAAGACAAAAGCACCAAGGAAAGCCATATTCAACTGGTCCCAGCTCTTCCAATGCAGATCATTTTTCCAACCAGGGGACGGGGGAGAGAAAATAAACTAAGGCCTATTACAGACTGCCAAATAAAGCTGCTTGGGTCTCCTTTGGAGGTATGCTATTTAAATGATGCATGGGTCCTAAGAATCCGGAAGCTGCACCAAAGTGCCCTCCAGTGCTTAGGATGGAGTGTGGCTTTGGCACGACCTCCAGACTATTAGGACCATGCATCATTTAAATGCATACTCCAAAGAGACCCGAAGCAGCTTTATTTGGCAGTCTGTAACAGGCCTGTAACAGGCCTAAGGAACCAAAGTTTTTTGATTAAAAGGAAAATAAAACATAGGTTGAAGCAAACAAAAATTAAATTAAATCTGGAATAAAAAGCCACTGTTGCACACTAAACAAAACAAAGTGGATGCAGCCAGAAGAGCATAATGTGTGTTCTAAAAGAAGAAGAGAAAGCCATCCAACTGGGTTGATATGGAAAACTTCACAGAGGTAACAGAAACAGTCAAAATGCATGATACAGCATTCCAAATACTACAAGGAATTGGCAACTTAGTACAAGCAGCCACTTTGCAGACCTTTCAGCTCCTACTTCTAGCTGTGGAAAAAACACTGTTTGCGCATGTCATAAAATGTTAGTTGCAAAAGCAACCCATCAAAAACTCTCTGCATTGCACAATCATTTGTCTTCTCCAACACACTTACATTTATGAAGTAATGTCAGCGTGGGGATAAAAAAGGTCCTTCCCTTTGCCTGAAGAATAGCAACTCTCCATTGACTGTGAGGATTTCTATATGAGTGTGACTGGAATAAACAAAGATAATTAATTTTTTGTGGGGCTTTTCTTGTTCTTTTTCATTTTTAAAGTGAGGACAAGACAGGTTTTTCTACCTCGAAGGTACGCGTATCCTTTCGTTTATGTACAAAATTTTATGTACTTTTAAAAAGAAGAAAGCTCTACATCTTCCATTATTCTTCTTCTTGTTGTGTGCCTTCAAGTCATTTCAGGCTTCTAGTGCCTCTAAGGCAAACCTATCTTGGGTTTGTTTTGTCTTTGGCAAGATTTATTATTTTGCTTATTATTATATAAGGTTTGTCCAGGGGAGATTGCCATTGCTTCCCCTGAGGCTGAGAGATTGTGACATGTAAGATCTATACAAAACGCATCATAAAGACAGACGAGTATTTCCTGGATTATTTGTCGCTCTGAAAAAGGAATTGGCAAAAGAACCTTTGAATAGTCGTTGCCCCAGAAGACGCTGCAAAATTTATGGTCTCATGTAAAGTCAACAGTTCGACTTGAAGGCACATAACAACTAATACAATAGCCGGAATTTTGCTGCCAGTTTTTCAAAACCGCTTTGGAGTACTGAAAAGGTTTGGCCATATGAGCAACCAAACAGCAGCTTTGATACGCCAGCAAAATCTACAATAAGAAAGAAAACCCTTAGAGAGCAACATGGGAAGGAAATACGTACCATTCTTCTATTTGACCGGTCTCTTTTGGCATGATGTTTGGTTTAGCCATGGTTCAATGCCAGGAAACTGGTCTATCAGTTGATTCTTGATGCCTTGTAAACAGACGTCTTCAGCTGGATGCAATTGGACACATTCTCCTTTTCATCAAATCTGGAAAGGGAAAACAGGATTTCAGAAAGTGATTTCCTCAGCTTATCTATTCATCTTCTCTTGCCAATCCACAACGAAAGCCCATATATATATATTATAGTGAGAAATAAGTCCTATTGTTTTCAATACACGTTGTTTCTTGTGTGCATTCAAGTCGTTTTCATGGCAAGTGTTGTTCAGACGGGGTTTGCCTTCCCCGAGGCTGAGAGTGTGCGACTTACATAGCAACCGTGAAAAAGCTGTATCCTTATCAGGAATCAGGTACCTATATTGGTGCTACATAGTTAGTATGTTACTATATAGTTAGTTAACTATAAATATGGTTAGTTGCTAGTAACTGATATTCATTGTTTTTTATTGTTTTATCTATTATTGCATTGCGGAAACGACCCAGTTGGGACCGCTGTTCGCTGCCTTGGCTCACTGCTAGGGGATGCTGGGAACTGTAGTTTTACGGCGCACACTACAATTCCCAGGAGCTCCACAGCCCCCAGCCGGATGTTAAAGTTAGGGAAATACTAGGAACTAAGGTGCATCCGTACTGGAGAAATAACCCGGTTTGGTAGCTCTTTAACTCTTGTCTGGCTCTTTGCTATGGAATTCTGGGAGTTGGAGTTTGTTGTGGGGCCTCTGGGCCCCACAACAACTCCAACTCCCAGAATTTCCATAGCCTTAGGCCACAAAGAGTTAAGCGCTATCAAACCGGGTTATTTCTCCAGTGCGGACGAGCCCAAGAGACTCCATTGGCTTCTCACTTCTGAACATCCTGGGGGCGCTGGTTTCCCGCGAGGGAGGCGGGGCGAGGCCTGGAGGGTGGGACGCGGCGGCCCCTAACTCCCGGCTCGACCCGCACGCTCCCAGACACGGCCTCCAGCCAGGCCTCTCTGCCTCCGGCCCTGCTTCTCCTCTGGCGTCGGCCGACGGAAAGAGAAAGTGCCGCGACTGCGCCCTCGCCTTCTCAGAGCGGAAAAGGAAGAAGCCCGTCGGAACTACGACTCCAGCAAGCCTGCGCCGAGTTCTGAGGCGGCTCAGGGTCGCCATGGCAACGGCAGGGCCGGCTTCTCTGCCTCGGCGGATTCAGCCCTGCAGTTGCCATGGCGACCCCTGACCGCTTGCTAGGCCTCAGAACTCGCAGTAGGCCCCAAACTGTGCTCTTTAAGGGTTTTTTTTTGTTTGGACTTCATCTCCCAGAGCCGAGAATTGGCCGCCATGGCGGAGGCTCCTGGGAGATGAAGTCCAAACTGCTCTTAAAAGGACGGCTGCTCAGAGTGAAACCTGAAATTTTAAGCGTCACCAAGTTGTCTCAAAAGCACCCAGGAAACTCATTAATAATGAAGAGTTTGAAGGCTGGCTTTCAGTAATAGGTCAACAAGATGTTATATATAATATATATATTCTATATATCAACACACACTAAAACTCTATAACTCGTAATGGTGTTAGACCTCAGTAATAGTACTTTTGTCTCATTACCGTCTGGATTGAGGGGTCAGGCCCTTTGGTGTTCTTATGTTTTTCCGTTACATATTTACTTATTTTTGCTTTGTACCTCTTCTCCCTTTTACTTCTTATATTTTTCTTTTATGAATTTTTGCAGTTTTGTGGTTGTGAATTGGATTGTAATTAACCATTAAGAGAGCCAGTGTGGCGTAGTGGTTTGAGTGTTGGGACTACGACTCGTGTCCAGGATTCGAATCCCGTTGGCCATGTAACCCACTGGGCGACTTTGGGCAAGTCACACTCCTCCGCTTCGAAGACGGCAAGGGCAAACCTGCCAAGAACAACTCCATGATAGCGTTGCCTTAGGGTGCCATGAATCGGAACGACTTGAAGGCGCACACATAACAAAAAACTAACATTATATATATACAAAAACTAAATCAATTTTAACCTCATTCAAATTGCCCAGGAAGCTTTCTTTTACGTTTCTCCCCAAACTATCAATCCAGTGCATCCACGCTGCAGAAATAATGCAGCTGGACGTGGCTTTAGCTGCATTTCTCAATGCTATGGGACTCTGGGAATTGTAGTTTCCGCAGCTTTGCCTGTTTGCCTGGCCCTTTGCTATGGGATTCTGGGGCCCCCAACAAAACCCCAGCTCCCAGAATTCCATTGCAAAGAGCCAGGCCAAGAGTGTTAAAGCGGTGCCGACTGGTTAGAGCGCGAGGGCAGCGCTTCCTTCCTTCCGTCCGCGGGGCCGAAAAACGAAGGCGAAGAGGCGGAGGAAGCCACTAGGCAGCCATTCAGGAGGAGCGACGGAAAGCGGCGGGGGGACACAAAAGAGGCCGAGCTTGGCGCTTTTCCCTTCGGCCGCTGAGGAAGGCAGCCATGGCTGGGCGCGCTGAGGCCTTCGCTCTGGCCACCGCCGGGCCAACACAATCACTTCCGGTGGGTCAAAGGGCAAGGGAGAAAGCGGGTGCCACCGGTAGCCGGGCGACGTGGGGGGCAGGAGGAAAGGAATGCATGAGGGCGAAAGGGAGAGGGATGCAGGAAGAGGGAGGGGAGGAGGAGGAAGGAGTAGCCGGCTCTCCTTTTCTTCTTCGGGTGAAGGGCCAAAGTGGGTCGCTAGTATTAGTTATTATTCCTTCCCCCCTTTTATTGTTTTTCCCGGTCTTGGCCCAACTTCCGTCTGGTCTGCTTCCCAGCACTGCCCAGCGGCCGGAAGTGCCGCCATCTTTGTGGGCTCCCTGGCCTCTCTCCCTCTCTCTCGTCTCTCTCTCTGTGTGTGCTGGAGTATTGACAATAACAGCCCAGGCTTGGGTCTTCCTCCTTCCCCGTCCTCCTGGACTGAGGATGCCGGAGACAGGAGGAGGAGGAGGAGGCCAAGAAGGAGGAAGGGGGCTCGACTCCCCTCCTCCGCTTCGGAGAAAGAGAGAGAGACCCCGGGTGGCCGCCGAAGGGGCGGAATTGCCCAGGGG
>NC_056528.1:37785989-37850989 GCF_019175285.1 Sceloporus undulatus | reverse complement strand
AATTTTATAGATTAAAAAAACAGCCCCTTGAACCATTTCTGAAGGAGCATAAAAAGCTATAGTGCTCATGTAATGTGCTCCTAGTAATGGATGCATGCCAAGAATTATGTTCAGTGCATCGTCCATCATTTGAAGCTTCTGAGAAGCCATTAAAAACAGCTTCGCATACAGCACATTGCAGTAATCTTTTGGAAATTCATGAATGCTTTCCAGGTCTGAACAAGGAAGAAAAATCAGGTTAACCAATGAACTAAAGTCTAAGGGAGGGGACACCCCCCCCCCCCCGAATCCTACAATGGTGTAGGCTCAGTTTTTGTTGGGATTTTTTTAAATTTTGTTTTCTTGATTCCTCAATTCATTGTACTGATGGGGCTATAGTTTGGTAGCAATCTTTACCTTTAAAGATAATTTATGTTTGGACTTAGTTCACTTAGCTTAAAGTGGTTATTGTATAAAAATAAGTTACAACAGTGAAATAACACATACTGATGCTCCTTGCAAAGGCAAAACCTGATACATAATAGTTGATAATTTATTCTATTATTTTTCTTATTCTTGGCCTTCAACCCAGAGTTTCAGCACAAGGCGACTGGTGTTCTACAGACCAACCAGATAATTGTAAAGTTAAATCAGTGAGAGCTTCCACTAGAATCCTGCAGTTCTTCACCTTCTCGCTACCCATTCTTGCTGTATTCAGACACATCATACTTTTCACTGTATGGAATTAATCATTGGGGTCACTGATAAAAATCTTAGTATATTGCCTTTGATCTGATCCTGACCTTGTGTTCTTAAATGTTGAGTTTGTTTGGATTCTGATCTTTTGATATTTTCCAGATAAACCTAAATTGCCTGAGAATTACACAGATGAAACCTGGCAAAAACTTAAAGAAGCAGTAGAAGCTATTCAGAATAGTACTTCAATAAAGTACAATTTAGAAGAGCTCTATCAGGTAAGCATTGAAATGTTTAATCTGTGGAACCTACACTTTTTGTTCACTTTCTAAAGCCTTAAGTGACATCTTGATTTAAATTAAAATTGGGTGGAGAGGGAGTGTTTGTAGGTGAGGTACAACCATAGATTGGACAAATGGTTGTAGAGAAGGCCAACAAGGACTTTCTCGCAAACTGATTGTGATATTTGTCTTCAGTGCGGGTTTCCGTTTTCCCATCAATTCAGTAAACATGTACAGATAGTAAACTGAGCATTTAATTTCAACAAATTCCAAAATCCACAAATAGTGATATTCTTAATGGGGACAACTAAAAAAAGGAAATACATCATGCCAGTTTTTGAAGTTCCACTGGCTTCTTCATCAGGCATAGGTGTTAAAAATCATACAGGAGAAAGGGGGAAATGACAGTGTTAACGTCAGGGGCTTACATTCTGTTTTAAGATGTTGCTTTTGTTGTTAGTTAAGATGGTATAGAACGGTGATGCCCAAACTTTGGTCCTCCAGGTGTTTTGGACTTTAGCTCCCAGAGTCAGTGGTCAGGAATTCTGGGAGCTGTAGTCCAAAACATCTGGAGGACAAAAGTTTGGGAACCACTGGACTCTGGATGGATATCACTGCAGGCAGAGGCCACCCCTCTTTGGTCATGTGGAAATTAGGAAACAAGGAGTCATAGAATCCAGAATATAAAATTTCAACTTCATTAGCAACAGAAACAAATAACTTGATTTCTAACACTCTTACAATGAACTATCTATGGAAATTTTAGAAGAGAACTTGTAGTTTCTCCTTAATGGTTTATTTATTTATTTATTCATTCATTCATTTGGTCATTCTTTCTTATTGTGAAGTGTCCTGCAGTTGAAAGCAGAGCAAACTACATGTCACATCACACCGCTCTCCGGATAAAGTTGTGGTCTGACCCAGGTTTCTTTGAATGAGTGTGCAGCGATACTGCTTCAAAAAGCAAGGCCTCTCCATGTTGCTAACTCAAGATCTTATTGTGCTGTCACTGACCTGATGTGACAGTAAGGATGGAGTGGAAGCTGCTTTACAGGATTTATCTCAGAGTGATGGGCCAGAAAGGTCAAGTGGAAGAATGGCAGTAGCTTTCGCTGTCAATTACTGAAGGTGTCTTTTTCATTCTTCCCACCTGTTGCTCAGTCCTTTCTCTTCTGCATCCTTTCTTCACCTTCTCACTTCTCACTCTTGCTGTATGCAGACACATCATACTTTTCACTTTTCTCTTAAGATAAAATGGAAATAAATATATTCATTTGGCTGGTTTTTCAAGTAAAGTTTATCACTTTAATTGGAAACAGCTAAAGTTGCTATGAGAAGAATCCAGGTTTTAAAATTTCTGAGAGGCAACATAAATTACATACTGTGTATTTTTAGCTTATTATGTTTATTTACTTGTAGAAAAATGGTAAACAAACCTAGAAATATTTCAGGATTCCAGCAGCATATTCTTGGGAACCTAAGAATTTGAAAGTTACTTTGCTACTGTTAGTGGATTTGGAATTTTATTACCTATCTTTTACTTCTCTTTGTTCCTGGTCCCTACATGGCCAAGAAGGAGAGTGACCTCTGCCTGCATTGATGAGCCTCTGTCAGTGATAGTGAAACTTTTAGGGATTGAGTGCCCAAAGTCAAATGCATTTTGGCACCGGGTGTTATCCAGTGCTGGGGGCAAAACTTCCAGAGGGGGGAGACACACACCTGTTCCTCCTCTTGCCCTGCCCTCCCGTCTTTCCACATGCCCTCCAAAATGGCTTCACGTGCCAGAGAGGGCATGTGTGCCATAGGTTTGCCACCACGGCTCTAGACCGTCTGACAACAGAATTAACATCAAAGACAGAATGTAGACCTGTGAGGCCAATACTGTTACTTTTCTTTTCCTGTATGATTTTTAACATCTTTGCCTGATGAAGAAGCCAGTGAAGCTTGAAAAGCTTGCATGACATATTTTGTGCTTTTTAGTTGGCCCAGTAAAGATATTGTTCTGTGGATTTGGGATTTTGTTGTATTTTGCTGCATGGCTGACATGACTACCCCTGAATAGGTTTCCTGGGAATTTGCTGACCTTGCTAGGATACAGTATATTCCAACAATACTCAAAAGATTGATTTGAACAGTTTTTGATACTAGATATTAATTCATCATCTCAATTGTCTTGAAGTTGTTTGGTTGATTGTTTTCACTATATTGTGAAAAGCAACCTTTTTGTACTGCAGCTCCCAGAATTGGCAAGTCATTGCCAGAAGTATTTTGAGAACTACAGTTCAAAAATAACTTTTCAAAGCTCTGATTAGAATGGACTATACTTATCCATATGTGAACAAATGCTAGATTTCTACTTGTTGGGGATGCCTCGTTCTTCATTTTCTGCATTAACCAGCATGGTGGTCGAAATAACCTGAAATCTTGATTCCAGCATAATAGTATGTTGATTAACACTTAGTTCTGTCAAAGCATTGTGGATAATGAGAGAACTTTGAGGATGTTTTTTATTTTTATTATACATCCTCCTGGGGAGAAGGGAAGGGTAGAAAAAGAATTGTCTGAACCAAGTGCTGTTGTGATCATTACCCATGTTTCCACTCAATTTAAACTCCTTGGAGTAGAGTGTCTACTGGTAATGCATAATATTTGCTCACATACCATAATTATAGCGGGTTAATTATCAGAGCATTCAGCTAATGCTCTTTATCCAAAGGTCAGTTGATTTGCTCATCAGCCCAGGGATTTGTCATCCTAACATACTTTTATAGGTGTATTCTGTGACAGTTTTTCACCCGTTTTAGGTCAAGGACTTTAAGGAACCATTTTACCTAATATGAGTTCAAAGAAAGCTCTAGGCTCAGATCAGATATTTTGAAAGCAATGCAGCAGTATTTTCTGTTGACATTGTTTATCTGGATCTATTTTTAACACCTCGGGTATTAAAAAGAGTCAGTGAAATGAATGCTAAAGAGAACAGTTTTGCTTAAGAACAGCTGCCTTGTAAATAGATTCAATGTCAAATATGTGTTTTTAGGTACCATTATCTAAGTTAACAACAGCTCTTTTTCTCCTACACACCTCCAGAGGATTTCTGTGTGTCTTCATTTGATCAGCAATAAGTTTCTTAGTGTGCCGTTTCCCCTGGCAGCAGTATCCTTATTAGCTGGCAGCAAGCATTGCTGCTGGAACCTTTCTTAATGGGATAATAGACCCAATGACAGATAGAAAATCACTGAAAAGGATTAAAATAGTTTTAGTAGTTCCTTGAGGTGAACCCATTTATGGCATATTATTTTCCTCAAGCATTTGCAGCTTTTACTTTGGGCCAAAACATTTGGAGGTCCCTCTCAAACCTTATACTGTAAAATTAATTCAAGCTTCTTCTCTTCTTGGAACAAGAATTATTTCTCTGTATAGCTCCACCAGTGGTCCTGATTCTTTTAAGGAGGAAAAATCACTGCTGCAAAGAATTTACAGTCTCTGCATTTTTAACAGTGAGGAGGAGAATTAAACTGGCAAAATGAAGCTATTCCAGCTTGGTCTCTTTTCAGTTGAGAATGGAGCTTTGCACTTAGGTAGTGCAATTCACATGCTGGAGATACTGGACTGTCTCGGTTGCACACTATCACCACCTTCTTGCAAATGGTGGCCAAAGTGTAACTTGAACTGTATGTGTCATACCACCTGCATTTAGCCACTGCACTTTTTTAGGTCTCTAGTTCTTACTACTACAGTTTGTGGTTGATTAGGTTTCACTTTGAATCAGTCAGGTGTCCTTTTGGAATCATATTGGTCCCAATAGCAAATAACATTGTGCCCAACTTCACCTGAAGTATCCTTCATCAGCTCTCTTTCCTTTGCTCTCAGTAAGTGAAGCTTGCAGCATTTCCTTTGCTGATTTGCTGCTCCTCAGAACAGTATAGCAGACAGTAGCTTCTTTTCCTCAGCTCTCCTTCACCACTACTGCAAAATTGTGGCAAGGAAAGAAAATGAGAGAGAGCTTATTGGTGAGGGAAGTCCCAGGAATCCTCCTTGTGACTGTCAATTGATACTAGCAATTTATATACTAATATAGGTAGAAATCCTGTTACTCATCATTGCTTTTCTACAGAATTATAGATTGTATATTACAGAATTATGTTTTGAGTACTCCCAGTTATGGTAGTCCAAACTTCATAAAATATCTTTGTTGCTATTTACATGTTTTCTGTTTGCACTGAACTAATTTTTAGGTGTGATGGTATATGGAGAGGGAGGTGTAAAGGCTGATTGCTGTATTTACAGGAGCACTGACCTGATCTTTAATTGTCAAGAACCATTTGGCACCCCAATATTATGTGGACCAACGGTTTTAAGTCCATGGGAGGAGCAGGAGGAGAGCTGGGAAATACTATATAAATATGTTGTCTGTTGGTATGGAATCCAGAAGTTATGTAGATATTTTATCTCAGTTTTCTACTCTCTTTATTTTAGGCTGTTGAAAATCTCTGCTCCTACAAAATTTCTGCAAATTTGTACAAGCAGTTAAGACAGATTTGTGAAGACCATATCAAAGCACAGATTCATCAGTTCAGAGAATATCCTTCTATAAGTGAAATGTATTTGGCAAGCCATTCTGTGGTTTAGATGCCTGTAGGCAGTTATGATTATCTATAGATTAAGATCTACCTTCTCAGTGACATGATCTGTGGATTCTTGTGTTGACTGTGCCAAACCTATATAGTGTATGTCTGGACCTTGCAACAGAGGTTGCATAGGGTTTATAATTCTTTGCTTTTTTTTGAAATGAAATTCTAACCAGCTTGGTTAGAATAAAAGAGGAACAATATATAAAAGAGGACCAATAAAGTTGGTTAAACAAATTATTAAAATTCTGACAGTGACATCCACTATTGCACATCACAGATCCTTGAACTGGAGTTATGCAGAGAAAGACTGAAGCAAGTCATGTTTCAGCAGGAGATAAACCTACTTTTTTAGCCATTTCTGATTAATACAGTGTTCACAATTCATAGCACATGCAGACCCACATGCACCAGTCCAGAGAAACATGTGTGGCACTCCATACTTAATCAGTAATGTCATGTTATAAGCTGATGTTGTAGTGTGGGAATGGTATTTACCATCACCTTGCAATCACCTGAAGAATCATGAGTGTTGGTCTTGTTCCTATAATGGCTGCAATCAGAGATGTGTGCATGCCAATTTTCTGCTATCATTTCTTTGATGCACCTCAAGCTGTTAAACCCTGAGATGTTAACCATCTTGATTAACCTAGTAACTTTATTAAGCTGCTGGCTAGGACTAGCTGGCCTTTATACTTTTAAGCTAATTTTAGGTAAGCATCTCCCACATAGCTATATCTCAACGGTTAGGACCTAGAGTAAAACATTGGTGTGTTTTAGAAACTGGTGTGACAAGGTGTTTGTAGACAGCCTTAAAAACCAGTGGGGTGACTATTTCAAAACAAATCCTGCAGTTATAAAGTTGAAGAGTAATACTGGTGTTGTTTCAGTTTTTTTTGTTAAACAGTCTTAACTGCTTCCTCACGGATTCATTGGACAGTGTTCTTTTTCTCAAGAAAATAGACAAATGTTGGCAAGATCATTGCAGACAAATGGTAAGGCTTACTTTCCTTGAAATAACATTTCTATACATTTGAATCCATTAGTGTACTAGATAGTTTTGCTTCTGCCAGATGTTGTGACCCCCCCCTACTCTCCCTGTTGTATTTCCCAGTGCACTCTGAAATCCTCCAGTGGAAAAACCTCTGGAGCTGTTTTTTGTGCCAGAGTGCTGCAGAAGCAGGAGAATAAAGTCCCATTTCCACTGGCTTTAGATACAATAGTATACCATTGGGATTTGGCCCAAGAATGCTCCCTCCTCCTATCTTGACCCTTTGAAAACCAGCTCTGGTGGCCATCTTGAGCATCTTGCTGGGGTTCTGGGAGTTTGCAGGTGCACAAGGGAAGTATGCACACATGCATTCAATGGGTAGGTGGATGTTTTCCATGCATTTCTTTGGCTTATAAAAAGATGTTTTATAACAAGTATGATTTTTTTTGGCTTATAACAAGATTGGAAATGATACTATAATTTATACTCAGAACCTTTTTTTTCTATTATCTTGGTTTTTGTTCTGACAGCTTGTATTCATCTGTGAAAGTTGGAGGCCATTGCTGCCATATAGCATAGTAAATCTGTATTGTATCTGAAAAACAAAATCCTTAAAGTTGTATGATACATTTCTGTCTTGCTCCAGATTCTCTGGACTGCATATCAACAACTCAAAAACATTATACTTGAAAAAATACCTTATTATGTAATTGCTATACAAGAGAAGTGGATTGCAACCTAATCACACCTATTCAAATCATTCTGGGGGGTAGGGTTAAGACGTTCTAAATGGTTGGGACTTCTGGAAGTATTCTGGCTCTGAGTTCATTGAATCTTGGGAAGGAACAAAATTTATCTGGCTGGTAGCTTTCCATAGTTGCTTAAAGCTAACATACTAAAGGGACTAAGAGGATGCGCTTTCTTAATCTTAAAGATCAGGTTAAGGTAGAAGGTTATCTCCAAGGTCTGTTTGTATACTTGACTTTGTAGTTGCTGTTAGTAATCATATTAGAAAGTAAGCCTCACTAAAATTAATAGTCATTCCTTCCAAGTAAGTATTGGCACAAGAATGATCTCAAGCCAAATGCATATTGTAGGCATAGCACTTCAAATCTGTCAAAATCTTGATGGCTTCTTCTTACCATTACAGATAATGATTAGAAGTATCTTTTTGTTCCTGGATCGAACCTATGTACTTCAAAATTCAATGCTGCCATCAATTTGGTAAGGACGAAAATATGGCATTTATTTCAGGTTTCTAAATGTGCTGTCAAGATATAGATTAGCAGGGGTTTTTCCCCTTTCTATCTTGAATGATTGATTACGAGTTGTTTCCTGTGGATAGAGATGACTGTGAAATATATCAACTTCACTGTGCCCCCCAGCCCTTTTCATATTTACCAAAAATCTTGGGGGTTTGGGGTGACCATTGGAGGCTAACATTTAGCTAAACTAACAAGCCAGGTTTGGAAAGTATTAATCTACAAGCCGTCATAGTAGAGGGACCATTTTATAAATTTATTGGAAGTGTAAAATACCATCCTGAGCCTGCTTGGCAAAATAATGCCTGTTTGCAGAAGCACAAACAAATAGCATGCAGTGTTTTAAAACAGATAAGTGTGAAAGCAGAGGCTAGAAGTTTCAATTAAATGACTCCTTTTTGGCTGTATAGATTGTTAAGTACACTTGACCAAATGTAGACCATCACTTCAAAGCATTTGACTGATGTACTGTATTTATTTAGCCTTGGTGAAGTTGTCATTCCTTTCACTTTTCCTCATTGGTTGTGTTACAACCTGGAATTGAAATAGATTTAATTGACGTTAACTCAGCATGTGGCACTGTAATTATTGGACATTTCTACCAATCCTCATTCTGCCCCTTTCTTTTGAAATGGAATATGAAATCCAGGAAATTGAACCAGAAGCTGGGAAAAGTATAATTCTGTGCACAGAACTGTCTTTTTCTTCCTTATGGAGGTGATGAGAGTACAGACACATAATTGCATAGGGTTCACTTCCTCTCACACAGAATTGCAAAAAATACCTGAACAAACTTGAAAATGACTACTTGATTAATTGCTCAAACAGAATATGTTAAAAACATATGAATATACGTAAACTGTAAGAATGTACACCATCCCTATCTTAAAATTCTGCTTCACTATGGCAATTTATGTTTTTTTCAGGGATATGGGGCTTGAATTGTTCAGGACTCATATAATTAGTGATCAGAAAGTTCAGAACAAGACCATAGATGGCATTCTTCTGTTGATTGAGAGGGAGAGAAATGGAGAGGCTATTGATAGGAGCCTGCTCCGCAGCCTTCTAAGCATGCTTTCAGATTTGCAGGTGAGTAAGAGTTGTGATAAATCTTCATAAAATGCCAAGAATAAGCAATATGAACACAAACCTTTATGTTTATTTTCTTTCCTAGATCTACCAGGATTCTTTTGAGCACAGATTCTTGGAAGAAACTAATCGACTATATGCAGCAGAAGGGCAGAGGCTTATGCAAGAAAGAGAGGTATTTCATTAACTCATGGCTCAATAGATGCCATGAGCATTTTTAACTCCCAACTATGAGGGCAGAATCTGGCACATTCTGTCCTACTGAGAGTGGCTATCAAGAAGTATTGCAATACCAATAATTTCTAGGGAGAGGGTAGATAGCCTTGTTGGACTGTTGCTACAGAAACAACAGGGTGTCTCTTAGTACCTTAAAGACTATAATACTTTGTCTAGCACAAACTCATGAGTAGCAACCCACTTCATCAGATACAAGTGAGTTTGCAGTCCACAAATAAAATGTTTTGGTCTTTAAGGTGTTCCTTGAATCTTAATGGTTTTAGCACTAATACTATGACTTAGAAACCCATCCTTTAGTGTGGTTCTTGACCATTATGAGTTCAGAAGAGAGCCCTGCTGGCGCAGTGGTTAAATACCTGTAATGCAGCCACTCACTCACAAACCATAAGGTTGCAAGTTCAATATCAACCCAGGAGCTCAAGCTCACATCCTTCCGAAGTTGCTAAAATGAGCACCCAGATTGTTGGGGACAGTTAGTTTACAGTAAACCGCTTAGGAAATGCTTAGGTGCACTGATAAACGGTATTGAAATGTACTTGCTACTAGCTATAAAAGTATATGTCAGTTGCAGTTGGCAGACAGTTTTGTTCTCTTACTTTAACCTTTTCCCCTCAACTTATCCCACTTGCCAGGTTCCAGAGTATCTTCATCATGTTAACAAACGCTTGGAGGAAGAGGCAGACAGGATTATCACATACTTGGATCAAAGCACTCAGTAAGTGTGTAGTTTCCTTTAAGTTGATGTTTAAATCTCTTAATAGTAGACCTCTAATTGTAGTGCTATTTTTTGCTAATGTGAGCTAACTCAACAGACATGCTCAATAATGTAAAACTAGGCTAGGTACAGGTTGAATCTCTCTTATCTGGAATTCCAAAATACTCCAAAGTCTTTTTCCTGGGCGGTTGGAATAGTGACACGTTTGCATTCTGATGGTTCAGTGTACACAAACTTTGTTTCAAGCACAAAATTATTTTTAAAATATTATAGAATCAGAATCGTAGAGTTGGAAGAAACCACAAGGGCCATCCAGTCCAACCCCCTGCCATGCAGGAACTCTCAATCAACGCATCCCTGACAGATGGCCATCCAGCCTCTGCTTAAAGACCTCCAAAGAAGGAGACTCCACCACACTCCGAGGGAGTGTGTTCCACTGTCAAACAGCCCTTACTGTCAGGAAGTTCTTCCTAATGTTGAGGTGGAATCTCTTTTCCTGTAGCTTGAATCTATTGTTCCGGGTCCTGTTCTCTGGAGCAGCATCCCTCCTCAATATGACATCCCTTCAAATATTTAAACAGGGCTATCATATCATCTCTTAACCTTCTTTTCTCCAGGCTAAACATCCCCAGCTCCCTAAGTCATTCCTCATAGGACATGGTTTCCAGACCCTTCACCATTTTACCTTTGGACACTGTCCAGTTTCTCAATGTCCTTTTTGAATTGTGGTGCCCAGAACTGGACACAATATTCCAGGTGGGGCCTGACCAAAGCAGAATATAGTGGCACTATTACTTCTCTGGATCTAGAGACTATACTTTTATTGATGCAGCCTAAAATTGCATTGGCCTTTTTAGCTGCCGCATCACACTGGTGACTCATGTTCAACTTGTAGTCTACTTGGACTTCTAGATCCCTTTCACATGTAGTCTCATTCAGCCAAGTCTCCCCCATCCTATATCTGCATTTCATTTCTCCACCCTAAGTGCAGTACCTTACATTTCTGTGTTGAATTTCATTTTATTAGCTTTGGCCCAGCTTTCTAGTCTATTCAGGTCGTTTTGAATTTTGATCCTGTCCTCTGAGGTATTAGCTATTCCTCCTAATTTGGTGTCATCTGCAAATTTGATGAGTATGCCCCCAATTCTGTCATCCAAGTCATTGATAAAGATGTTAAATAGCACTGGTCCCAGGACAGAGCCCTGTGGGACCCCACTGGTCACTTCTCTCCAGGATGAAAAGGAGCCATTGTTGAACACCCTTGGCTTTGGCCAGTCAACCAGTTACAAATCCATGTAACAGTTACCTTGTCTAGCCCATATTTTACAAACTTGTTTGCAAGAATGTCATGGGAAACCTTGTCAAAGGCCTTACTGAAATCAAGATATACTATATCCACAGCATTCCCTTCATCTACCAAGCTGGTAATTTTATCAGAGAAAGAGATTAGGTTTGTCTGGCATGACTTGTTTCTCTGAAACCCATGTTGACTTTTTGTGGTTATGGAGTTGCCCTCTAGATGTTCACAGACTCTCTGTTTAATGATCTGCTCTAGAATCTTTCCTGGTATTGATGTCAGACTAACTGGATGATAATTGTTGGGATCCTCTTTTTTCCCCTTTTTGAAGATGGGGACAACGTTTGCCCTCCTCCAGTCTGCTGGGATCTCTCCTGTTTTCCAGGAGTTTTCAAAGATTATTGCCAATGGCTCCGATATTACATTTGCCTGTTCTTTTAATACCCTTGGATGTAGTTCATCTGGTCCTGGAGACTACATCCAAGGTTTATATTATAGTATAAAATTATCTTCAGACTATATGTATAAAGTATATATGAAACATAAATGAATTTTATGTTGTGAGCCACTTTGATTGTCTTGTAACAGAAAAGCGGGATATAAATAAAAGTTGTGTTTATTTATTATTTAATTTTGTGCATAGACATGGGTCCCATGTCCAAGGTGTATCATTATACATTATACGTATATGCAAATACAGGTATTCCAGTATCCCCAAAAAATTGAAATTCAAAATAATTCGGGCCTCAAGTATTTCAGATAAGAGATGCTCAACCTGTATAGCTTGTCATTACCTAAAATGCTTTCCAAAAGATAACATGCAATATACAGTACAGTATGCCATAGCTTCAGGCCATACGAAACTTATACAAGTCCTGAGAATAAGCCAGATAATACCATATTACTTCATATCTATATATATGTAGTGACAAATGTTAACGTTAATGGCTGTGATTGGGTTTTTTTTAAACACACTTCGCTCTCACCTCTTTTTTGTTGTCATCCCTGTAACAACTTTAGACATCTCAAGACATGAATATTTCTTATTTCATCTTTTTTCCCCCTGTAATCACAGTGTTCATTGTTGTACAGTGGACCCTTGGTATCTGCTGGGGTTTCGTCCCAGGACTCCCCATGGATATCAATATCCGTGGATGCTCAAGTCCCATTCAATACAGTGGCATAATAAAGCAGTGTCCCTCACATAAAAAGCAAAATCATGGGCTGCTTTTTGGAAGTTTTTTTTATGTTTCAAGCCATGGATGATTGAATCCATGGATAAAGAATCTGTGGATATGGACTCTACTAATAAATTCAGCTTCTAACTGGAAATGTGTGTTTGAAAGTGGCTGATCTTGCTATGTGTAAGGAGGGATTGTTTCCCGAGGCTGAAGAAGGCCAGCAGTTTTATGTCTATCCAACTTCTGCCTGCTCTAGACAGAGGTTGGGGACACCAGGCCCTGGGCCCCATACAACCTCTCACCTCATTTTTATGGCCTCCCCAACCACTATTAATCCCCCTGGTCCTACTGTTAGAAGCATTGCCCCCAGGAGGCTCCTAGGGGTAGTGGATGAGTAAATTTACTCCACCCTTTCTAGACCACCATTACCCCCTTTAAAAAAAAAACAACAAACCTATACATGGAAACTGGAATTGGATTTACAGTCACTGTCCAAAGAAATTTGAGGTGCTGCAACCTGGCAGGGAATGCAGAGGGCAAAACTGGGCATCCACCAGAGTTCTCAATACCTACTTATTGATTTTTTCCCTCTGCTTTTTAAAAGTGCTGTGGATTTTAGCTTCACAGCAGTAGGTAGCATTTACTATATGAAGCATAATTCTTCCTGCAGTTCCAGTTGGATTTTTAATGGTTTAAGGGCGAGCAAAAGGAATGTAATTCTAAACACTTTTTCCTATAGGAAACCACTAATTGCTACTGTAGAAAAACAGCTGCTAGGTGAACATTTAACAGCCATTCTACAGAAAGGTAATTTATTTTTCTTTATAGAAATCTTTGTTTACTGCTTCTTCGGGACTTTCAGTTCCCTGTGCTGAATGGAAATGACCCAGTCAGGTGCTGCTTCTTTAACCCCCTTTGCCTACCCAGTTCATGAAATAGCACTGAACACTATTCAGGAGTCCTATTCTCCTCCTTGGAGGTAAGGAGCCCACTCTCTGATGCCATCAGACGAATCTCAGAATGAAAAGTAATGATGCGAAAAACAGCAAATGTGGATGGAGGTTGTCTGATAATTTTGTCCATTTTGAATGACATGATCAGGCAAGTATGTTGTTTCAAAGCAAAATAGCTGCCAAGCCATAGTACAAAACAAATAAACTGCAGTAATCTGCAGGCAGAAAACACTTTGCTTCCTTGTCATTAAACTGTGTAATAAAACTTGCATTGTATACCATATAATAATACATTTTTCGGTAAGATGTGATAATAGCTGCTTCTAAAGAGCTATAAATACCAAATTACCAGACAGCCTCTACCCTTATCCTTGTGTGCATGATGTTAGAAGCATTAGTAATACAAACTGCTGCCTACATTGTATCAAAACTGTTGAAAAGGGAAAAAAAAGTCTGTTTCCTAGAATTTCCTATGGACCAAAACCTTGGCCTAGCTAATCCAGTACAACATTTTATTTCCCACAGTGAGCATCCAGATGTCTTTTGAAAGCCTGTTGATAGGATATGTGCACTAGCACTCTTCCATTCACATTCCTCAGCAATGAATATTAAGAGACTAACCAGTAATAGGCTTTGCCTCCATGCATTAAAGCCTCGTTGACTGTCTTTTTTACTTCCTGTAATCATTATTAATAACTCTTCTTTTAATATTGTGAACTTAAAATTTTGAAGTTGCAAGGAATGGGAATTTCTCTTTATACATGTTGCTTTTATATCACCCTTACTGAGGGTGGCATAGAATTATTCTCTGGCCTCACATGTCCATGTATACATGCACCTTCTTTTATATTTTAATAACTGGTAAGAGTTTCATATTCAATAGAAATCATTAGAAAGAGCAGCAAGTAGTTTGGTTTTTTATTAGCATGCATTAATTTAGAGCAGTGGTCCCCAATGTGTACCCTTTAAGAGATTTTGGACTTTAGCTCCCAGAATCCCAGACTACTGGCCAACATGACTGAGGCTTCTGGGAGCTGAAGTCCAAAATCTCTTATAGGGTACCATTTGGGGACCACTAATTTAGAGTAACATATAAATCTGTCAGAGTCTTAAAATAGGGAAGGACTTTCTCAGTCCTACCACCAGACAGTCAGTATGGTGTAGTGGTTTGAGCATTGGACTACAAATCCCCACTCAGCCATGAACAGCCACTTAGGCAAGTTCCACTGTCTCAGCGTCAGGAAAAAGCAATGGAAAACCTCCTCTGAACAAATAATGCCAAGAAAAAACCCATGATAGATTCAATTTAGGATTGCCATAAGTCAGAAACTACTTGAAGGCACACAATAACCACCACCATAAGAGGCCCATCTGGTGAGGACACAGGAGAGAGCTTTCTCAATGACTGCTCCCAGCCTATAGAATTGCCCTCTGCAGGCGGCTAGATTGGACCTCTGTTTGTTGTCCTCTCACTGACAGGCAAAGATCTTTCTGTTCAGGCAGGCTTTAAATGATTAATTGGTTTCAAGGAGTCATTTTATGGGGTGGCATACTGTATTTTTAACTTTATGGGTACTTTTTAAATGATTTTATGCTTTTTAAATTTGAATGTCATTTTAAAATTACTTGCTAAATCGGTTTTTAACTTTTTTATTACTAAGCTGTTTGCCTTTTCTTGTTTTAGCATTTGCAAGCCGCCTTGGATCCCATGCTAGTTTAAAAAACTAAATGAATTCCATACTAATTTTGCAGGTTTAAATAATCTCCTGGATGAAAACCGAATTCTGGATTTATCTTTACTATATCAGCTGTTCAGTAGAGTCAAAAATGGTGTGCAAGCTCTTTTGCAGCAATGGATTGAATATATAAAGGTACCAGTGCATGATTTAATATCTGTTGTTAACTTGTGGGAAGAGGTTTTAAATGCATTGGGGTAGGAAAAGATGTGTGTATAAATAGTACACTTATATCCCAAAACCAAATTTGTGTGCACATCCCAGCACTGCCAACATATGTGGATGGAGTTACACACACATACATGGCATTAAATGGTTGTCTTAGGAAAATATCACACTACTATTACAGTGCCATTACTCCACTTTAACTGTTATTGCTGCGTCCTGTGGAATTTTGGAGATTGTAGTTTAGTGAGGCCTAAGAGCTCTCTGGCTTGGGATTTTGAGTTCCTTTATTTCCAGCAAATCATTGTAGATTCAAGAAATGCTTTTCTCTTTTGGAAGATTCCTGTCCGAAAATGTTACTATTTTCAGTCATTTTTTTATTATTACATGGACTTTCCCCTTTTTTGTAAAGATCTTGGCTTTTAAAATATTAAGATTCAAAATTTGTCAGTATTACTTCTCTAAAATTTGTTATGTTGACCTTTGTAGGGCATTTTCAAACATGCTTGCTTAAAATGTTGTTCTAGCATATTACAGTTTATATGTGCAAGCATACAGTGGTACCCCGGGATACGAATTGATCGCGTTACGAAATTTCCGGGATACGAAAAAAGTAGATAGGAAAAAACTGTTCCGGGATACGAAGGTTTTTTCGGGTTACGAAGGTTTTTTTCGGCGCGAAATTCAAACCGCAAAGCGCGGCTAGCGGCTTTCCAGCGCTAGCCGCTAGCCTTTTCAGGTTGCGAAATTACTCGGGTTACGAACGGAGCTGCGGAACGAATTAATTTCGTAACCCGAGGGACTACTGTATTTAGTTATGGTATTCCGAGATTTCAGTTCTCTTGAATTTGATATCTAACAGCTGTATTTGTTTTCTGTATGTTATTTTGCTGCTGGCTGTAAAATAGCAGAAGACTGGTATAAAGTCGACAGTTGCAGTTTAGGGAGGGGCATCTAGAATCTCAGCCCCATCCACATATGCTGGCAGTGGGCTTTCCTCCTGACTTAAGCTAGTCACCTGTGTGCTCACAAACCTGTTTGCTGTTCATTTAAACTTACTGTGGTCCAACACAATTGTGTTAGAAATTACATTTCTGTTTTCCAGGCATTTGGCAGCACTATTGTAATTAATCCAGAGAAAGACAAAACCATGGTCCAAGAGCTCCTAGACTTTAAAGATAAAGTTGATCATATAATTGACATTTGCTTTTTGAAGAATGAAAAATTTGTCAATGCCATGAAAGAAGCCTTTGAAACCTTCATCAACAAAAGACCAAATAAACCCGCTGAACTCATAGGTATATATTTCATTATGGAAATCCTTTCTAAATGGGGTGTCCAGAAAGACCATACTTCAGTGGTACAAAGCACATACACAAGATTTGAAAGCTCCCAGGTTGAATCTTAGGCATACCCATTCAAAAACAGAAAAGGATCATGTTGCAAATGCTGGGACAGACCTATACCTATGACCATGGAGACTTACTGCTGGATAGAATACATGATATTTGGTTAGATGGATAAGCAGTCAAGGGATGGAGTCATATTTAATTTCTAAGGAGCATGAACTAAAGTTAAGAACTTGTATTTCATGATTACTATAGAAAATATATTGTCACATATAAAATATGTATCCAGTTGTTTATTAGATCCCTTGTACAAGACTACATGTCTTTGTCTTTTCTATTAATTCAGTCTGTCCAATCTTTGCATTCCTTGTTTCATTGAGATGAAATTGGCCCCAGTCTCTACTTATGTGAAACAAGGCATTTAGGAGCAAGGAGGTGAACCAGAGAAAAAAATGTGTATTGGGAGGCATTTCTTTTTTATTCAAATACAGTGGACAACAAGCCTAGCATAGTATGAGGTGAAGATCCTTTTTCAGGAGTGCATGTAGACAGCCTATGATTTCCTTTTTGTTTTGTCTCCCCGCTACTCCCAAGCTAAGTATGTGGATTCAAAGCTTCGTGCTGGCAATAAAGAAGCTACTGATGAAGAACTTGAGAAGATGCTGGATAAAATTATGATTATATTTAGATTTATCTATGGTAAGTGCTCGACTTTTATGTTCACAGTGTAAGCAAAAGTAGGTTTAATGAAGCTCAGTAAATCCAGATTGTAATTCAGCTGGTGATCTTCTTTTTGTTCGGATAAGATGTCTGGAATTTTAAGTTTGTTCTGGTTCAAGCCCCAATCAAGGTTAAATAGCCAAGATCATAAAGCGTGAGTTCTTTGCTCTTAACTCACCAGAACCCCGTTGTATCTGAGATGGGAAACCTGTGACCCTTCTGATATTTCTCCTATATTGCTCCTGTTGTATGCACACAGATTTTTCAAAAATTGATAAGCTACTTAGACTTTTTTAACAGTATGGAGGGAAGTGTGTGGCATATATCCCTGAGCAACAACTAAATCTATCAGAAAGCCACTTTGAAGAGAGAGCAAAAGATGGGGTGATGGGGCAATCTTCCCCCACTCTGCCTTATCATCTCTCAAAAATAAGGTACAGTAGTGACCAGCTACTTTATTTGATTAAGGATAGGTTGAATAGTTTCCGCTAAGGTGACTGCATGCAGAGACAAGATTGCAGTTGGGCTTGACAGTAAGCTTTTATAAAAAATAGTTTCTGTCTTCTACAGGAAAGGATGTTTTTGAAGCCTTCTACAAAAAAGATCTAGCAAAGCGGCTACTAGTAGGCAAAAGTGCATCAGTAGATGCTGAGAAATCCATGCTTTCAAAACTCAAACATGGTAAGGTTTGTTGTTTATCCTATTTGCGTTGTCTGAGTGGATGGTTGAGTAGTTCCTCAACCTTTGATGATTTGTGATGTATCCCTAGGAAACCTTCAAAACTCTCTTTTGAAAGGGATTGCTGCTTATAACAATAAATTGCTGTTTATAGAAGTACTGTATGCAAATAGTGAAATTAGTTCACATATAATCGACTGCTGCCTGCCAAAAGTATAAATCTTTTAGGGCTGTGCAGGCCCCTTTTAATTTGTGATACAGTGCTTTAGCACGAGAAGTCTGCTACAGTTTCAGTAATTTGGCCAACAATATTTCACCTTCAGTCAGAATTACAGTACAGTCATAAGGCCTCTAATATTTTGTTAATGACACTATTACTCTTCCATTGTTAACAGCAAAATGTAGCAGAAATTTTTAATTAAATTATTCTTTTATAGAATGCGGAGCTGCTTTCACCAGCAAACTTGAAGGAATGTTTAAAGACATGGAACTTTCTAAAGATATCATGATACAATTTAAACAGGTATGGGCACAAAATCTATCATAATTTGTTTCTTCCCCAAGTGCCTTCTCTTACTAAAATTTTGACATTCTTGTAAAAGTTGTAAGTATATCTAAAAATGGTTTTGTGATATGCATCTTGTGTTCTTCGTACCAAAGATGTAATAATTATTGTGTTTAACTGGATAAACGGAATTGGGCCCAAGAGACCTAGGCTGGAATATCTGCTTGGTCATTGAACTCTGGGTGGTATTGACCTAGTTGGCTAATCTGTTTCACAGGGATCTTGTGGGGAAAACATGGCAGAAATCTGATTCATGCCACCTGAGCTTGGAACAAGAGCAGGATGTAATGGGGGGGTGCTAATAAAATCATGCTTGTAATTCATTTGCACCTCCGTATGGTCATTTCCTTTGTTTGTGTTTCTGCCTATAGTATATGCAAAATCAGAATGTACCTGGTAACATTGAGCTCACCGTGAATATCTTGACTATGGGCTATTGGCCAACCTATGTGCCTATGGAAGTCCACCTGCCTTCAGAGGTAAGATAGATGTATGGCAGTTTCAAAATGAAGGAATTTCATAGTCACCTACTTGTTAAAAATTAAAACTTAGTAATCAGAAAACATAGGGCAATTAATTGCCAAGAAATGCCTGAAAAATAGTCTTTTTTTTAATTGGATCTTTTTAGAAACTAATTTAAATCCATTACATAATTTAAATCTGAACCTTTCCCACTGTTGACGTAGAAATAAAATTTCTTGAAAAGATTGAGACACAAAATGATATGAGAAGGGCTGTCTGTAGAATATGAAATAACAAATTGGGGTAGAGGAGAAGCTAGTCAATATTCATAACCTAGGAACCTGTACCATGATTAAAATTCATTGCGATGAAACTTCCAATCCTAATTTGAAGATGGAAAAAAACCAATATTATTAAAAATAAGTCTAATATTTCTACGTGTATAAAATGATGGTCTTTAATTTAGAAAATCAAGCTTCAAAATTAAAATTCAGTGTTGCTGCAGCTTTTGGAAACAAAACTGTTGAAATGGACAGAAGAATGGAACATATGTTGTGAGGAATGGTGGTTTGGTTTTATGTTTAAAGTGAAGCCCATCTTTCTCTTCTCTTTAGATGGTAAAGCTCCAAGAGATATTTAAGACATTTTATTTAGGAAAACACAGTGGCAGAAAACTTCAGTGGCAATCAACATTAGGGCACTGTGTACTCAAAGCAGAATTTAAAGAGGTAATATGTTTTCTAAGGTTGATTTGTTTGTTTGTTTGTCACAACTGGAAGCCACTTTGTACATTTGCAAGGTAGCAAGGCTTTTTGAAGTAAGTTGTAGCTCTTATTTGAAAACGCATTATAAGATCTAGATTCTGTGCTTTTGTTACAAGAGACTACCTTGTCTTTTTCCAAATATAAATTATGACCATTTGATTGGCTAATTTGAATATATTTACCAAAGCTATATTCCTTTCCTTTTGACCGTTTTTTTTTAATTAAAAATGTTGGTTATCCCCTTACATTATGAAAATTTCAGAGTGGTATACAAAATTATCTTACACTTCTGAGTCCTGGCTGGACTTCTTGCACCATTACCTTGCGCACCCTGGGATAAAGGAAGCACTTACCATATGCTGGGTTTACTTGATAAACACAGCTGTCACCCCGGCCTGCTCATAACCTTCATGATGTGCAAGCATTGAGAGGGTGCATAACTAGCCAAGTTGCAGCAAGCACCTTCTCAACATTCCTTCCGGTCCCAAAACCTGAAACTGATCCTACAACCCACACAGCAGCTGAGGCTGCTTTGCTTCATCTGCAGCAACAGTCATATCAAGGTTGTTATAAAAGTTTTGTCACTTGTAGCTCTTCTCACTGTGTAGCCCTTGACCATAGTTTACACAAATCTACTGCACTGTCCCAGTCAGTCAGGTTTTTGTAGTCAATTAAGCATTTCAGTTAAAATAAGGAAGTTAAACCTTTTAAGCATTGTCTCTACTTAGGCTCTAATTACTCTTTTGTAAAATTAATGCAGCTGACATATGAATATTTTCTTTTTATAGCTATTATTTGTGCAAGTTCTGTGTGGTTTTCTTGTGCATGGACATAGTTCTTTAACACTACCATATATATATATATATATACACACACACACACACACATATATATATATACACACACACACTCACACACTCATCTATAAGTTGAGATACACACCTTTCTCCCCACTTTCCCTAGTTCAGCATACATGCACACACACACTTTCTCTCCCTGCTTCTTTTATGTTTGGCTCTCCCCCAACCAGTCCCCAGTCTTTTTCCTGCCTCGACTCCGAGTACGCTGTGTTTTTCCTTTACTTTGTCTTAAAGATTAATATTTCTTCTAATATTTCTTCTATTCTTCTTATAGTCACGATGTGTTCTCTCCTGTCTTGGCAACTACCTACAAAAACAACTATGTTTTCTTTAATCTTTTCTCTATCCTTTTGACTTTCTAACTGCCTCAGAGTTTTACCCTTGACTTACCCACAGTCACAGCAAAATCCATAACTTTGGCCCAAAAACTTGTCCTCAATGAGATTGATTTATATACAGTATATAAACAAACATGAGTGATTTATATACAGTACTTCACATTTTCAGAGTCATGCTTATTTTCTTCCTACTAGGGCAAAAAAAGAGCTGCAGGTCTCTTTGTTCCAGACTCTAGTGCTGCTTATGTTTAATGAAGGTGAAGAATTCAGTTTGGAAGAAATAAAACAAGCCACAGGAATAGGTCAGTACTGGATATTGTTTGTGGTTTCTAAGTATAAATAAGTAAAATACTAAACTTTTTTTCTCTGTGTTGCAGAGGATGGAGAGCTACGACGAACCCTTCAGTCATTAGCCTGTGGCAAGGCAAGAGTGTTAACAAAAAGCCCCAAAGGCAAAGATGTGGAAGATGGTGACAAATTTACTTGCAATGATGACTTCAGACATAAGCTGTTCAGGATAAAAATCAATCAGATTCAGATGAAAGAAACGGTATCTTTTTCCCCACTTCTCATACTGTTAACATAAATTTTTTGGCAATCCTGGATACCAAGGCAAAATGTTGGGTCCAGTGTTCCATTTTAATAGTTTGAGTCATCTAGATCAATTTGATATGTCAGGGGTAGAGGATATGGGTTGCAGAAGCCTTCTCAGGTTACAGCTTCAAGTCTTAGTATTTTTAGGAATGTTAAAGCCATCCTTGTACACAAAATTACATACATATTTCCCATGTTCTTCGTCATGGTCTCTGTGATTCTCATAAATGTGTTATCCGAACCATGATCATTTGGAACTCTTTAGAACTTTTTGCCGGTAATCACGCCCACCCTCTAGACACCTTCTAGCTCGATTTCCACCTGAGCTCTCAGTTCCATTTCATCTGCCATGTCACCAACATTGGAGAAACTGTTCAGTGTTACTCTCCTTTGCCTTCATTATCGATTTTCAGACTATCTTTCTGGTTTCTTTTTGGAGTTTGGGATATGACTTGGCAGTTCTTTGTACTTTGGTGTTTCCAGATTTATAGCTCAGTATTTTGACAGTTCTCCAGTTTACTTTTTTGGCTTTGTTCTTGGCTTCTGCTCTTTTGGTTTGACTCAGTCTGCTCTCAACCATGTTTTTTGGCTTACTGGTTTGTTCACCATGCCCTGCAATGGCTTCCTCTAGCTCTTTTAAAAATGCACCACTTGTGGTGCTAAATTTCCTGAACGGCATGGGCACTCAAAATGCTTACTGTGCCAGTGAGGATCACAATGTGGGTTCTTGCATCCACTGTAAGTATTCACCCTCAGGCATGTAAGAACTGCGATTGCAGGCTGAAGGCTTTTCTGTACGAGCAGACTTTTAGGCCTGCACCTTCCAGCTCAGGGTCTGTTCTGCCTCTCTCAGCCTCAGCTACCTCTGAATCTTTGTTGAGAGCAGTAGTAAAAAGATCCTTGCTCAATTCTGGGAGCTAGGCAGACACATCTCAAGATGGTATTAACACCCTAAATGAGGAATGCATTGTAGGTATATCTAGCAAGATCAATGATGCAGAATCATTAGACATGAAAGAAAGGGGAGTAATTCAGGCAGGCAGTGTGGTTTTTTGAACTGAGGACATGACTCAAGGAGCAACCAGTGGAGGCGTTACCTGGGCTAGTTTGAACTGCAGGTCTTGGTTGAGAAGGTTGAGTTGCTGTGTTTGTTCTGCGAGGATCAGTAGCTTCAGTCTGATGCGATTGGATAAGAGATTTAAGATGGGGATTTCTTGAGACGACCATGTTGGTAATAAGAGGGGCTGTGACAGTCGTAAGGTCACAGATCCATGGACTGTGTCAGATGTCAGATTCTGATTCAGATTGGTTTCTGCATCACCCAAAACCAAACTCCATTGCTGTAGAGATAGTTCAGAAGTCGTTGCAGAAGAAGCACACCACATCCTCTGATAAGGAAGGCAGGAAGCAAGATATCATGGCCAAGAAGTTATACACTTCAACTCTGCTTCAGGATTGCTAACAATGAGGCATGTATGGGGGCTTACAAATAGCATCTCTGGGAAAGGATGACCCCCCCCCCACCCCTCTTCTGACCAAACTTCCTGAAGAGGACAAACAACTGGCTGGTGCTGTGTAATCAAATGCCCATTCTTTTTTGATTCTGGATTATTTGTATTTGCATATACATAATATGTGACACAAGTAGAGAGTATATACTGTATTTGTGAGGCTGGAGAGAGATCTGAAATGGCAGGAATCCAAGCATATGCTCAGTGTGAATCCGACCTCCTACCATTTTAAGGAACCTTTCCTCTCTTTCCAATTGCATCATTCTCTATCCTCATGTCTCATTCATTCACTACTTGTATTGTGTATGAAAAGCGTGAGGCTGGAGAGAGACTAAAGATCTGAGAGATGAATGAGGGGGCGCTGCGGCTGGTAGCAAAAAGTTTCAATTTTTGAAGGTTTTCCGATTTCTAGATTAGGGATGCTCAAACTGAGACTGCTAGCCTCAAAAACCTCATGCCATTGGAAATACTTAGGAGTAAACAGCTTGAATGTTATGATATAAACATTGTGGTTCCCCAGTCCTGAGGGACTAAGAAAAAGCAGTAAGAAACTAGACTTTAGATAAGGAAGTAGCTGGGAAATGTAACTATTTTTTTATTTTTATTTTTTTATTTTTTGCTTTTTAGTACTGTGTCTTATTTAATTCATAACTTAATAGCTTAATTTTTGCAATTGATGCTGACATTGCAGCTTAAGTCAAATCACTCTAGTTTAAAAAGAAATTTAATTAAGTTGTCAATTTTTTGTTTAAAAAAAACTAACTAAATAGATAATTTAGTTGATTTTAACTGGTTAATTCCTTTCACTGATTAAAAAATGCTATCCTAGGAAGCTTGATCACAGATTCTCTGGCTCAAAATAACTACTGATCAAAATTAATCCATTCACTTTTAGCTAACAAAGATATACGTGCTTTTATAACCAGCATCTCTCCCATCCCCACTCCCCAACTTTCTTCCTTTGCAGGTAGAGGAACAAGCCAGCACTACAGAAAGAGTGTTTCAGGATCGGCAATACCAAATTGATGCAGCAATTGTGAGAATTATGAAAATGCGCAAAACACTTAGCCACAATCTGCTTGTGTCAGAAGTATATAACCAGCTAAAATTCCCAGTAAAGGTAGAAAACAGATGTTACTATTTTTCCTACCAGCAATGTTGTTATTCTTGCTTGTTTGCTTGTTATAGCATTTTCTCAAAAACAAAATTGCTTTTCATTGTGTGTCTAACACAGTACAGCTAGCTTCAGAAGATTTGCCCGAACCAAGAAGATTCCTGATAGATGATGAATTTTCCACTTCAATTCATCTTCTGTCAGGAGTCTTGTTCATTCAACTAAATCTTCTGATGTTGTACTGTGTCATACTGTAATAGACACACTGTGTTAGACTGGGATGGAGACCCAGTATATACAAAATAGGAACATAATTGTTTGGGGGCAACACCTGTTTCTCTTCCCCCTGCCATGAAACAGCAGCTGGAGGTTCCTGGGCACAGCTGCACCCCCTCCAATTACTCAGCTGTGGGATGCAGCCAGGAGCCTTCTAGCTGTCTTTGTATACCCAAAAGAAGGAAACACAGCAGCTATCATTTACCACACAAAGGCAGAAGCTGCTACTACATCCTCCCCAGGTGCACAAGGATTATTACCTTGGAATGGAGCTTCTAGCTGCCCTTGCACACCCTGGGATAAAGGTATTACACAACCAGGTATAAGATACCTCCTCCTACACTGTCTTTAAATGACATAATGGAGGGTTCCACTAGAGTAATCCACCTAGAGAATTCCAACCTATGTTTTCTTTAAATCAGTGCACTCACTCAACTATAAGTCGACCTCATGTATAAGTCGAGGGCAGGTGTGGGGGTTAAAATTATGGATTTTGATATGACCCAAGGGTAAAATTTAGGGGCATGTGATGAAGTAAAGAAAAATGATGTCAAAGAACTACAGTACTTCATTGCTTCATAACACTGAAGATTGACATGTTTAGGTATGGTGAGTGAATGCCCAAGGTACACTGTGCTGTGAATAGAAAAGGGAAATGTATATGCATCCTTTTCATTTTGTAAATCCTTGAACATGCTTATAAGGATCAGCGCAAAATGATATATTGATACTATGTTTTTAAAAACCATGCAGATGGATTATTTTGTAGTGCGAAAACATGCAAACATTGTTGACTTTCTGAATTGCTTTGCAGCCTGCTGACCTTAAGAAGAGAATAGAATCATTAATCGACAGAGACTACATGGAAAGAGACAAGGAAAATCCCAACCAATATAACTACATTGCATAAACATACGACGGGCCTTTTTTGTTTTTCTTTTCTGCACATTTGATGTTCTACTTGGTTGCTGGTGGATAAACGAGCCTGTTGATCCCATTAAATTAACCTTTTTTCTACTACCAATGACTGAAATGAAAGCAATGTAATGGGGAGGGGGGAACATAATAGAACGAACTTTTTCGATGGCTGTAACATGCCCATTTAAGGAGTAGTATTTACATTTTTAAGAAGAATGCTGTTGAACTCTTTGCATGATATTTGGTATGATGTGCAGAAAACCATAAGGAAGTATCTGGTCATTGTGATTCCATTTCCCCCACTCACCCCAATTTAAAAGGAAGTCTCTCTTTAGCATACAGCTGCCATCCCTTGTTCCATCTCAAAACCAGTGAAAAGGTAAAATTTAACCTTTTTATTTTAAAAACGTAGCCTTTTAAAATGCTTAAACTGCATGCAGAATTAATTACTGTGTGAAATTATTGGACGTGTTTATCAAATAGCAAAGGCTGCATGGATTTGGCTATCTCTTGAAATAACAAGTCAGCCTTACATTCCTTGAGTACATGAAACAGTTCTGCAGCTATTGGAAAGAAAATGACACTCCCACGAATAGACTTACAGTTGAAATAGTGTGACCTATTCATTGTCAGCAACTTAAATTTCTTCAGTTTGAACTGCAAAGTCTGCCATAAAAATGTAGGGTTTAAACCGCCAATATATTCCCTTCAACTTCAAATGTAAGTACTTGGGGGGGGGGGCAATTCTTCCCTTAAATGTTGACGTTGGGGCTCCCTCTCCCTTTTTTATTGTTCACAGAGAAATTAAATTTTGAACTCTGCATGAACACAGAGTTTGGGTTGATTTTTCTTTTTCCTTCCAGATGCAGCACTACAAGAATTTACTTGAGGGAAGTTCGTTCTTTCTTTCTTTCTTTCTTTCTACATGATTTCCATTTAGTGCAAGGAATGGCTGGCTGTTCATGGAGTTGCTTGCTTGCACCATTGTTGTTGGCAACAACATTGTTTCAAGACAGATGTGGGCTTCTTTCACCCTCCAGATGTTCAACTAATGTTCCCATCAGACTCAGCCAGTAAGGCTAATAGTCATATAATAGAAATTACAATCCAGGGATATCTGCATGTTATTGCTAAGGTTGCCCACTGATGCATTAAGAAACAATCCTTGAGCAAATCTGCCAAACCCTCTTTAACATAGATTAACAAGGTGCAACTACAAAGAATGTAGAGAGCTGATCCTCTCCAACCATGTACAACCATAAGAAGCTACTATTTGGAAAAGGTAACAAAATTCTACCTTTCAAACACCTGAGTTTCTTTATGATCACAGAGTATTTTTCTCCTTTTGCCCCTCTGCATTTACTCTCCTAATAAACAAGTTTAGGGTTGTTTTTTATTTAGACCTCTTCTGATTGATTTACTCTTCTTGTCTCTTCTGACCATCCCCATCTCTTGGAAACTTTTGGTTACCCTTCTTCCTGCTCTGTTCATCTCTAGAACGTGCAATAAGGTGATTTAAGTAGAAGAAACTGCAATTTGCAAGACATTGAATTACCTTTCTAGAATAGCTGAGTTCATGGGAATCCTGAGACAGGGAAATTACTAATAAATTCATACCTACAAGGTGTCTTTTTAAAAATATATGTTTGCCAGTTGCATCTCTTTTCCTATGCTGGTAATGCTTCTTTTTAAAATAAAAACTCCTTAAACCGAGTTTATGTAAAGAAAACAAAATATTGAGTTATGCCAAGGAAATCTAAATGGAAAAATGTTTAAAATGAGGCTGGAATGGAAACATAAGACTGTTGTACAATTTGACGTGTACGAAGCAGTAAAATGAGATAAAGAAAGCTAAGGATGGGTGTTTTGAAAATGAATTTGGCTATAAACAAAACCACCATATTTTCAGTAAGATGCTTTAACCCTGTAGCAAATTTTACCGGAACGCTGTTTTTGAAATGTGACGATTTGGACAATTCCATTCAGTTATCACAGTTCTATGCAATTCTTTAAAGGTGTAGTTTATTAATGACATCGCTGACATGAATATTAGCAAAGGTTGCTCATGTTAACGCTTGTGGCAAAAACGGCATGTTTGCTCTCATATTTCCACAGTGAGCATTAATAAATCACCCTCTCTTTACTGATTGGTGTTGAACTTTGGCAAAAACTACTTTCCAGCCATACTGTCCAGCAACTTTTTTTTTTTTGCTGGAATCATGTGCCTGCTTTATTGAGCCATAAAGATATTTATATAGATATATACATATATAAATACACCTTTCTTTTTGCAGTGGGTTTGGACTGTGACCCACACAGCTAATCTGGCCATACATTTTTAAAATCTTCCCTCTGTTGCATGCAGTTTATAGCAGACTCATTTATAAGAAGCAGTTTATTCTAATGCTTTAATTTTGGTGTGTTGGTTTTTTTAAAGAAACTTTCTATCCAAAAACAGGGGTTTTTTTTTCTTTTTGGCTGATTTGAAATTAAGAACGTGACCATTTTGTTTCAAAACTAATGGCAAATGTCTTGTAAAAATTGTTCTGTTTGATAGCATATACAAAGGTGCCAAAGTACATATAGATAATTAAAAAGAAAAGTAGGAAATTGTTAAGTTTAGCTGTGGTTTTACCTTTTTGACCCTTCAGATGCTCATTTTTATGTGTTGCGCATTTCTGTGTGTACATGTGTGTCCTGGCCTCTTAACTTCTCCAAAGCATAACATCTGTCCTAACGCTTTCTCTTTAAAACAAATGTTTTTTGGGTTCCGTGCATTTGAAAATACCACTTTTATTTTTAATTACTTCATACAATAGGAAAAGCATCTCCTTTGTTTCAAAAATGTTTAAAGTTCCAAGAGTACAGCAGCATTCAAAAATGTAATATACTTTTTTGTATAAAGACATTCTTCAGAAGAGTACCTTTGGAGTTTTGTGAGAAGGAGGGACAGACAACAACGGAAACGGAAAAGAGCCTTGCTCTTTTCACGAAGCCTCTGATGGGCCGCTTAAGATACAAGCTCTGCTTGTTTTGGTAGAAGTGCTCTACTTACACAAGTCTGCAAATGGGGCATGTCAGCATTGCATCATTCAGTGCAAAAATATATATATGTCAAATGTTTCTTAAGAAGTGGATGGGTACAGAGAGTCTCTTCTTTGGTAAATAATGTAAATACATGTCCTTTAAAAAGAGTGAGTCTGTTACCTAGGTATTTTGTGTCATTTAATAAATAATAAACAGTTTTGTGTTGCTAAACTCTTCATTTTGTCATGTATGATGTAGTATGTGTTTTATGTACATTTTGATATGTTAAATGTGTTGTAAGGGCAGGGCTTTGGGAGCTCCAGAAGAGTCATCTTTGGCATGGTTTAAATGTAACATAAAATTGCAGCTGGGCATCATTTGGGCCAGCTTTGTTTTGCCCTCTGTCCTCCCTACATTTCCTCCTTGTTCCATACAAGCTATCAGACTAGCTTTTACTCATTTTACTCCACTAGATTTGCTAGACACAGCTTAATGGTGGTTTTTCATTTGAGATGAGAAGGACAGTGTAAAGGAGGAAGAGGGTAGTGAAGACGATGTAAAGCCCTTCTCTAGATGTACATTACACACTCCTACAAGGCCATCTACTACCCTGTGGAAAGGATGCTGATAACTTTGTGATAAATTAATACCATTGTGTCTTTTTACATGGATGCTGCCCTGGACAGCCTTGTATCCTGCAAGCTGGAATATAAATAACTGTAATAAACGCATGCCACTTTACAGACAATATCCAATAGTGCTTCACTAAAAGCAGGAAAAGAGAGAACAAGCTACAAATACCAAGCCATTTATAATGTAAACCAGGCACTAGTCCCTTTCTTATAGTTAATATGGCTTTCTAGGTTTGGAAAAGTGCCTGTATTTTCCTGGCTACAAGGATGCCTGTGCCAGAAACCAATGTAATGCAAAGGGCAATTCTACACATGTATTCAGCTCTATCCCCCTAATGTGCTCATTGCAACTTCTGGCTCTTTATCAGATTTTGAAAACAAAGGCTATTTCTAACCTGCCCAGGTTGTCGTTGTAAACATCTGGCAGTGACTCAGATGCAGCTGATTCCTCTCAAGGCTGAAGACTCATCGAACCACCTTTTTAAAGATAACCATTGGAAAACATAGATCTAAAATAACAGCACAGGCTCATCCCTGAAATGGATTTAGTGCAGCAAGCCTCCGAATTTCCAAGAAGCATAGTAGTTCAAATGTTGGGACTGTGGCTCGAAACCAGGGTCCAATTCCCAGCCCAGCCATGAAACCCGCTGGGTGACCGTGGGCAAGTCACACGCTCTCAGCCTCAAGGGAAGGCAATGGCAAGCCTCTGCTCTGAACGAAACTTGCCAAGAAAACGGCATAAATTGGAAACGACTTGAAGGCACACAACAACAACAAGCATGATTGGCACACATTGAATTTCAACACAGGATGGAGAAGTGTGGTGGTGGTATATATTGGGTTTGCTTCCCATGCTGACATAAAAAACTTCTGCCCAGCGCATTCAGTGGACAAGGACTGATCCTCACTGCCTACAGTTGCCTGCTGCTACCATAAACGAAATATCTTTTCTATGTTCAGATTTCTGTGGATAAGAGCTACTGTTCAGCTGGATGAGCAAGATCATCATACTATAGCTATAGAAAGGCAATCTTGCTTTGTTCTTTTCAAACCTTTGGCTATGGCATGCATGCATGCAGAGCACAAAATGGGCTGCATTTAGTCATTGTAAGCCGCTTTAGAGTCCCAATCTGGGGGGAAAGGCTGGATAGAAAGAATAATACCAAAGATTGCACAGAGGAGAAATGAGTAGAAACTAACAGCAGCAGCCCTTTGTGACTCAGCTAGTATTGAGTATTGAGGTCACAGAGCAGAGTAAAACCCAGTGGTTCAAAAGCAGAAGTGAAATGCTAATCCTGAAAGGCTGGCCTTGCCGGCTAAGAGGATCAAGCCAATTGGAAAGCTCTAGTTCTAGGCTTCACTTTTGTGAGCATTAAATGGTTTTGGCATAATGTTAATAACACATTCCAGGTGGAATAAAGTGGCTGCAACCAGCTAGGTCTCACGACTCTCCCTGTGAGCAATAGTGCATCATTAGTACCATCTCACATAAGATCATTCCTTCCCACGTTTCTGTTTGTAAGAAAAGCTGCAGCCTTGTGTTTGTTCTCTCTTGTGAGATGCTCAGCAACATGTATGCCGCATTTCTACAGCAAGCATTTCAAGAAAGCCACAGCATCATAATTGTTGTAAAATGGGGGGGGGGGGCGGGAATCTTGTGATACAGTCAGCCCTCTGTACCCAAGGATTTTTTAATCTACGGAATTGTACAACTGTTTGATGAGAAATACGTTGTATTCAAGAGAACATATAAATGTGTTCAGGACTCCAGGCTTAGCGCTGGATCAAAATTAGTGGGGCTTGGTTAGTCATGGCTAAGAAGTTCTACTGATTGAAATGGCTCTGCTTGAAGCATAACTAAATCTACATACATCTGCACTGCAGAAATGGTTCGGTTTGACAGCACTTTAACTACCATGGCTCAGTATTTAGGTTTCTCTGGAATAAAGTTTTTACTGTTTGCCGCAGAGCAGACTTGCCCAATAAACTCCTGGGGGAAAGAGCAGTTCTTTAAAACCATTGTAATTTAATTTAATTCATTTAGGTTACAGCTCTGTCTTGTTTATTTCACACATTCTAGTAACCTTGATCCATAAGATATGAAAGGCTTCCCGTAACACAATCCTGAATTCCTGGGCATTTAAAGAAGTGTCACAATTATTGCTTCAAAAATATAAACCGAAAGGTTGCTTTAAAAGTCATTTGCAAAGAAGGGAGCCGGAGGGAAAGAAAGAAACCAAGGCCTCCTGTTTGCTGATTAAATAATCAGTCCACTGATAATTGCATTTCAGTGAAAAGGCTGTAGATCATTTCGAAGTTGTTCCTCCAGCCCTCGGCCTCTTTTCACCCTCAATCTTCAGCTGATGGAAGTGCTTCAGTGAATAGATTCTCCCAAACTCCATCCGCATTGCAGATATAACCCAGTTTGGCATCACTTTAACTGCCATGGCTCAATGCTATAGTACTCCGGGAACTGTAGTTTTGCTGGATACTTAGCCACTTCTTTTAGAGAGCTCTAGTGCAACATCATTGACCCACAACTTCTAAAATCCATTGTTGTTGTCATGCACCTTCATGCCGTTTCCAATTTAGGGCTGCCCTATTACAGGGCTTTCTTGGCAAATTTCTTAAAGAGTGGGTTTGCCATTGCCATCTTCTGAGGCTGAGAGAGTGTGAATGGACCAGGGTCACCCAGTGGGTTTCATGGCTGAGCGGGGATTCAAACCCTGGTCTCCAGTATTCAAACCACTACTCCACACTACTATCTTACAAACACTTACGCAGAAGCAAACTTCAGAGGATACAGTGGCCTTCCTTCCCATCGGATTTAGAATAGAGGCAATGACTAAGACCCCTCTCTCTGAATATGATAGTACATGAGTTGAGGTTTCAAGATTTTAAGTAACTAATAGGGATGCATCATTCAGTATTAGTATCTTATTGATTGTTCAACTGTATTGTATAACTTTAATGCTGCATGGTCTATCTGTCAAATACATTAATGACGTGCTCCTCAGTTGTTACACCTATAACGACCTTAGAAATAAGTATATCCACCCACTGCTTGAATCAATGAAGTCATATTCCATGCAAGTTTTTTGCTGTCTAATGCTAATAAGTTTGATTAATCATAATGTTTGTTTTCTGCTATCTAATGCTAATAGATATGTACCTCAGTCTCAGCGCATCTGAATTTCTTGCCAGTGCTTTGCAGCAGCATAATGCAAGCCTTACAAGATTTACAGAAAAGCATCCCAAATCCAAAGGCCCAGAGGAAGAGTTTTAAATTCTGTAGTGCTGCAATGAATTGTTTTTAAGGGTTTTAACTGTATCCAGTGACATCTTTGTCGGCTTCCAAGGCTGCGTCTGCACTACAGATAGAACCCAGTTTGAACCCCACTTTGGCTGCCATGGTTCCATCCAATGGGATCCTGGGAGATTTGTATTTTTTATATATCGGTATGATGCATATATATGTATATTTGTGTGTGTGTTATACATATTCATTTTGACACCACCTTAGCTGCTGTTCACACATAAATCTCTCTGTGTGTGTATTGTATGTGTGTGTGTGTGTGTGTGTGTGTATATAATATACACAGAGAGAGAGAGATGTGTGTATTTGCATCACTAACTGTTCACACACATACACACCTGTGTGTGTGTGTATGCATTTTGTCACTTTAGCTGCCATGCACACACAGATCTCTCTCTCTCTCTACATATATATATATATATATATATATAATAGACATATATGTGTGTCTGTGTGTGAACAGTTAAAGTGGTGTAAACATATATATGTGTGTGTGCATTTTGTCCTTACTTGTAACTGCTATGCACACATAAAGATATGTAATATATATTATTTACACTGACAGACATGTTTTTGTGTGTGTGTGTGTGTGTGTGTAATGTTATGTCTATGTCCCTTTAATTGTTTCCTGCCAAGCCCCGCCCCTCAGTTGTGGCTCCGCCCAGCGGCCTCCGCGTGACAAAACACCGCCCCCTTTATTTTGCAATTATTACAAGGCTCCACGTGACTCGTGTTATGGGTCTTGCCTGAACTCAGCATTTTCTTTCGCCGGGTTTAATTATTTGTTTGACGGCCGCCGCCGCCCTCGGTTGAGGGAGTCTATGGAAGGGCAGCATTTTTGAGGAGTGGGTCACGCCGCCTTCTCTGCAGCCTCTTCCTGGGTGCTTTGGCTTGTAATCCTGAGGGGAAAGACTGCAGGAATAACCCAGTTTGAATTGAGCTCTGCATTAATGTCATGGGATTCTGGGAAGTGTAGTTTTTGTGAGGCATTGGGCCTTCTCTGTCAGAGAAAGCTCTGGGGCCACAATAAACTACAAATCCCAGGGTTCCCTGGCCTTGAGCCAAGGCAGTTCAAGTGATCCCAAAGTGGATTATTTCTGCAGTGGGGCCTAGGGTTCATATACATCTTGTCCGCAGGGCCTAAAGATATACCCAGTATTGAGTATACGCATATACACTCATCCCTCCATATTTGCCCCATGTATTTGATTAATATGTATGTTCTCTCTAGGAATATCTAGGTCCTCCAGTGTAACTCTATGGTCAACTTTGCACTGCAAGACCTAGAGATTATTCCTAGAGAGGACACTCTACTAGGCCTTTGTAGCTCCTCCAGTGCAATTCTATGGCCAGTGTCTGTCGGACATTGACCACAGAGTTGTGCCGAAGGAGCTAGAGATTCCCAGAGATGCATCCTCTCAGGTTAAAAACCTGGTCTTTATGTTATTTGCGGTTTTCCCCATATTCTCAGGGGTCTTGTGCCCCAACCCTAGAGAACATGGAGGGACAAGTGTATTCAAAAGGGGGTTTATCTCACGAATATCCCGGAAATACTGTGTGATTACGTGGAACGATTTCACACAACGTCACACAAAACCCGCCATTAAAGTGGTCACAAAGAAGCCTTGAGGCACATGTCTTTTACTTTTGGGATTTCAATTAGAATGCATTTTTGATGTCACTTTTTGTTTGCGCAATTGTGCCTGGTAATAATTTGCGCAATTACTTGTCATTTCCATAATAATAATAATAATTATTATTATCATCATTATTATTAAGTTTATTATATAGTCCCTATGCTGGGAGAAAGTCCGGATATAAGGAAAGAAAACATCATCATCATCATTATTATTATTATTATGTCTCTGTTGGGAGAAAGGCAGGATATAAGATATTGTTGTTGTTGTTGTTGTTATTTCATCCCTGTTGGGAGAAAGGCGGGATATAAGAAAATGAAGTTGTTCTTGTTGTTGTTGTAAATAACATTAAAATAAACATTAAACCCTAAAACCGCCCTCCCTCCTCTTTCGGCGGCGGCGGCGTTGGCCTGTGAACCGCAAAGTCGACGGCTGAGCCAGGGCGGCGCTGCGATTGGCTGGCGGCGTCGTGAGGCCCCTCCCCTCGCCCGGCCTCCGCCTCCTCATAGGCCCGGCGTCTCCGCCGCCCAGTCCCTGCTGCGCCCTCTCGCCCGCCGGTTTGCGTCGGTCAGGTGAAGAGGAGAGAAGAGCTGAGGGAGGCCGCTGCTACCGCCGCCTCGTCGTCGACCGAAGAAGCCCTCGGCGTCATGGCTCCTCGCCTCCTTCGGGTCTCCCTTCGCTGCGGCTTCGCTCTCTTCGTCCTGGGTGAGAGAAGCCCTTCAAGTCTCCTTTGAAAGTGGGTTTAGGATTCGAACTCAGGTCCCAGTCCGAAGCTGGGGTTTGAGTTCCTCCTCCAAAGAAAGATAATGAAAGGGGTCAGGAAGCGGGTCTCCTTCGGAGAAAGCCCTTTTTCTGGCTGCATTTGGGCTCCTTTCGGTGGGTTCTGTCCTCCTGGCAACATCATCCCTGCAAGGCAGGCCGGGAGGGGGCCATCTGTCGCAGGGAGTCCTGGGTCTCTTCCCACTCAGTTCCTTCCTGCCCGAGGCAGAGCAATAGTCCTGAGCTTTGGACCAGGACCTGGGTTCGAATCCTGGAAAGCGGAGGCATTCTTCAGAGGCGCTCATGCTGCCAGAGGGAAAGAGCACAAAGGCTTGGGACGCTTCCCGAAGAAGGCCAAGGGAGGAAGGGCAAAGGCTCAGCCATGGAGACCCACAGTGGCAAGCCTCCCCTGAACAAAGCTCCAGGGACAGCCTTGCATTCGGGCCGCCATCGGTCAGGAGCACAACCGCAAGGTGACAGCCTGCCCCAGGGGCTCCTTGGGAAGTTCATTCAAAGGGACAAAAGGCTGTTTGAAAAAGGCCTTCAGGTTGTTTCCAGCTCATGGCGACCCTGCCTTGGGGTCTCCTGGGCAAGGCTTGCTCAGAGGGGCTTTGCCATTGCCTTGCTGTGAAGGGTCTGGGGGTTCAGACCCTGCTCTCCAGAGTTGTAGCCCAACACTCAAACCTTTGCACCACATTGGCTCTTGGGGTCACTTGAAGGCACACAACACACACAGAGCTGGAAGAGACCCCAAGAAGGGCCCTGATCCAGCCCAGCCCCCTTCTGCCATGCAGGAACTCTCCACCAAAGCCTCCCCTGGACAGATGGCCATCCAGCCTCTGCTTAAAGGCCTCCAAAGGAGGAGACGCCATCGCTCTCCAAGGAAGCGCATTTATCATGGTTGAACCCAGGTCTCCAAAGTCATAGCCCAGCCTTCAAACCACTACAACGGATCTTAAACCTACCATGGACTCCTTCCACCTCGCGCTGCTCTTTTGGGTGTGTACTTTACAAATGAGTTGTGTTCTGCAGTTACAACGTCTTGACTTTGATTTATGCCAAGCCTGTCATAGGAGTTCCTTGACAAGATTTAAGTCAGAGGAGGTTTGCCATGGCCTTCCTCTGAAAACAGGCTACAGCTTTTGGTATTCCTTGGTGGTGCCATACATTCTGTGAATCAACGATCAAACACAAATTAAAAACCCAGACCCTCTTAGTCCAATCTACGCCACACTTGCTCTCAGTTTTAAAAAAAACCTACAGTTTTTGTTGTAATGTCTCTTGTGAGTCGCTTTGGGTCCCTTTTTTGGGACAAAGGAGGCAAAGAAATGAAATGAATAAATCATATAGCTTAGCTGTTGCAGCTGATTTTTGTTAGAGCGATGAGAATGTAATTCAGACCTTTGGACATGAGTGTGTCCTTCGCTGAAAGGCTTCAGAGGAGCCTTTGTACCCAACAGCATCCTCATACATTTGACAAAGAGAGTCTGCCATTGTTGCCAATCCCAGAAAGAAACATAGAGGCACTAATACTTCATAGACTCAGTAGAGAACAGGACAGTTTTTCCATGCTTACTAAGCCTATGACTCTTAACATTGTGGTTTCTCTTAAACAAAAGTAAAAGTTGGTGGTTTCATTTCCTAAACCCTAAGTTATATATACAAAGTTTCCTTTCTGTTACTTGACTGAGAAGTCGCTTTTTTTCCTCAAAAGGTGAAATATGACTTAGTCAGTAGTTTCTTACAAAGATCTTGGATCTTGGACTGTAATTTCCAGTCCTAAAGCAAAAAGATCTAACAGGATTGCTATATCTTCCTACATAAGTCATTGCTAAAAAAGAAACAAACTATATTTCCCCCTTGTTGTAATGTCAGCTTGTCCAGAAATATTATTCAGGGCCTCCTGATAGCAGTCATCCCTTTACATGGTAAGGTTTACATGCCTCCCATGTCTGTAACGTGAGAGAATACTGACCAACGTTTTCCCTTTTGTAAGAAATACTGAGAAAGTATGAAATGCTTACTCTATGTTCCTTGACATAAATGCTTTGAAAGTTGCTCTTCATGTATTGTATGTGACATTTGCATTTTTAATATTAAAAAGAGTACTTGAGAAGTATATGAAGCAGTATGTTATGCTCAAGGAATGGCAAGAGCAGGTTGTTCTAGGCCAAATGTTTAAAACAAACTGTGGCTTTGCTTCCAGAATGCTAATTGTAACCGTCTAATATAGTATGGATCTTAGTTCCTGTAGTTAGTAAAACTTGAAGTATTTGCAGTAGATGTGTCCCTGGACTGACCTCTTTAAAAGGAACTTTGGGACCAGAGGCAGCAATAACACGGAAAGAACAGGAATAGGTTCCTGAACCACAAAACAAAAAGCACTTCAGTGTGAGCACAAGCCCTTCTAGTTACACAAAGGAGGAAAAGGAGAGCTGGCTAGCCATAAGAAGACATTGCAAAATGAAGCTTCTTTGTCAGAGGCTTTGTTAAATGAGGTGTGCCTGTTATCTGTTGTGTAATACTTTCTGCAGTCATAAATATGAGAAATCTAGATGGCCTGCATTCTTCAGAGTTCATTGAACAGTTCTGCTTTTCCATAGGAGAATTCTAAGTAGCTGTGAGAAGGGAACTGGTGAGATGATCTGGCCCTGAAGTGTTTCTTATAGGTCTCCAGCGTGGACTCTTGATACCAAGGATTTTTCCTCTCCAACTCACGTACACATATTGTGACCCTTTAAGCTACTTTTTCCCACTGGAGTTCTTTAATCCCTTCTCCGGAAGGAAGGAAGGACTTACCTTCTTAGACACTTTCACACATCTTAGCAAACACAAGCAAAAGTAGAGGCAGATAAATATGATCAGGTGATGTGGCCAAAATCTTCCGGAGACTCAGTTGACTGCTGGCAGTGGATAAAAGGGGAATTAAAAACCCTCCCTTGGAAGGGAGTTTCAGAGTTGTGATGCAGAGTACAGATTAAGTCCTCCCAAATGTCCATGAGGCAACCGAATACGTAAAGCAGCCCCTGCTAATTATCTTACATTTCAGGGAGGCTCAGATCGATGAAGGTAGTCTTTCAGATATCTTGACCATAAGCTGTTTAGGATTTTCTAGGTCAAGTCCAGCACTTTGAATAGACTTGGAAGCCAGTGTGATGGTGTCAAAGATCTCTTTGCGTTCCCACATCCTCTCCATTGTGTTCTGTTGGAATTAGGAGGCAGAGGCCAGTGTGGTGTAATAGTGGTTTGAGGGACTAGGACAGTGATGGCGAACCTATGGCACGCGTGCCAGAGGTGGCACTCAGAGCCATCTCTGTGGGCCCATGTGCCGTTGCCCCAGCACAGAGTTTGTTACTAGAAAGCCAGAGGGACACAGCACTTTGCAATAAATAAGTGGGTCTTGGGTTGCAGCTTGGGCACTCGGCCGCTAAAAGGTTCACCATCGTTGGACTAAGAGTTTAAATCCCTCTTCAGCCACAGGGATTCTTGGGCAAGTCACATTCTCTCAGGCTTAGAAGATGGCAAGCCACCTGAAAAATCTTTTCAAGAAGACCCTATGATAGGGTTGCCCTTAGTTGGAGACAACTGAGTCACATCCCACCGATGTTTAGCAGAAAAATTCCCTGGAGGCAGAAAGCCACTGCTTGAACTATGGCTTACGTTTTTGCTGTAAACTCTGGCTTCACTGAATGTTTATGACTGCCAAAGGCACGGCAAAAGAAGAAGTATTGCTGTCTTGGTGGTTCACCTGAACACAGAGTGGTAAATAAGATAGTGGCCTGCAGACAATCGCAGTGGAACAGGTTAGCTTTGAACAATGTAACTTACTGCTGTTTGCAATGATATGCTGACTCCTAACTTTGTTTGAAATAAACATCATCAGAAATGTTAAAAGTATTAAGTTAACTAGGCAACATGAATGGAACCGGAGTGGTTTTAACATTGTCTTACAAGCAAACAATATTCTAGTTCTTTTTCAGACCAATGCTTTGGATGTAGAGGTGAAAGATGATGATAATGTTACATGTCTGTTTGCACAATGGAAGATGAACATCTCAATAAAATATGAAACTGAAGGGAATGAATATGTAAGTATTGGTATTTCTTCCACTCTGGCTTTTAGAGTTTTACCATGTGCGTTCATAAACATCTATTCCAAGATAGCTTATTATGTACTTTGTTGTGAATATTTAACAATATGTTTTTAATTTATTGTACGGTGCTTTGAGTTCCAAACTGGGGAAAAGCCTGGATAGAAATAGTAACTTAAGCATATTGAGGGACATCTACTTGCTATGATAGTTTCTGACTAGAGTGGGGATCTAAATATAAATCCTCCTAGTCTTAGTTGAACTTCCCAGTCACTATATCACACTGGCTGTTTTATGTCTTTGGAAAACTTTAATGCCTATAGTTCTACTCGAAAGGAATTTAAAACCAATGCATTAAATAGACTTGACTTTAGGTTATAAGGATCTCCCAAAATGAAGCAAAGTAAATAGCTGTGTGAGAATTTCCTTCGAAAACTAAAATATAACATGTTAATGGCACTTTCATGAATCTGATATGTATCTCCTTTAAGTAATGTTCAATAACTTTTGTCTTCATTTTTCAGAAAAATGTAGCTTTTATGCTCCCCACAGAAGTGAGGTATGATGGAAGCACTTGTGGCAATGAAACATATGGCCCAATATTAGCTTTGGAGTTTGAAGAAGGCCATTCGTGGGTTATCAGCTTCACTAAAACATCAAACACCTACCAAGGAATAATTTCCTTTACCTATAATACCAATGATACTAAGCTATTTCCAGATGCCAAAAGGAAAGGTAAGCAGTGGATTCCAAGTTGCTTTTGCCATAGCTGTTTCCAGTACTGGAGCTTTTCTTATGGCTGTTTGGTAGGATTACTGTCCTTTCCCTACATTAAATGCATCTTGCATAGTACCATCATGTTTCAGTTTGTTGGCTTTTAGCCACTGCTCATATTTTTCTTTATTTGTGTATTGTTTCAGTAAACCATTGCTGAAAATATTAATAATACTGTTTTTTAAAAATTTAAATCCTAAAATTCTCAGTCTACATAATCCATATGTATTTGCACCAAACTAATTTGCACAGTTCATTTGTTTAGTTCTTGTCAGGAATTAATGCAGATACTGAATATGTGACTCCTTCCATGGGAGCACAAGTTTCAGAGACATCAGAAGACATTTTCCACACCCTTCTGTTGTTTCTTTCCCTGTTCCTGTGGCATCTGTATCTTATTTGTCTACTAATGCTTTTGCTTCATGCCTGCATAATTGCAGCCTACATGAAGCTCTAGCTAAGATGGTCATGCTACCTTGATCCCCTAAGACAAAACAGTATCATCTTGGACTCACCCAAGATAGAATCTGCCTGCTTCAGAGATGTGTGGGCATCTCTTAAAGGTATTAGGTGTTTAGCCTTATAATCCATTTTATGTCATTTTTGTTCTTGGTACTCTTAATTGCTCTGTTCCCTGAAGTGGGTAAGATATAATTAGACTGACCTGGCAAAAGAGAACTTGAGTTTCAAACTATCTACAAATACCCTTCATATTTAAAGATCTAAGGCCCTGTACAGACAGGCCAAAATAAAGCTGCTTCGGGTCACTTTGGACTGGAGCATGGCTTTGGCGCGGCTTCCAGATTCTTAGGACGCATGCATCATTTAAACAGCATACCTCCAAAGTGACCCGAAGCAGCTTTATTTTGGCCAGCCTATATGGGCCCTAAGTAAGGCTTAAGAGTTCCTATACCAGGAGAAAACTGGGATATAAATAATAGGGAGAACGTAAAAGATAAGAAACCAGAGCTTTATAAAGTCTGTATTTTAATATAATATTGATCTAGCTATATACTAATGGTGTAGTTTATAATGAGGCCTATAGAGCCCTACAGACAGGCCAAAATAAAGTTGTTTCGGGTCACTTTGGAAGTATGCTGTTTAAATGCTGCATGAATCCTAAGAGGCTGGAAGCCGCACCAAAGCAATGCTCCAGTCCTAAGGACTGGAGCACAGCTTTGGTGCAGCTTCTGGCCTCTTAGGATGCGTGTGTCATTTAAACAGCATACCTCCAAAGTGACCTGAAGCATCTTTATTTTGGCCTGTCTGTACAGGCCCTATAGGCCTGTTACAGATGGGCAAAATGTGGCGTGGCGGCAGCGGTACTAGGGTTAGGGAGCGTGCGCCATGCAGACGCTCCCTAACCCTAGTACGTACTCTGTACGTCAAAATGGCAGCACCGTGTACACACAGGCACCACCATTTTGACACGACGGACACTTAGTGTCCACACGTCATGGTGCACTTGTGACGTCACGAGTGCACCATTTGCGCACTTGGGCATCGCAAGCACGATGGAAAAGGAACCCGCTTTTTGCAGGTTCTTTTTCCGCCGGCTGGGAACCGTGTGGTTTATCCAGTGCGGCTTCCCACCAGCAGAAAAGGAGGCCGTGGCAAACTGCCCTTTTTTGGGCAGTCTGTATCCCGCCATAGATACCTTCTTAGAGGCACAGTTTGTAACCTTGTACAAAATCAATTTTCTTATCCTATAGCGCAGACCATTTCTGTTTTGAGCAAGGGTGTCATCACCCAGAACTATGATACATTGTAGCAGATATTATTGCATGCATCTGAGGAAGTAGATCAAGTCTTCGAAAGCTTATGTAACAGCTTCTTTCACACAGTCTCAAAAGTGCTAAATCTCAAAAGTGCTACAAGTTACATTTGCATACTGATATTTCAGAGAAACACAGCTGTGTCTCTGAATTCTATGATATATTGATTAGTCATCATGTGGAATATGAGCTTTTTGTCACAAGGTATATTCTCCTGGACTTAATGGTGGTTCTTTTCAAGAATTTGAGAATGGCAACCTCTTATTTCAAAGAGTTGTAAAATGTCTGCCTTGCAAATAAAACAAGAGCAAAGCTTTCCCTGCCCCCATCCCCAGCTTGATACTGTTCATTTAAAAATAGTCTCAACAGAAAGTAATCTTTAGCTGTCTATATTTCTAACTGTATGCAAACAGTACTAGGAGAAAGGATATAGGAATTACTGCATTGTGTGTGAAATACATCAAGGGGCTGCAATATTCACAAGCATCACTTTGCAATTTTGAAACATCTTGTATTGTTCACAGGACCAATTACCATTGCTGTAAAGTATCCTGTGCAGCCAGTTAAACTATATACAGTTTTCAGTTGTCATGATATGGAGTCTGTTGAATCTGACAATATTACGCAAGAGATCTGGAATGTCACTCTGCAGACGTTTCTTGAGGATGGCTCCTTAAGTAGCAAGAGTGAGTATCTTCTGCAAGAATTTGTCTCTAACATTTTCAAAATTACTAAAAAGCTCTAATAATTAATGTGGTCAACTTATATATTTTGATAACTTACGATAGATACTCTGTCTAGTAGTACAGATCTGATTTGGAAACTACTAAGATTGTGTCTTGCTTCTCCTAGAAACCCAGTAGTACCATTTTCTGTTATCTTGTTTCAACAGATTAATACCTGCCATGGTTAGAGTTTTGAATACATGTGGGTTTTTTCCTTTGGTATTATCAATTCTGGACTCTGTGACCTTGTTGGTAATTGACTTATGCCAGTTGTCTCATTTTCTGTATAAACTCGAATCTTATATGTATGGGAGAAGCTATGCTAATAAGTAAGCTTCTAGTATTGAAGAACATGAGCATTTGAAAATACTAAAAACCATTGCTGCTAACATGTGCATTTTTCTTTTTCAGAGACTATATGTGATATAGATACTATGCCTACCACCACCACCACTACCACCACCACGTCAACGACTACCACCACACAAGTAACTACAAATACCACCACTGTGCCTACGACCACTACAGTTACATTCCCTCCTTTACCCACCCTTCAGCCAATAGAAAGGCCTGCCACAGGAAGTTATTCTCTTACCAATAATACTGTAGTCTGTCTTCTGGCAACCATGGCTCTGCAGCTGAACATCTCTCAAAAGGTTCATATATAGTAATTGTTTTATTTGGAGCATGTGGCTAACAAAACAAAACATGAATTGCTAAGGAATGCATTAAAAATATGAACTGTTTAATACTGGTGACAAAAGCAAGAAAATCAGACTAAAGCCACAGAAAAGTTAACATTTTAAAGTGGTTGCATAAAGTAAACAAAGGGTGTTTTTCCCTTAACTGTTACTGCTGGCTTGTATGGTCTGAAGTATGACTGGGGAAAGGGGAGAGAACATGTCTTGTGTCATAGGCCCTTATCACATGGAGGCTTACCATTGGTAAAACATTTGTGAAGCATGAAGGTGTGATAGCTGGTTGTGCTTCTAAATTGTCATTGAGGCATCTCGCTTCTCTCCCGTCTTCAAAGCGTTCACAGAGTAGCCATTTCTTCAATAACAGAAGTTCCTGTTATTGAAGAAATGGCTGCTCTGCAAACATTTTATTGACGGGAGAGAAGCGGGACACCTCAATGATGCTTCAGAAGCGTAACCAGTTATCACCCCTCCACACTTCTGGAACGTTTTGCCAGCAATTTAATTACTATTTAATTAGGGTAAGTGCCTCCGTGTGATAATCCTCATAAATGTAACTGTGAAAATGCCTCTAAAAAGGGTATCCAGGGCTTAATCTACATCAGCAAAATAATCCAGATCCAGTACAGAGTATTTTGCCCAGATTTCACCCCATTTACACCACACTGATTCTAATCCAGACTCAAATTGTATTGATTGCCACACATCCCCCCTAGCTGAATTCAAATCAATACAAAATGATATTTCTTTCCATGGCTTGTTTGCTTTCCCAGCATACATAAACCTACCAATGAATAGTCTTTTTTTAGCAGTCTTACCATCCACTTTGCACTCTTACTGGATAATGGCTCCCCCGTCCAATCCACTTCCCCCCTTTGTGAGTATCTGAGGAAATTTTAAATGTCTCCTGACACAGGCAACCCCAAGGAGAAGGAGAAACAAAAAAATGTTTCTTCGCTCGCTTCCTATTCCACTCCTAATCCTTAACTGAATTAAAATCGGTGTCTACAGAACAAGCTCCCCTTCCTCTTCCTCCTCAGTATGATATTTGGCTTGTGCTGCTTCTCCAGCCCCCCCCCCCCCCACTCTCTGCCCCCCTTTCTAAGTGGTTCTGGCAGCCAGGACTTTTCAGAAGCAGGGAAAACAACTCCTGGGCTTGATGTGCAATGGAAACAAACTTTCGATTTGGATCTGTGCCAGAGATTGTATTTGTTCTTTGGGCAGATCCACCGTGGAAGAGCAAAAGGTGGTGAAACACTTGCCAGGTGGAGGATGCCACTTACCAATCCTGACCCCCAACTACCCCACCCTCTGATATCACACCTATCTGGCGGGGTACAAAACACCAGGCGAAAAACATTTCTTCCTGGAAACTGCAGAGTAAAAATTGTATTAAAGCCTAAAAGAAGTGCTTTCACTGTGAAAACAGTTGTATGTCGTGTGTTCCAACAGCACTGGAGATGGAGTAGGGTTTTTTTGCTCTTGTGGATCCAGCCCTAATTTGAACAGTAGGCTTTTTCTCCTGATATGTCACAATTGTAGCTGCATATCTCACCTGTAGAGGGAGCCTAAGCTTCTTAGAGTTGATACTGCTTTCAGCTGTTCAATTCATACTTAAATAGTAGTAGCATAAGTTGTAGCAAATGGTATCAGCTTTTACGTGACCAGAAAATTCTCTTTTTTAAAAATACTTTCAGGTTCCTCTGGTAATCAACTACAATCCAAACACCACTGTCGCTAGTGGTAGCTGTGGCAGTTCAGTTTCTGTACTCACATTGACTGATGGCAGCTGCAGGGTTGAATTTGTCTTTGCTGTTGTAAGTATCTCTCTATTGTGTACATGCATGTGTTAGGTTGATCAGAGAAAGGGGGCCATAGAGACCATCTGGAGGTTGTAGGAAGGAGGAAGTTGCAGTTCGTTGCTGCTTTGGACCTCCGCTTCACCAGTGGGACTCTGCTCTTTGCAGGACCAAGGCACTGCCCACCAGATAGCACAGCTGCCTCACCTGTCAAACATAAATACAGGACTCTTAGGGTATATGAGGGTATGTCCTTTTGCAAGACAGAGGCAATGGTTTCACTTGCCTGTATATTGTATTGTTTGTTTTTAATAGCTATTGCCTTGTCTGCAATTGTAATGTCAAATTCTTCACTCTTTACTGCCAGTAGTGGCCTATAGATAGGGCCTGGGTCTTCATACCAAAATAGATCTAGAGCTTGGCTAGAAGACATTTTCTTAAAAGGCATTTCATTTGTATATGTAACTTGATGATTTAATTCTCTTACACAGAAAAACACAAGTGCTGAAACATTTTTTCTGAGAGAAGTGAACATCACTATTATTGAATCTCGGAATGGTAAGATTTCTTATAAACAGTTAAGTAGGACTTCTGTTTGGCTTCTAATTAATAACTTCTCAATTCACTGGTTGTGTCTTTCTATGTTTATGTTAGCTAGGGCTGAACCAAAAAAGGTCAATATCAGACTTGAATTTACAGTTTCTTGGTGTTTGAAAATGGGAAATAGATGTGAGTGTTGGGGGGCACAATAATCCCAATTCCCCATATGAAGAGGTGATTACCATTTATTGTCTGCCATCATCTGTGCTATAACAGTAGCAAAAGAACTCTTTACCTCATTCAGCCATAATGAATAGATTTCTCATCAATGTAACAAGCACTACAAAAGGGGTGGGGATACTGTATATATACAAGTATAAGTTGAGAAATTTTAGTCCAAAAGTGATTAAGAAAACTAGGTTGATTTATCCATTAGTCAATGTATCTTAATTCTTATAAAAAAAAAAGGAACCATCCCCTTCTCTGAGTAGAGTGGCAAAAGATGAGAGCTTAGTCCATCCTGGGAGAACCTAAAAGAAGCACCAATCTCCTCTGTTCTCTGTACTGCGGTGGCATTTCTGGCCTTTTTAAATGTCTGAGTGGGAAAATGGCAGTGGCAGTGGTTTAAACTAACAATTGGCGTGGTTTAAAATTCAGTTTAGGTCTCCTCATGATGTACTGGAAACCTTAAAAACAATTAGCTTAAAATAAATCATCATGAACACAGTTATGACTACACTTACTCTGGTAGTGATATCAAAAATAAAGTGTGGCTTAAACTACTACAAGCAAGCTTCATATGAAACTGCTTCTTTCTCTTTAGCGACACTTAGTGCTGCAAATCGAAGTCTCAATTATTGGGAAGCATCTCTTGGCAGTTCATATATGTGCCAAAAAGAGGAAACTCTCATAGTGACTCCTGGATATAAAATGAATATCTTCGACTTAAAGATTCAGCCTTTTGATGTAAAAGACAACCAGTATGCTGCAGGTAAGAAAACCTCCTGTAAGGCAGATTTTGGGAGCATTTGAATTTAAAGGTTGAAATTAAGTAGCAATGAAACCTTTTGGACATCAGCTAGCAGTTTTAGTTGGTCAAAAGTGATTTTCTGACCTCAGAAATTAGACAGAGTTTTATCCTATTGTGTTGTAATTGCATTCTGCACAATAGCTGAATGGCAGCTGAGCTGGAAATGCAGACGTCACAAAGGCTATCTGGAACTACTGATAGGAATGTATAGTCTCTGCCAGTGGGTCTTAAGCAGTTTAGTTTTGTACCCACCAAAGACTTGATCTAGAAGATGAGGCATGGCCCTCTTCTAGTTGCAATTCTCATATGTGTGACCTCATGCAAGAACTAAGCTCTGCAGTCAGTCAGCTGACAGAATCTTTTTATTTCAGTAGTATTGCTTTTGTTTGTCCTTGCATACTATACAAACAGTGGGTCTTAAGGCTAAGAAACAAAATTCTGTTAAAAAAAAGTTTGGTTTTATAGGGGGACAAATGAATTGTAAAAGAATAAGATAGTAAATGAAGCATATATCCTGCTGTAAACAATGGCAGATTCTCCTATGTGACTACTAGAAATCGATACCAGTCAGCTTGCAAAAGCTTTGAGTCCACTACTTAAGGCATGAACTGACTGCTAAAGTAACGGCATTGGTTATTTCTAAGCATGTCCAGCTTTATTTTCATCCACATTTGAGTTGCATCCTTTAAATTTGTTACTACTGTCAGAAGATTTTAGTTGGATTTGGTCAAGGGAAGAACAACAAATATGCAGCATACAGGCCCTCCCAGCAAAAAATAAATAAAATAATAGAGAGATAATTGAGTTTTCTGTAAGGTAAAATACACAACTGTGCTTTAGTAAAAAAAGAGAAAAAAACATGCTTAAGCATAACATTTGGTGGGGATTAATTCCTGATTACATCTTTTTTTTTTAAAATAATTCAATAAAGGGGACACAAGCTACAGTGTGTCTCATGGGGAAATGGCATTACTTTTCAGACCCATTGAAGTTACTGCTAGATTAGATGAACAAGTGTTTCATTACTGAAAGAAAATTAATCTGTAACTAACATACACCCTTTGTCTAAACCAGAGGTGGGCAAAGTGCAGTCCATGGGCCACATTAGGCTGTACCAGACCCAAAGGTACACCCCCAAGCCTCTGCAGACCCTGCCCTGCAAAAGCTGAGAGACACTCACAACTTGCAATAACCAGTATCAGTTGTTTGCTGTGACAACCAAGACACTTTCACACCTTCTTACCCCCTCCTTTCACCTCCTTACTGTAGTTCCTCCCTGTCTGTGCTCCCTCAACTCCCAGAAGCAATCTTGCCACCCCTCCTTCCATCAGTTCTTGCTTGAATTTGTCCTTTAAATCCTCTTTGTTTAACTTTTCAACAAAAATCTTGTTGGTCCCTCCCAACGCTCCCATTTCTCCTTCCTTAAAAGGTAATAGTCAGAATTTAATTGTTTTAATGCGACTCCCCTCCCCAATACCTAAATGTGAGCTCCAGTCCCACTGCAGTTGCCCACCCCTGGCCCAAACTTTTGGTATGGATTTATCACTAATCTGTTGTGACATGCTCCTGGTTTTATAGCAAAATCATATAAATTGAGTTACCTAAAGTCTCTTTCTTGTCATTCTGTCTTGTCATGTCATGACCATTCAGCCCTGTCAAACTAGATACTAGAGCTTGGGTTTTTAATTCTTGCTTCTCTAATTCTGTAGCATTGCTCTTGGCAAACATCTTTTTTCATTGTCGCCACCTTTCTTGTCTACAGCGCAAGAGTGCTTGCTGGATGATGACACCGTTCTAATCCCAATTGTAGTTGGTGCTGCTCTTGCAGGCTTGATTGTGATTATAGTGATTGCTTACATAATTGGGAGAAGAAAAAGCTATGCTGGATATCAAACCTTGTAAATCTAATGACTGTTACCATCAACTCTGGTTGTGATAAAGCACGTGCAAGCTCCCAGATGGAAATGAGACACCTAAAATTCATGATTTCTGTCCTTAAAAATGTGGAGCTGCCCCCCAAAAAATCATGATGAAGAACATACCTCTTCTGAACAAAATATGGACTTGTTAAAATTAACTGGAACAGATTAGAGCATGTGGCAAAACTAACTTAGTTAATCTTGCAAATATTTGTATATGATGTAAGTAGGTAACAGTCTGAAAAGGGAATATCTGACTTGACTCACCTAGGGTATTACAGCAATATAGAAAATCTGGGGTTTGTTCCTGTTGCTTTTACACCTGAAGGCTAACCTGACCACCTTGGTGACTGTAGCCTACAATTCAAGAACATTTGCTAAGGAGTTTGCAGAGTGATTAAATAGCACTGTTCCAGCTCATGGCACTGAATAATACCTCCTAACAGCCATTTTAGCCCAAGATAAGCCTGAATAATACAAGACAAGGATGTACAAGCATTGCTTTACTGTTACCATTGCAATAGTAACTTGCTTGTAAACTTAAATATTGCCTCATTATGAGATTCGGATGGTTTGGCCAAGTGCCATCTGCCAGAAAAAAAGAAGAACCATTTGTTAAGTTTACTTGCCCTTTAAAAATAAAATAAAAGGGAATAAGAGCTTACTAATTCTTTTTAAGTGTCCTTAGTTTGTACAGTAAAGTCTGGATTTACTATTAAAGGCTTTTAGATTTAATTGCTGCCACTGATGCTGCCTTGAAGCTTTTAAATCTGTCCATACTGCTTGTGTGCTGAAGTAGTTGAAAAGCATTTTGATCCATGTACTTGAATGTATGGCCATGCATCTTAAAACATGATTGGTGGTGGACTACTGCCCTTGGAGTGAGCTCCCTCTTGAAGTGTACAGCGCCATATAAAGAGATAGAGATCATATCTAAGGTGTAAATTCCCACTGTACAGTTTGGCTGCAAGCAAGTGCCATAACTAAGTACTACTGCTCAGTTCCCATTTTGTTTCAAAGAACACTGAAGCCATAGTTTCTGCAATAACTGGTGCCCTAAATGTAGAAAACTTGCCGCAAAAAATGAGCCACCTCTTTTTTTGAGATTGAAATTGTCTTATGTTCAGAACCGAGAAAGAGATGCTCTATCCCAAACTGTCTCAAAGGAGATATTTAAATCAAAACTTCATTTGCAACCATCTGAAATCATCTTTTATAGCTTGTATTAGAAAGATTAACAAGATAGTCACCCTCATGCTGCATTTTTCTACTTGCTTTTCTCAAAATACTATTGGCTTGTTGTTCAAAATCACTTTTGAAAAAAATTATCTAAAAACCCTGTTCATGGCCCAGTAATTTGATGATTATGCATGTTTGTTTTTGTGTTGACATGTGCCAGCTTACTGTATTTGTCAATAGCAATTGTCCTTGCACATATGCCATAGTGGATGTTTAGGACAGCCATAGCTTCCCCAAAGTGTTTTAGAAGAGCATGACAAGTGTACACCTTCATTTTGAAGGTATGGCAACACGTCTGCTAAGCACATTCTCATAAACTTCTCAACTTAAAATCTGTACCATTGCTTCAGAGTAACTGGCTTGTGTAAACACCTGAACATTAATGTCTGCTTTTAACCTGTTGAAACCACTGTCTTTTCCTTTAATTGTATTTCTGCACAGGCACTTGATTTTTGTCTGTACAATGCTTTAATAAAGATTTTTCTCTTCATAAGGAAGCTTGGTCATACTGCTTAATTGAAAGCTTTTCCAGGAATGCTTTTCCAGGACTATAACCCCATAGCAAAATTGGAAGATTCCCCCGCCCCCGTCAAAGTTTGGAGTTAATCTAGTTGGGGGGGATTTTAGGAAGAAGATGTGTCTTCAACACTTTATATGACACCTGGCTTAGGCTTTGAAAGAGGATTACACAAATCTAAGAAGCCTTTCAGTAACTTTTAGGTGTGATGGTATCTGTGTTCAGAGTTCTGTGCCTGAATAATGGGTGCAGGAGAGAGATCAGGGACGGGGCAATGCCCCATAGTCCTGATAGTTGACTTCACAAAAGTATTAATCTACAACTGTTGGAAATGGGATGTTTGACAAGAGGATCTAACCCAGTACAGATATTTCATTTTGGGTCTCTCCATATGTTTTCACCTACAACTCCCATCATCCTGATCACTGAACATGCTTGTTGGAGTTGACAGGAGTTGTGGCACAAAACTTCTTGGAGGAGCACAAGCCAAACCTAGCGAAAGTAGGCCTCTCCTTTGCTTTGATGTCTGCAATGAAGAAATGTTAAAGAAGTGCATGCTTTGTCACCTAGATGGGAAAGGGGCACAATGATTTTGTCATCTGAAAAGGCAGCTCACCTGCTTAACTGTTCCTGTTACCCTTTTTCCATCCAGCTGAAGATTGCAGCCCAGATGTGGACAACTTCTTTGTGCCCATTGTGGTGGGAGCAGCTCTGGCAGGATTAATTTTGCTGGTTCTTATGGCTTATTTTTTTGGCCGCAAAACTCGTCATTATGTTGGCTATGAGCAGTTTTAAAAGCAATTTGAGCTGAACATTTCCATTTTCCACTGCTGAGGAGTGATATGCATCTGAAGAGATGGCCGTTGCCATGTACATGTTTAAAAAGAGGCTATTTTTTAAAAAGCTACCTATGTTGGTTTAAAGACAGAAGGTTACTGTATGCTGAGTGGGCTCTTCATTAGAATAAAGTGCCTTGTTGTGAATTCTAATGTAAGCAAAACACACATTTGTAAAGCAGGCCATCGCAATGCCTACACACCGTGTCAGTATTGTGCTCTCTGAGGCCTGGCTCAGTATTCCTACAAACCATGATGTCTAAATCGGGAATCGACCATGTGAGCTCACACTTCCTCTTCTCTCATTTCACCATGTTTATCTTGTTTCTGATGCATTTGGTTGCTGCCAGTGTGGGACATGGTTCCCTGGAAAACAAAAAATCCAGTGAGTAGAACTATGGTCTTTTTTTTAAAGTCATATGTACTTATAGCAGGGCTGTGCTTTATGTTAACCATGGTTTGTGTTTGTGCCTATGGAGTGTGAAACTAGGAAAGGGAGGGAAAAACTATCCAAAGACAGGAAGCAGCAGAGCCACACATTCACTAGTCTGGCTGGTAAAGTGCAAGCCATGGCTTGTAGGGAACTACAGTTAAATTTACACTCATTCAAAACAAAGTAAAGTGAGTATGCTTTGATTATATTTGAAAGACGAGCTGTGATCTGTTCTGTAGAATTTGATGAACTTGTTTGGGAAGCTCCTTGAGTGCTTTGTGTTTAAAAGGACTTACTCAAACTGTTGGAAAACTGGGATGGTTCTCAGCCCACCTCCATGGTAAACTGGGAGTATATATCCAGAATAAATTATCACATCCTGATTTTGTGAAGTAAGGGCTGCATGTTTTGGGGCACCTCTAGACGCATTTAAAAACATGAGAGCATGGCAACCCTCTGTCCTGCTTCGTCAGCCGCATTGAATGTACTAACTTTTCCAAATGTGTTATTATGCTTCAGTTTCACCTTCAGCTTTCTGGATCCCCCGCCCCCCAGTCTAAACCTAAGAAGTTGCCCTAGTTGTTGAGATGTTGTACCAGGTGGCATGATATAAATAGGAGGCTGTAGCTTTGTGATGATGGTGAACAGTCTCAAATTTTGCTGTGGAGTGTCTTAAATAATGTGTGCATACAATCACTAGAAATATGATATATTGACTTTTTTAAATGATGTATCTGCATCATTTAAAAAACCAATATCTTAGCATGACATACAGAAACAAGCAGCAATGAATCTTTGGCTTGCTTCTCCCTCTGCTTCATGCCCTCTTGTAGGCCACAGAAGGCACAGAGAAACTGTCACTTTTCATTAGCTGCAGCCTATCAACCGAAGAAGCAAATGCTGGTTAACATTAACTATAGTTATCGTTTCTGAAGCTAATTTATTAAAACTAACCATAATTAAAAGTTAACCACAGTTCGTTGTTCAGATGACATAGGAAGCTGAGGTTAAATGGAAACGGAAGCTGCCACAGTTCTCTCCTACAAAGAGGGCAGGAGAGTAAGTCCATGAGTCTAGGTTCATTGTGGCTTATTCTTGCTTGTCTGTGACACATTATAACTTACGGTTTGTGTTCAAAAGCAGCCACTAGTCTGTACTTGTGAACCATTTACTGAAAGGGCTGTTTGGGAATCATTCTTGGTGCAAAAGAATAAAATACAAGGTTTTAAATAAAAATACTTTTGGAAACTTTTACTGGAAGAGCCTTCAGTTCTGTAGAGACAGTGTGGCTTTGGACCATCACAACGAAGTATTTCAATACAATAATTAAAAACAAAACAAAACTTTAAGATACCTAACCTAATATACTGACTTTTTTAAAAAAGTTTTTTTATCTACAAAAACAAGGATGTTATTATATTAAACTCTGGATGGCCATATCTTTAGCTCTGCTCAGAAGCTGAAAGTTGTGAAAATAAAATGGCTTGCTTTATAGTTCAAGCATCTGTGAGGGTGAAGCTTGGTGATTGTGGGGTGTCTCTCTCTCACAGGCCTCCCTTAAAAACATTTTTGGACTGGATGGCCCCTGTTGTCTCTTCCAACTCTATGATTCTATGATTGTTTCTAAAACTCTAGCCTCTTGCTTTTTGCAGCATTAATTGTGTCATAGATGACTATCCACTCCTCTCTTTGCTGAATTGATGGCAAAGCCAAATTTTAACTTTGCACCCAGTCTGTCTTGGTGTTTTTGGTCTTTATTTTGGTCTTTATTGAGAGCATGAAAGAAAGAACCTGGAAGTTTATGCACTGATGTAGAGAAATAGGATAACTGTATTTACATTTGGAGATTTTGACTTGCTGTGGGAGAGTAACATTTTGTAGTTTTTTGAACAATTTTAACACTTTGAAAGTTTTATTTTTGACATGTTCCCTACACCAGCATAGGGGTGGGAGCAGTTGCTGGACCCCAAAACGTAATGGGGCCAATTGATCAGATTTCCAGGAACCTTCCAAGGTACCATATTGTTGTTCAGTCTTAATCTTCAATGTGCTGGGTGCCTGACAGAGTTAACACTGCAGTTAACACAGAGAAGTGCTTCTAGCAAACCAACAGTCTAAAAGAGATAGTGGAGAAACAGGAAAGGAGAGGTTAAGACTGGAAGGAGAGAATGTAGGTTAGCTTTCCCTAACCTGCTTCCCTCCAAATAGTTTAGCCTTCAACTTTCCTTTGTCCCTGCCAACACAGTTAGTGATCATAAATGTTAGGTGTAGTATTTCAAAGCATTTGGAGAGAATCGGGTTGGTGATGGCTGATGCAATTGCATAAACCTGGGTCACAGTGAGGGTGAAGATTAAGAGGATAAAGGCTATGCTAAGAACCTGAGTTTTGCAGAGTGATTTAAAGCCATCTGGACAGAGGATACTGTGTCTCTTCAGTATGCATCCCCCATTCTTTCTCTCGTGGATCACAGGGGATCCTTCTTGTCCACAGGAAAGGCACCAAAATCCAGTGTCTTCATTTGAGTTTGGTTCTGCACTAATCCAAAGTAAAAGCCGACTAGTTCCTCTTGGGGCCACAGACATGCCATTTTGATCTCTTTTCAGCTTCCTCAGATATTTTATAGCATTCTTTTGTAAACAGTTTGTCTTATCTCCAGGGCAATACTAAACATGCCTCTTTTAGGGGTACTGAATGCTCCACTCTGCTGTACTGAGCCTCCTTTTCACTATCCGTACACATCCCACTGGAATCAGAACCCTACCAACTCTAAATCCCAGAATCCATGACTAGCAGAATGAAGTTTCACTTTGGGCAAAGGAAAAGTGACTAGTACGGCAGTGCAGTGCAGTGCCGTACCAGTGCAAAGCCCCTCACCAGAGCTAGTGGTCCACATGGGTTGGTACTGTTATGTGGTCTCTGTGCATTACACATAGGGGTCTGTGCAGATGTTCAAGTGCACAGGTGAATGCTGAAGAACCATCGATACAGGTAAGTGACACATCCTTTACCAAGAGCTGACATGCAGTAATTCGTAGCCCAGGAACAATTTCTAGGAATTAAGACATACAGTACTGTATTCCATAAATGGCTTCTCTGGAGAAGAAAATCATAAGCTAAATTAAGAACAGCTTGGCAAATGTATCATTTGGGTATCTCCCTTTCCCATTTATCCTTAAACGCTTGCTTTATTCACTAACTTCCTGTCCCTTCCTGTCTTTTTGTCCTTTTTCCCATCTTTCTGCAGCTGAAGAGTGTAAGAGTTCTGACCTGCTCTTTATCATCCCCATCGTGGTGGGTGTGCTGGTTGGCCTCCTTCTCATTGTTGGGTTTGTCTTTTACATGATTGGAAGACGGAAAAAGAGCAGTGGCTACCAAGCTGTATAACCCTTTCTCTGTTGCTGCTTCTGCTGCTCATTTTTTCTATTTGTTTTGCTTTTTCCTGCCTCTTAACAGACACTTTGAGTTCATAATTTTCCAAGAGTAAAAAAGGAAAGAAGGGAAGCAGGGTAGATGTATATGTTCATATGATTGGGCGAGCAAAAGGTTGACCGAGGCAGTCATCTGCTTCAGACTTTTGATAAAGTTGCTTTTTGAAAATGTATTTTCCCCCTGAAGAAAGAAGCATTGGAAAGAATTCTCCTTGCACCAACCTGCCCTTCCAGCTTCCATGCCTAGAGCCATCCCCAGCTATTGTGGCAGTGTGAAGCAAATAAAAGAAGAGCTTATGAGGCTGTAACGAAAGCATAAATGTTTTAAAACTATTGGGAAATGGCACAAAACTGCAGTATGACTTTGCTTGTTCAAAGCAGATATTAACTATTGTTTGCTAGACTGTTTATAATTTGACAAGGATTGCACTCTGGAGAGCTTTGGACTTAAATATCTGGAACAAGATCCCTTCCCTCTTTTCTCTAAATAGGAGTTTTGCAACCTATTGGAATTTCAGTGCAATGTATGGTGGGATTGGGGGAATGGAGTGTCTAATCTCCTGTTTTAAGAAAAAAATAATACCAATAGCACCACTGGACAGGTGTAATACTATTTCCCCACTGCTACCTCTTGCAATGTATAAACTTAGGTATGGGTCTTAAATTGCTAATAGCTGTCTATTGCAGATAGAACTTTTTATGTGTAATGGGCATTTGAAATTCATCCAGGTCACTAACTCAGGCCAGATGGAGCAGGTAAATCCCGCTGAGATGAGTAATTCAAGAACATGTGTCTAGATTTGAGTCTTTATGGTAAAAGGCCCATTAAACATGGGGTATTGGTCAAACATACTCCTGAAGTATTTATGTTGCATAACTAAAGTGGTCCCATCACAAATATCTTCATAGGCATCATGTAGAACTGGATGTTCTGTTCACATACAAGCATAATTATTCATCCAACTATGCATTATTATTATTATTATTATTATTATTATTCATGCTGAGTCCCTTATCCAGAATTTCAAAATCTGAAATATTCCAAAATTGACCACATAGGTGGTTGAGATAGTGACACCTGTGCTTTCTGGTGGTTCAGTGTGCACAAACTTTGTTTCATGTACAAAATTATTTAAAACAGCATGTATAAAATTACTGTTCACAATTTGACAAAGATTCAAAGCATGAAGCACTCATGGGAGCTTTGGATTTAAATATCTGGAACAAGATCCCTTCCCCTTCTTCTATGAATAGGAAACAGGTTTTGGAATGTATACGAAAGATAAATGAATTTCATGTATAGACTCCAAGATACCTCATTATGCATATGCAAATATTCCAAAATCCAAAATACTGAAATTGAAAACAATTTTGGTCCCAAGCACTTTGGGTAAGGGAGACTCAACCTGTATGTCTTCCAACTGTGAAGGTGGATCCAAGTGGCTCTATCCTGGCCAGCTCCTCATGAAGGAATAGTGTACTTTCCCTTCCAGAGGAATAGTCAGATGAAAAAACTGAGGGGAAGGACTGACTGACTGACTGTCCCTTGCTAGGTTTCTGTGCTGTGACGTTCATCATGTGTCTGTCTTCCTGCATTGTGTGTGTTGCAGTCACACACATACACACACAGTAATTCAGTCTTATTTTGCTCAAATAATCAAAGGCAATGGGATGGGATGCAAAAGTTCCATGAGCCAGTTTGCTGTAATGGAGTGTTGGACTAGGGAGATCTGGGTTCTGACTTTGGGGCTGACCTACCTCATAGGGTTGTTGTGAGGATAAAGGGAAGGCATAGGTGGAATGTAACAAATAAACTGTTACCTTGGCCCGTAAACCCCCATTGCATCTTCTCAAAGGTTCTTGTCACTCTAGGCATAAGGGGACTAAGACAGAACTACAGTGACAGATGGAACTAAGAAAGCTGTGACAATTACATGGAGAATGCATGATCTTGCATGCAAAGACAGTGGTGATTCAGCTTTCATTTTAACACATACCTGCATTGCTTTTCTCAGGTGCAACCGCTGCATAAACAGTTCTGAGTTTGAAAGCTGGGTGTTGGTGGGAGGAGTGTTACTTTTAAGCCATGCTTCCTAATCATCACTTTGGTTTCAGCTTTTTCACTCATCGGGGGAAATTGGAAGCATCCAAGAAATGCTATTAAACAGGTTTGATTTTTGTCTTGGAAAACACTCTGTCTTTTATTAGTACTAGGTTGTAGTACTTGCCTGTTTCCCTGCACTTTTTGAATCACTGTTCTGTCAGAGCATCTTGTTCATGGTGGCATCTTCATTGCACTTTTTCCCCTGTTGATGAGTGCATTTCACTCATAACCACTCCCCACGGTAGTGCCACTCCCTTCAATGGGTCAGACTCTTTAAGGGAGTGTTGAATTGTCAAGAATTTCTTCCCAAGTTGCCAAATAAGCAAGCACTTTAACATGTTCTAGCATGACAGTGAGCATGAGTTACACTTGGTACTTCTTGACAATGTATAGATTGGTTGCTGAAGATGGTTATATGTCTGTGTTTAAACAATAAAGTTCACTATGACTGCCTAAGTAGACTTTGTGTCAATAATTGTTGAAGCAATGCCAGGCCATCTTTCCAATGCAAGATGTGACTTGTGTATCTGTATCAAATTTGAAGACAGAATTTATACAGATATCCTGAAACCCTATATCCTACTAATATTTACTCCAGTTATGGCACTGGGAATTGTGGGTCTGTGGCAGATTCAGTATTCTGTTCTCTTAACACAGTGATAGGAATCATGAGTTTTTCCAGATATTGTTGGACTGCAGTTTTCAGTGGCTCATGCCATTAGCTGATAATAAGAAATGTTGGGAATTGCAGTCTAGCAACATCCGGCAGGACATTATTCCCACTCCTACCCTAGTAGTATCAAGTCCTGTGTCCACTTTTTCCCTTGCTAATAGGTGCTGATGAGCATCAGATCACACACATTTCAACTTCTCCCCAGAGTTTAGAAATGAACTAGTTATAATAACAAATTGTGTATTTTTAATCCCTTTTTCCATTAACTAGTTATAATAGCAACTTGTTTCCTTTTAATCACTTTCCCCAATAACAAGGATAAGTTACTGTATAAGAAAGTATAGCACCACAACTCACTCAGTGGAAGATAACCACTCCTTTTCCAGTTTTCTGAGAAACAAGAAAACAGTTACTTTTTAAAAAGGTAACGATTTCAATTAATTAACACAGAGCCTTGGTACTGGATTTGTAGCTACTTGAAAGTAACTTTCTAAGTTTTCCTCGTGGAGAGAAAGGGACAGTATTCCCCCAGCCATTGGTAAAGATGAGAAGTATGCGGAATAACCCTTCTACTACTTGTGATCAGTGACTGGAAACCACTATCTTTCTGCTCTTGTCCAGATAGAAGGGCTTGCCTGGGACAATGGGTGGAGGGGATTGTGGGACTTGTAGTCTCCAAAAAAAGCAACATCTGTATCTTCCTTGCTACTTCCAAAGCACCAGGTAGTGTTGAATGGCAAACGCTTGAGCAATGCATTTGAACAACACACCAAGCACAAGCCCACTACACTGTCTTCCAGGCAGCCTCTCTGTATGCATGCAAAGCTAATCGGAAAAGCGGTCCTCTTCTGAGGCACCAGGATCTCTTTCCAGCCTCTCATAACATCCCTTTCTCACCCATCTCTGCAAATCCCCTAGTCCATAATGCTGCATTAAGAAAGAAAGAGACAATGAGGAGCAGTGCACATTATGAAGGTTTTTACTCATTCGTTTTGAATTAAAATCCACCCTGTCCAAAGAACTCAGGATCAAACGAAAATATGTTAAGATAGCTTCCAGTTACATTGATTAAACCCCTGTCTTGCCCTGTCCTTGGATGGGCACAGCCTCTGTGGGCATTAGTGGATTACAACACTTCCAGAAAGCAGCTTGACTCAGGCACAGGTGAACTGCCAGAGAAAAGGAATCGGAGAATCAAGGGACAACCCTTGAGAATATCCCTCTTTTGGGCCCTGACTTGGCACACAGGTGGCAAACCTATGGAGAACTTTCTCTCCTTAGGAACAGAAGTAGAAATTAGTCTTGTGAGTACGAGGAGCTGAGTCTGTTCAGAGATCAATACTATTCCTTTGAACAGTGAACCAGCATATACAGTATTCATGCTTTTCTAAATCCAAACTTGTCAGTTTCAGTAGATGTATCAATGACCAGATCAGTATCATTGATTCATAAGTTTATGCCAGCTAGCTGTTCACATGGGGGCTTTGAAGAAGGCAGATATCAATTTGAAAAAATTGTTACAGCGATGGTTGTCCAGTTAATAATAGTCTCTTTAAAATAAGAATCCAGAAGGAGTTTACTGCCCTGCTTGGTCAGGCCTTAGAGTGTCCATGTTGGGTTGGTTCACTTCAGTATAGACAGCGAGTTCAACTCTGGGAGCAGGAGGATGGGAAGGGGCAAAAGGCATGAAAAAATATTTCCTTTTTTACCTGAATATAATGGCAAAGTCACCAGTTTGTTAGTTGAACTATCTTGTGTGTTTAAAACGTTTTTTAAAATGTTCTCTTACGCGAGTCAGGTATTTGCTTGCAGAACGAACAATTTCAATTACATTAATTCTACAGTATATCACATGAGCCATCCTTTCTTTGCTTTTTGTTTGTGAAGAAAACCAAAATAGTCCCCCAAAACAGGCCCAACCTTTTCCCTCACCATGGTGGGAAGATATTAGATTGCCTTAGATAGAAACAGTGCAGACAGATGCCTCTCAGATCTAGTCTCCAATGTGCAATGTGAAAAGGATGCGCCCCAGGAACCGGTCATTATTATAGTCGTTGATGATGCCCTTCCCATTCAGTTGACACTGAACGATCAAGGCAGTGTTCTTTGTCACACTTGTAAAATGTATGGCCACCACTGGCTGTGCATAGGTGCCCTGGAAAAAGAGATACAGGTTAAAGAAACAGGGAGTTCCAAGGATGCTTTGCAATATCAAGCAACAATCTGACATGCTCCAGCCTCCCCCAAAACCATCCTTTCTCTTGCAAAAAAAGGGAGCAAATTGTTTCTGGAAACTTCCAGGAGCAGTGATTCCCTCTCTTAAATAGGTTTCATCTGTGGTTTTTATGTGGGTTTTTCGGGCTATGTGGCCATGTTTACATGATTTTCTTCCTGATGTTTCACCAGCATCTGTGGCTGGCATCTTCAGAGAATGCTTACCTGGAAAAAGTGGGTCTATATATACTGTGTGAGCCTGGGAATGTAGGAGTGATTTGCAGGTGTATTGTTCTGTGCTGATGGCAGGCCTCAGGCTGGGAGGCTAATGCAAAAGAGGATTAAAACCTGGAGACATATTAATCAGCTTCGATGTGGTCTCCCTGTTCACCAAAGTCCCCATAATGGACACCATGACAATCATCCAACAGATTTTTCCAGAAGACATCACAGCCCTTTTCGAACATTGCCTCACCACAAGCTATTTCCAGTGGGACAATGGATTCTACGAACAGAGGGATGGGGTAGCAATGGGAAGCCCTCTAAGCTCTGTGATTGCAAACTTTTACATGGAACACGTTGAAAAGCAAGCCCTGGAAACAGCACCGAAAAAGCCCACAACTTGGTTCCGATACGTGGATGACACTTTCACCATTTGGAGCCATGGAAAAAAGATCTGGCTGCGTTCCTGAACCATCTGAACAACATCCACCCCAACATCAAATTCACTATGGAAAAAGAAAAGGAAGGAACACTGCCATTTTTTGATGTCCTAGTCATCCGCAAACCGAACCTATGTTTGGGTCACACAGTATACTGAAAACCCACACATACAGACCGATACCTGCACAAGAACTCCAACCATCACTCAGGACAAAAAAAGAAGCACAATCAAAACACTGGTAGACCAAGCAAAACGCATCTGTGAACCCCAGTTCTTGGAAGATGAACTGAAGCACTTGGACCGGGTTCTACAGGCCAAAGGTTATTCCAGCTCAGACATCAGAAGGGCTGCCAGGCCCAGGAAAACCCAGAGAAGTGAAGACAAGCAGCCACCCAAAGGGAAGGTATTTTTACCATACATCAAAGGAGTCACAGACAGAATAGGCAAAGTGGTGAGGAAGCATAACCTGCAAATGGTTTACAAACTGATGAAGAAAATCGAGCAAATGCTTCGCTCAGTCAAGGACCAGAGAGACCCTCTCACAGCCGCAGGAGTTTACCGCATACCATGCAGCTGCTGAAAAGTCTACATAGGGACCACCAAACGCAGTGTGCAAACAAGAATCAAAGAACACGAGAGACATTGCAGACTGGGCCAGCCAGAAAAATCAGCAGTAGCAGAACATGCCACAAACCATCCTGGGCATAAAATACTGTTTGGAAACACCGAAGTTCTGGACGATGCCAACCACTACCATGTCAGGATGCACAGGGAAGCCATTGAAATCCACAAACATCTTGTTAATTTCAACTGGAAAGAAGAAATCCTTAAAGTGAACAAAATTTGGCTACCAGTCCTGAGGAATAGCAAAATAAGAACTCAGAAAATGCAAATGGGAAACCATTCAGAGTCAGGGGCTTTCCCAGCAGATAATGATCACCAATTAGCAAACATTAATCCTCTTTTGCATTAGCCTCCCAGGCTGAGGCCAGCCATCAGCACAGAACAAGACACATGCAAATCACTCCTACATTCCCAGGCACACTCAGTATATATATACACCCAATTTTTTTCCAGGCAAAGCATTCTCTGAAGATGCCAGCCACAGATGCTGGCGAAACATCAGGAAGAAAATCTTCTTGAACATGGCCACATAGCCCAAAAAACCCACAAAAAAACTATGGATGCCAGCCATGAAAGCCTTTGACTTCACATAGGTTTCATCTCTTTCTCATCCCTCATTAATATAAAAATACCCAGTTTTAAAATCAGAAGTGGACTTCCAAGACACTTTTGTTTAGTTTCCCCCCATTTTTATTTATTGATTTTGGCAACTGCTATGCCCCCTGTGGGTTCTTCTAGACAGAAAATGGGCCCCTGGAGCCAATGAAGCTGCCTGTCCCTGATAAACATTATGGCAAGTCTGGGATGCGTATAGCCATTAGCCTTAATTTCAGATTCTGAAAATGTTCAGCATAGACAGGGGGAAAAAACCCCGCCCCCGACGGACATTAAAATCTCCTGGTTTGAGCCCCAGACAGATTCCTCTGCGCCATTCCCAAACTGAATGCAGCCATCAATAAAATAGGTTATCCAGCCCTGCTATACCTGGGAGAAGGGCTATACCTCCTATACCTGGGAGTAGGGTTCACTAAACATAACTTGTCATCCATCAAAGCAGATCTGTATAAGACTCTGCAAACAGCAGGCCTGGGGAACTTCTATTGATGACGCAATAGAAAAGACAGATATTGGTACGGTAGAAGGCAGTAGGAATAGAGAAAGACCATGTTCCAAATGGATAGACAGTTAAGGAAGCCATGGCCATGAGACTGAGCAGGACAGTTGATGATAGGGCAACATGGAAGTCTCCCCTTCATAGGCTCGCCATTAGCAGAAGTCAACAACTGCAGTAGAACATCTGTTCTACTTGAAGATGTAGCTAAGTTTCTGAGTAGGCAATGTGTAGGTTTGCACTGCTGCTCAGTTTGTGCTCAGTTATTCTGATCTTTTCTGCTTCCAGGCAAATTGTTAATCTGTGCCACTCCAAATGCTGAGGAAGGACTACATCTGGTATCTATCTGGCTAATCTGCCAGGGATTGCTGGGAACAGGAGTTCAACACCAATCTGAAGGAACCACAGGTTCCTCAGCCCTGTATTAAAGTTAGGGCAGTTGGTGATCCACTGCATCCAAACTCCTGCTTTTTCACTTACGTGTGTGAGTTTACCATAGTAAGGGAAGTACATGGGATCAAATGTATCACTTGGGTAGAATTTCACTCTGCCAAGAGCATTTTCATCACCTTTCTGTAAATTAAAAAATGGAAGAAGATACTCAGTTAGATCTGCTGCCACATGTTATCTGCTGATAGATGTTGGCTAAAACAAGCATATGGACACTAGTACAGCAAACACAGAAGGTCCCGGGTTCTGTCTCTGATGTCCACCCTTTTGTTAACAAGCAGCAAATGATGGAAAATAGGAGATGTCCATATCTTGTCCAAAACATGGACCAGGCACATATTAGAAAATTAAGACAATTGGGCCATCTAGCCTAGTACTGCCGACACTAGCAAACTTTCTGGGTTTTCAGGCAGGGTCCTTTTTAACTCTTTCTTGGAGATGTCACAGGTTAAATTTGGGAGCTTCCACCTGTAAAGCAGGTATCCTACCAATAGATCCACAGTTCCAAAGGGTCATGAAATTATTCAAAGCTACAAAGATGTGAAAAGGTTTTTTTTATAGTAAATAATGTTACTAGAGACTTGTTGCAATCTGAGTTTCATACAGCTTATTTCCATCCCACCAACTGCAAAGCAGCCGCACATTATAAAAACAAGCTCCTTCCCCACACCTTAACCCAGAATGCTTAGCATTCCTTTCCTTTTTCAAGACCAAGTAAGCTGTTTTGGGGGGTAGGAGGGCACCCAGTATGTCAGACCATCCCAGGTTTGAGGGGAAAGCCTAAAGGGACTTACAGTGGTACCCCGGGATACGAATGCGCCGCCTTACGAAATTTCCGGGTTACGAAAAAACCCATTGAAAAAAACTGTTCCGGGTTACGAAGGTTATTTCGGGTTACGAAAAAAATTTTGGTGCTTTTCGGCGCTTTTTCGCACGAAATCGCGGCTTTCGCTATTAGCGCCTATGGCTTTTTCGGCTTACGAAGATTTTCGGGTTACGAACGTGGCGGCGGAACGAATTAAATTCGTAACCCGGGGTACCACTGTATTTTGCAATGGCAGGTGGCTGTGGGTATCAGAAGCAGCATCACTACCCAAAACAGTGATACTCCGGGCTAGCAGGGTCACTGTTTACATTTCCCATAATGTCCCAGAGAGTTGCTACTTTTAGATGCATGGTAGGAAATAAAAGGGGGCAAAGATAACATGAGAAAATAGCATGGTGTAGTGGTTTCAACGTTGGACTGTGACTCAAGACCAGCATTCGAATTCTGGCTCAGCCATGTAAACCCACTGGGTGACTCTGGGCAAATCACGCTCTCTCATTCTCAGGTTACAATGGCAAACCCCTCTGATGAAACTTGCCAAGAAAACCCCATGATAGGGTCACCATAAGACACCCACTGTCTACTGGGAGATGTCCTGCTGCATTTCTATGTAAATTTAGAACATAGAAAGCTGTCTTGTACCAAGTGGACCATCATTCAGTCTAACCCAGAACTGTCTACACTGAATAGGAACACTTCTCTAGGTTTTCAGCCAAGATCATCACCAGTCCTATGTGCAGATGCTAGGAATTAAGCTTGGAATCTTCTGCATGTAAAACCCATGCTGTATCTCTTAAAGGTAGGTATTCTTAAAGGTAGGTACCTCTTTATGGGTGTCCACACCACACACGCAACACACATAAATTTGTGTCCTTTTTTTGCTTGTGAGTAAATGAGCATCCCAAGTGAGGCAGAGCAGTTATCTTTGAGGAGTGGTGCTGATGGCAACTCAAGTATACAGTATAACGGAATAAATGAAAAAGAAAATGTACCTGCACTTTGCAGCTCACAGTCACTGGAGTCCCATAGCCAGGCTGGTAACCTACAATCTATAGGGAGGAAAGACCTTTTAATTTTGTTTTATTGAGGTGGGAAAAATCCTGAGGGTTACAACAAATTCCATGTCAATGTATAACTTCTAGAAGTCAGGGGGGAAGGAGTACATGAGAATCCAAATCTCCACTACCATACTTTTTGCACTATGGAGAGGTTGAAACAATGTCAGTAGACCCAACCAGAGGCCGCTATTCAAACAGAATGCTGGACTAAATAGGCATTCAGTTTGATCTGCTCTAGTTCTTAATGTTGTTTCCCAAGATCCTGCATTGTGTGCATGGAGCGTAATGCTTCACATGTGCAGCTCTGTATTTCTCTCCTTCCCATCAAGTCCAATGAGAATACTGCTATGGCTATGAAACAGCCAGTGGATCGAGAAGAAAAGGATTTAACAGAGGGAGCTGCCTCCTGTTCCCATTGCAGCTCTGGAGGCAAAGGAAAAAGAAACAATGATCAAGTGTTGCTTCTTCCCTCTGTCTCCAGAACAGAAGGTCCAGAAGTGTAGCCTGGGCACTGCATCTGCATGCATACAGTATTCCCAGGGCCATTTCTCTGGCCACCATAGAGGTCAAAATAATATTGAAGGAGTTTAAAATTGTCCCCAAATGCCTCCTAAAACAGACATAGGGCCTTTCAATCATGATCCTTGCCCTCCTGGGCTATTTTAGACCCAGGAGAGACCAATAATAATAATAATAATAATAATAATAATAATAATAATAATAATAATAATAATAATAATA
>NC_056528.1:37772723-37785979 GCF_019175285.1 Sceloporus undulatus | reverse complement strand
GACCAAGAAGTGTTCCCATTCTTTAAAAACCTTGTGTGGGTAACATGTATTCATTTTATTTACATGTGACCTTTTTCCCTGCACAGAATCCAAGGCAGCTTTGTTTCTAAAATGTCCCTGAAACATGACATAATCCCCAACACTCCCTTAAAGGTATTTGGGTGCAAAAAATGATTTTTTTTAAAGGGATGTGGCACGGGTATAACCCTCCAAGGTCTCCTGGGAGACTATTGCATGACAGTTGCCCAGGGCTAGTGGATAGCCCATAGCTACCTCTTTGAAAGAAAACATACATGTGTGCAGTCCCGAGTTTAAAATGCAGTGTCTGCATTCCCACCCACCCCCATCCCATGCAATAATATTGTATTTACCCTGATTCCAAGATACATAACTAACATAAGTTAACATACGCGGTTCATCTTCAGCAAGATACAAGGCTTTCCTTCAGAGTAGCCGAAAGTATTATCATTTATTCCAGAACAATCCATTAACGTGGATCGCTTGAACTGGCAAGCTTTTTTTGTGCTGCTTTCGTCGCCTTGAATGAAATACTGGCCTGGAGTGCACACAATATTTAAGGATTCTTGAACAAGGTCGTCATAATCTAAAGGGACAGAGAAAGTTAATGCCCCATGGATTTTTACTGCAGCACTTTCATTATTGCATTAGTAAGCTATTAGTAAAGATCACATGGTTGGTGTTAGCTGTTCACCCTGTCCTCCTCATAGGAGCCAAATTAAAGTTAGTGCAGTGGTTAGACACAATGATTCACAAACTTTGGTCCTCCAGGTCTTTTGGACTTCAACTCTTGGTCAAGCCTTACCTAGCTTGACCAATATTCAGGAATTCTGGGAGCTGAAGTCCAAAACATCTGGAGGACCAAAGTCTGGGATCCACTAGATTAGAGCATTGTACTGGGTCTTGGTAGATCTAGGTTCAGTCTCCACTATCTGTATGTACAGTGCTGTGTACATTTACAGCGCTATAGAAATAAACAACAAAAACAACAACAATAATAATAAGTGAGTCGCTCTCAGCCTGACCTACTTTGCAGGGCTGTTGTGAGGATGAAGTGGAAAAGAGATGAGCCATGCATGCAGGGTAACCAGATGTCATCACTGCAAAGGAGGACAAGGCACCCCAAAATGTAGAATGTTCAAGAAAAAATGTAGGACATTACAAAATAAAAGCTAAAAATTCTAATATAAATATATATTTACAGCTATATTATACATACTGTATTTTAGTATGTACTAAATTTTTCTGATGAACTTGCCTTTATTAAAATGCCTTGTTGGCTTGCAATATACTTACAAAAGTCTGAGCAACAGAAATATATAAAATTGTACTTTACTAGCAACAAACCCTAGACTGAATCTACATTTAAATTATTTATTTCATTTGTCCACCATGATGAAATTAAGGGGAAATAAACTTTTTCAGCATTCGCATTGTGTCCTCATGCGGTCCATTATGGGGCTGGAAGGGATGTCTAGTCCAACTCCTGCCATGCAGGCACATCCTTCCACATTTGCCGATTTGACTTTTGTGGACTTGATTATTCATGAATTACAGTATATTAATATGTTCTCTCTAGGAATCTGGTCCACCAGCACAACTCTGTGGTCAACTTTAACCAAAAGTCACACTTAAGGACCTATAGATTCCTAGAGAGAATACTCCATTAGGTCTTTGTAGCTCCTCCAATGCAGTTCTATGGTCAATGACTGGCAGATGATAACCACAGAGTTGCCCTGGAGGACCTAGAGATTCATAGACAGGTGTTCTCGCAGGTAAAAACATAGCGTTTTTGTTGTTTGCCTGTTTTCCACATTCATGGGGGTCCTGTGCCCCTAACCCCAGCAAATATGGAGGGACGAGTCTACTGAGAGACAGTCATCCAACCTCTGTTTAAAGGCTTCCAAAGAAGGAGGATTCACCACCCTTCTTCCACTGTGGAACAGTTCTTACTATCAAGAAGTTCTTCCTAATGTTTAGGCAGAATCTGCTTTCTTGAAATTTGGATCCATTGGTTTGTGTTCTAGTCTCCAGAGCAGCTGAAAACAAGCTTACTTCATCTTCAACATGGCATCCCTTCCGATATTTGGCTATCATATCACTTCTCAGTTTTCTCCAAGCTAAACATTTCCAGTTCCCTAAAGGATGGCTGAAAAGCATCTGGCTATGTGACTACAGTCAGATGTGCAGCAATGATGTCACTTTCCAAGACCCCCCCCCCCCGCCAAAAAAAAAAAAGGTCCCGGAGGAAGCCTCTATAACACTTATAAGTTATATAGTAGGTCCTCCACATTTGGGTTACAGGTACAGGTCCCCTGTAAAAGTGGAAAAACCAAAAATAAAAACACACTATTTTTTTTAACATGAGAAAACACCTCTCTAGGAACCTCTAGGTTCTCCAGAGCAACAATATAGTCAACACCTGCTAGAAGCCCACCATAGAATTGCATTGGAGGATCTACAAATGGCTAGAGAAATGTTCTCCTGAGGAATCTTTAGATCCTCCAGCACAACTTACGGTGGATGTTGACCACAGAGTCATGCTGGAGGACCTAGAAACTCCTAGAGAGAATGTATTAATCAAATCCGTGAATAATCAAATCCACAAAAGTCAAAGCCGTAAATGTGGAGGGATGACTGTACTTATATGAATATATGAGCATATGAATGTGAGTATACATAGCCATAGGCTTCTCATCTTTCCCCTGTTCTCCACCAGCCACAAAGTGGCCATGTTGTGGGTGGGGAAGAAGATGAAAAATGTGGCTTTTCAGGGTATTTCGGTTACTGTGTAAGGAATTCTGACCTCCACAATGACCAAAAAAAAAAAAAAAACCCTCTCAAGCCCAAACTAGGCATGTGCCTTCATGAGCTGGATTTAGCACCTGTATGTGCCACTAGCAGGATACCAGCTGGAGAGTCGGAAGAAAGTGGAACATGGTGCTATGTGTGTACCTGTGTGTGATTCGCTTTTTAAAAACCATTTCAAAGTATCAGACTTGGACAGTGTGTAAGATCTGAAAAAGAAAGCCACCTTTTAAGTACAGTTCCAAGTTGTCAGCATAACTTTGCCACGAACTGGGTTGGGACATGTTGAAGACAATGTTGAATGCATTATTCACATATGGTCTAATCATAACTCCTAGAATGGGAAAGAGGGAAGATGGAGAAAGAGGAAGAGAGAAAACGGTACTGTGATCTCAGATGGCACATCACATATATTTATTTGAAATAAATGCATATTCAATTGCTGTCTGCCACTATCTCTATTTTCTTCAATTTCTTTTGCTGTTTCCCTGGTATCAGTTTTTCACAGTTTGGAAGACTTTACTTTTTGGATTATAGCTCCCAAATGGTCCAGTTAGCATGTTGTCAATCCCAAATTAAAGTGTAAGGCATGTTGGAATTGTACATCTGGAAGAGACCCCAAGGGCCCTCCAATCCAATCCTATTCTGCCATAAAGAAAGACACCGTCAAAGCACTCCTGACAGATGGCCATCCATCCTGTTTGAAAACCTCCAAAGAAGAAGACTCCACCAGACTCTGAGACAGCAGCATATTTTTTTACTACTGAATAGGTTCTTACTGTCACAAAGTTCTTTCTAATGTTGAGGTGGAATCTCTTTTCCTGTAGCTTGAATCCGTTGCTCCGTAACTTAGTCTCTGGAGCAGCAGAAAACAGGTTTGCTCCATGCTCAATATGACACCCCTTCAAATACTTAAACAGGGCTATCATATCACCTCTTAACCTTCTCTTCTCCATGCTAAACATCCCCAGCTCGCTAAGCCACTCCTCATAGAGCAGTGGTTCCCAACCTTCCTAATGCTGCTACCCCTTAATACAGTTCCTCATGTTGTGGTGACCCAAACCCATGAAATTATTTTCATTGCTACTTCATAACTGTAATTAAATAGGTGTTTTCCAATGGTCTTAGGCGACTCCCATGAAAGGGTCATTTGACCCCCAAAGGGGTCCCGACCCACAGGTTGGGAACCACTGTCATAGAGCATGGTTTCCAGACCTTGATCGGTGTGCAAGTATCACATGCTCTCAAGCCAACAGATATACTGACGGAGAGATTCTATTAGCCATGCCCCTAAAAAGTAACTTTTCCAAATTCTTGGTGTGACGATCAGTCCTGTTGGTCTTTGCAAAATGTCATCTATACAGATGACACCATCAACGCCACCATTATATGTGAAGGCAGGTGGTAGTTCTGTGCAGGAACGTAAGAACCTACCTTCTGAGTCAGACCAGGATGGGGAAAATGCAGTCTATGGGCTCAAGGCTCTTCTTGAGATGCAGTTTTGCAGCTCCCAAAGACCCACAGGATACCCCCCCCCCCAAGATCCATTTGCAATAGGCAAATTTTGGGCTCCAAAACTCCTTTTAAATGCCACATAATGAATGGTTTTGCCCACAAAAACCTCCTGCTTTCCCCCAGTGACCCTCTCAAAGCGCTCAGAACATGAACAATTGACTGAAAATGAAACCAGACGTTCATTTCTGCTCACATCAAGAGCATCCAGAGCAGTTGCCCACCTCAATCTAGACACTGTCAACACTGAATGCCTCTCCAGGATCTCAGGCAGAGATGTGTGGTATTGCCCAGTGGTCTTCCAACCTGGTACTAACCAGGCCAGATCCTGCTTAGCTTCTGAGCTAAGTACCATCAGAGGACAAAACATGTGGGCTGTTCCCAATCAAAGGGCCCTGAGCCATGCTGAACCAAGCTCAAGCACTCACCTGGCGGAGCAACTCTGTCTCTGTACTTTGGTGTATAAGGGCTCACAGTGAGCAACATGACGTACAAGCAAAATGAAAACATTCCAGCCAAGAAAGTGTACAAAACGAGATAAAAGAGAAGGATCAAGCCTGCAAGACAAGAGAAGTCACATCATTTGCAGCTAGTGAGCATTAAGAATATTTATACAGACATTCATTCACACTCACCAATTTATATTCTGCCCTTCCCTATAGCATGCTCAGGGGGTCTCCATCTCTGCAAATACTAGGCTACTACTCTTTCCTTAGGCAAAACACAGAGGGTCCTGGAACCAAACCCCAGCAGATACCAAGAGCCCACTGTATTAGAGGTTTGGTATGAAATTAAACAGAGGAAGACTTTCTTAGCTACATTGCCCTGATTAACAGATGAGGAGGCCCACATGGCAAATACAGTGCAATCTTCTCAGCATCCTGTACAGTTGGCCCTCCTTATCTAGAGATTTTTTGTCCATGGATTCATGCATCTACGGTTTCAAAATATTCCACACACAAAAAATTATAAATTCCAAATAGCAAACTTTGATTTTCCATTTTATATAAGGGACACCATTTTGCTATGCCATTATATTTAATGAGACTTGAGCATCCACGGATTTTGTTATCCACAGGGGATCCTGGAACCAAACCCCAGCGGATAACACTGTAAAATATTGTTTTATTGGCTGTAAAAGTTTTAATTTGCCAATGTATTTGCTTAGCTGTCTTGAGTCCCTGTACTGTGAGGAAGGCGGGATATAAATATGTTAATGTATAGAGTGTATGAAAATGTTCAGACATTTTGGAAATGGTTATTCACTTTGCAGAAGCCTGGAAGTGGCTGCAGCTGGGACTCAAACCAGCAGGTGATGTCCAAGGTCCCAGTGTGTGCCAGAAGCACATAGCAAGACGTAAATATACTGTGCCATCTTTGCAAGGGGGAAGATATTCCAAGATGCACAGGAAATGGTACAGGAAGGGGTTGAGCTAGATTGCCACATGGCAAATGTGGATATAAGCTCAGATGTCTGTTAGTAAATTTTGTGGGTTTGTAGTTGGTGGATGGTGATTGTTCTCGCGTGTGTCTTTGGCAACAAATAAACAAAGTGCCTCTACGGAGATAAGCCAGGCGTCGGTGTGCCTTTCTTCTAGCAGCTGTTTTCCTGGCATGCTCCGGCAACTAACAGTTGTTTATATTCAACACCAGGCTTCCAAGTTTACTCTGTGCACTCAAGTTTGCATCAACAAAATAAACAGAATAACAACAATAATAATTTGTTTAAGGTGTTGGGGGGAGAATCATTGGCCACATCTTTTAGACAGCAGATCCCACTATTCCTTTCCATTGGCCATGCTGATTGGGGCTAATAGATCTTGCCAGCTAAAACATTAGGAGGGACCAGATCCCACCTCTGGTTTCAGGGTTTTCTTTTGTGTTGTTGTTGTGTGCCTTCAAGTCCTTTCTGACTTATGGTGACCCTAAGGCAAACTTATCATGGGGTTTTCTCAGCAAGATCTGCCCTTGCCTTCCTCTGAGGCTGAGCGAGTGAGCCCAAGTCCACCCAGTGGGTTTTCATGGCTGAGCAGGGATTCGAACCAAGGTCTTCAGCATTCTCACCCAACACTTAAACCCCTACACCTCACTGGCTGTCTATCATGTTTATTTGGTTGTTATTCTTCTTTTTAATGTGGAGCAATTTCAAATTGGACACTGTCCTGAAGTGCAGGTAGGGTCAAAGCCAGAATATTAAATACTGTAAACAAATATATAAATAAATAAACCTCAGTATACCAGCTTGGTCTTGGCCTTTGGACAGCCAGCAAATCTGCATTCGGTCAGCACATCAAACTCACCAAACAAACAGCTCTGTGAGTATGTTGGGAAATGTTTGCCCCCACTGTTAACAGGTTTTGTGGAAATATCATGGAAATATATTTTGCTTTTGGTCTGCTTAGCTGGTGGCCTTTAAAAGACAGCAGCACCATTTCTGGAGGGGAAAAAAAGAGGCCTCTGATAATACAGTAATGCTACGAAAGCAAAAACTCCACTCAGCCTCTTTTTGTGTGTCTTTCCCAGCAGGGACCCAAACCGATCTTAGGACAGACTTTGAGAACACAGCTGTGCCCTGTGACCTCCCTGTTCTTGAGGTGTTTATTCTGTGGGAATTTGGAGTTCTGAGAACAAACTGGGCTGTGGTTAAAGCGAGATAGTTAAGGAGAAAGCAAATTTAACGTGGGCCACATGGAGTTGCAGCTTTGGCCAGGGGCCAGCCTGGCGAAGCTTTGCTTTGGATAAGCAAAGAGACAAAGCAACTTGGAAGGAAATATTCTTTCGTACATTTCATGTTTGTTCATTTAAAATGTTTTCATGGCTCACGAGGACAAGCCAACTGGTGCAAACGATTCAGTTCCCTCTGGACTGGAACCATCCCTTCCGCAACTTGAACAGCAAGCTCTCCACCCCACTGAGGTGCATTTGCTGCAGCATTGATGGAGAAATAGAGATCATGTGGCCCCCCCATGGATCCCCGGCCTGGATCCTAAATGACTTTGGCCATTAGCTCCAAGTAGTGATCAAATGCAGAGGGCAATTTAAGGTCTGAGAAGTTGTTGTTGCATGGATCATCTGAGCTGTGCTCTGTGAGCCATGAAACAGTTCTGTTGGGATCAAAGGCTTTCCCAGGTGGCATCCATAGTTTTTTGTGGGCTTTTTAGGCTATGTGACCATGTTCTGGAAGAGTTTATTCCTGATGTTTCACCAGCAGCTATGGCTGACATCTGAAGATGCCAGCCACAGCTGCTGGTGAAACAAATGCCAGCCACAGCTGCTGGCAAAACACCAAGAATAAACTCTTCCAGAACACAGCCACATAGCCCAAAAACCACACAAAAAATATAGTTCTACTGCGATTTACTCCTGAGTAAATATCACACACAGACACACATTTTGCTCTGGCTCCATCCACTGCTGGATGTGTCAAGCTGGAAGTCGTCACTGGGATGGGGAAATGGTGCCCCATTCCTGGACTGAGTCAGTGGCAACTGCTGGCTTTTATGTTAGTCGGGCTGTGAATCTGCTCTGTGTTTAAGTAGGAAATATAAAGGAGATTTCCAGGGTGCTCAGCCCTATTCCCCAAATAGCTTTGTCACACTACATAGTTCTATAAACTATACACTATAGGCTAAATATTGGAAGGGATTCACTGCCCCACTGACATGGCATGCACCACAATCCACCACTGACTATAGCTTATGAGAATGAATTCTGACTCTAAATCATCATTCCCCAATTATCCCCACAAAAGTATGTCAATGTTCGTCATATTTTAGTTGATTCCTCCTCTCAGAATTGTTATGGCCATTAGGATAAGGACAGTGAAGAAGGAAACATAGATAGATAGATAGATAGATAGATAGATAGATAGATAGCCAGATGTTATAAGTTCCAACACCAACCTGGGAGGAAGAGAAAGAACTATCTATAGGAATTTAAGCTTTTTCCTTATAAAATCATAGAGTTGGAAGAGACCATAGGGGTTTAAAAATGGGATATTTTATTGTCAATTCATATTTGCATATATATATATATATATATATATATATATATATATATATATGGATGCAAGCTGCCAGAAAAAGAATTAGAAATCATTTTTAGAATAAAGAAAATTTAATTAAGACTTTATGATTCCATGATTCTATGAAGGAGACATATATGTGGGAACATTACTGTTTTAAGGGAACTGTGACCAATGTCCTCTCCCTCATACAACACTCCAAAACAAAATCTACCAGCCAAAAGAGAGGCTTGCAATCTTTCTAATCCAGATCTCATTTTGTATGGAATTAATTATTTTGCAGACAGTTCATCATTTCAATATAGAGCCTGCTAATACAAATTACATTCCATTATCCATCATAATGCAGTGTGCAATCCTATGGATTTCTACATGGAACTTGGATTCTAACTTCTAGGGGTTGTGCACACTTTGGGTTTTGAGTCTGTAGCACTTTTGGATCTGCGTTTTCACTCCCATATCTTAGATATGCTCCCCTCTAGCTCTTTTGTCTTCCACTTTGCCGTATCTCTACCTGTGACTTCTCTTGCTTCCCCCAGAATCCCACCATTCCTCCTAGGCTGCAACTTTTGCCTTGAGCTGCCTCTTGGAATCCCTCTGTGCAGATGCCTCACTTCATATCCTGCCTTGAAATCCAAATTTTCCTGCAAAAACTTTGGCGTAACACTGTATTCCCCAAACCCAATTGTAACCAACCCTCAGATGACATTTTGAAGTGGGCTAACATTTGTGAAAGCTTACTGCATAATAAATGGATGCAAATGTCCTGCCTTTCACTGTTGGGTCCCTCTGGGGGAATGCCAGTCTGTCAAAAATGCAGGGAGGGGAAGGAAAAACTAAAAGCGGACAAAAGTCCACTTCTGGATTTGAAGGCCCAGTATTTCCAACATTAAACATGGTTGAGGAAAGAGGCTGTGACCTATTTAAAAGTCAAATCTCTAATCTAGATGTTTCCAGGACAGGTAGGACTTTTTTTTCCCTTAGAAAAAGGGTGGTCAGAAGTATCGATGGATGTCTCAAAATTGACCTTAGGGAGGGCATGCACTGTTCCAGGGCTGTACTTTGTATAGCACTAAGCTATAAGGTGCTGCACATCTCTCTGTCATTCAAACCTAAATACAGGTAATGGAAAGAAATGTACATCCTTCCTCTACTCTGATGTGTTCCCTCCGTATCTATATTCTATAGATTAGAAAGTCTTTAGAGCAGGGACTGGTAGTGTTGTATTTTGTAAACCAATGGTGGAAAATACTTTTCATTTTGAGGACTAATTTCTATTTCAGAGAATGGAAAGTTGCATTCCAAGGGTAGGCACAGGGCCAAAGGCAAAAAGGTGACGAGAGTCAAAAGACTAGCATATTTTGACTTAAAGCTCTTACCTACTAGTGACTTAAACCTATGGCAAGGCATTTCAACCTTTTAGAATACAGATAAATGTGGAAGAACTGTACAAAAGTTAGAAAACCACCAAATGATGGTACTACGTGGAAGGGACATGGCCACATGGGAAAGACCAGAGGGCCAAATCGAGCCCCCTGGAGGGCCAGATTCAGCCCCAAGATCTGATGTTCTGCCTCTCTTGTTGTAAAGGGAAATGTACACTGATATCATTCTGATCATCATCATCATCATCCTCTTCGTTATCAGAATAATGCTATAAAATCAACCACTGCCATATGATGAGAGACAGATGACGGGACAAAAGCTGATCAAGCCTAATTCAGAGATGTGCAGGAAACCTTTGACTTACCCCAACTTTGAGCTGTCCTGCCCATGCATTGTCTTGTTGCTGGATTCCATAAGAAGGTCTTTATCTTCTTGGCCCTTTCACCCCAGGTTTTCTTGCCCATCGCTCCGCTTTTCTTCTCCCCCTCCTCCTCCTCTTCTGTGAGCTGCTGATTTCTCTCTTCATCTTTATTTTCCTGGAATGACGACAGAAACAACCCCCCACAGGCTCCATACACACGCTGTTTGCTTTTGCGTTTGGTTTTGCCCCAAAGTCCCTTCCTCAGCTGCAACAAAATATTCCATCAGCCAAAAATAAATGCCCATGAATTTACTATCTGGAGATATTCGAAATTTCCATTTTTCTCATCATTCTTTACCTCTGGTGTAACAGAAGGCTTCCATGCTCCCTCACACTTGATCCCAGTGGTTTGCAATAGGGTAGTGTCAATTCCTGCTGGGGAGAGGCCCTAGATTACTGGTAAAGGCGAGACTGGATTATCCATTGTGTCACTGGAGCAAAGGGTTGTGGGTCCTCAGTGGCAGGGGCCCCTTCCTGCTAGTGATGACACACACACACATATACTTCTTATACATCCAGAGATAGCCAATCCAGAAACATTAAAAATCCACCAAACAGTGATATGTTTATTGGGCCAACCAAAATGCACAATATACATGTTGCAAGCTTTCAAAGTTCACCTGATGAAGAAGCCAGTGGAGCTTCGAAAGCTTGCAATACTTCTTATACAGTGATGCTGCCAAGAGAGAATTGGTCCTAGAGAAAAGGAAACTGTAGGTCTCCCCCCATCCACGCTTCCTCAACTGTTTAGGAAACTCTTGGCCATATAGCAAAGTCCAATAACATCCCAAATCCACAAAAAAGTGACACCTTTATTTGATCAACCAAAATGCACAAAATATGTGATGCAAGCTTTTGAAGCACCACTGGCTACTTCATTGGGCAAAGGTGGGAAGAATCATACAATAGGGCAAAAATAATAAAATGATGATGTTAGTCCTAGGCTTGAGTTTTCTCAAGGTGTTGTTGGTGTTGTTCTTTGGAGGAACAGCTATCCTCCTTCTTGCCATGTGGCACTGGGATCAAAGCATTACAAAATCCAGGAGATAAAATTTGAATTCCATTGGCTCAAATAGCAAAGGGCATTAATGAGGAAAAATATACAAGCTAGAACAGGCTGCAGCAGTTTTGCTTTTTCCTGATACTGTTAGGAAAGGCAAGATATGACACACACACACACACACACACACCCGCTCTCTACTGAATTAACTGAGTAAAAATTGCTTTTGCACTTTTAAATATACTTGCAGTTTGCAGGAACAGAGCTCAGCACCTATAACACCTTTAAAGTTTGGTGGTGACTTTACTGTTCCACTAATACTATCTACAGTACTCCAGGCGGTGGCTGGTCATAAATCCTCTAGTAAAGGAGAGTCTGCCAGCTTCTAGGACAGTCTGTTCTGCAGTTGGACAGCTTGTATTTCAGGGGTTTTCTCCTAATGTTGTGACAAAATCACCTTTCTTGTAAATTGAACATGCTGCTTTGGATCCTAGAGCAACACAAACCACATTTGCTCCATCATCTATGTGACACTCCTTCAAATATTTGACCAGGGCTATCATATCACCTCCTCATTTGTCTCTTCTCCAAATGAAACACACCCAGTCTTTTGACTTTTCTTAATTTGGTTTCTACTCCAGGCCCCTCTGAGATGGCACTCTGGCATAGAGTGTAGAAAGGTTACTTTTTTTACTACAGCATCCAGAATCCCCAGATTTATGGCCAATGGCCATGCTGGCTGTCAGATTCTGGGAATTGTAGTCCAAAGCAGTAACTTTTCCAAGCTTACTCTGGCAATAGTACAGCTTGTGCATGAAGTCAGTGTGCCAGATAGACTACAGGCTAGCAAAGCATTTGACTGCAAAGATCGTTAAAAACTATGAAGTGCTCATAAAGAAATGGCAGCACCATTGCATTTGATCAGGAGAGGAGCGTACTGTTAAAATAGAATAAGGAGAAACGGTACGGTTCCCTGTCAGAAAGGGGGTCAGACAAACCTACATTCTATCAATCCATTAGTTCAACTTGTTTGCAGAAAATATGAGCAGAACAGGTTTAAACTAAGAGGAAGGAGGAGTGACGACCAGAGGAAGGAATATCAACAATCTGTTATGCAGATGATACAATAATACTAGCAGAAAACAGCAAAGACTTAGAACAATTGCTAGGCAAAGTCAAAGAATAAAGTACTGTACCAAGGCAGGCTTACGGCTGAACATTAAAAAAACAAAATAATGATCACAGAGGATTTACATAAATTCAGTCTGGACAATGAGGAAATTGAAATCATCAAAAGATTTCCCATACCTTGGATCAAAAATTGAACAAAACAGAGACAGCAGTCAAGTAATCTGAAGAAGACTAGGACTATGAAGCTATGAAAGAACTAGATAAGATCCTAAAGTGTAAAGACATAAAACTGAAGACTAAAGTTAGGATCATCCAAGCCATTGTAGTTCCCATCATCCTATTCAGATGCGAGAGCTGGACAGTGAAGAAAGCTGAGAGAAGATCAGTTCATTTGAGAAGTGGTGCTGGAGAGGATACATGGACAGCTAAAAAGAAAAACAAATAGCAGATCAATCCTGAGCTCTCCTTGGAAACCAAGATGACTAAACTGAAGCTGTCATACTTTGGCCACATCACGAGAAGACATGACTCATTAGAAAAGACAATAATGCTAGGAAAGGTTGAGGGCAACAGAAAGAAAGACTGCATACTAGATAGATAGACTCAACCAAGGAAGCCATGGCCCTGAGCCTGCAAGGTTTGAGCGGAGCAGTTAAGAACAGGAAGTCTTGGAGGTACCTCATTCATGTGGTTGAAGTTGACCTGAATGCACTCAAGAAGAAGACAAAGAAGAACAAGAAGACAACCTGAGGTTCTCCAAATGTTGCTGGCTGCAATTCCTATCAGTCCCAAATAGCCAAGAGTAAGGAATTATGGAAGTCAGCTCCAAGAACCTTTGGACAGCCACCTGTTGCTGACCCCTGCTTTAAAGCTAGCAGAGGCACGTTCATGACTCCAATCATCATCATCATCATCATCATCATCATCATCATCATCATCATCATCATCATCATCAT
>NC_056528.1:37766273-37772713 GCF_019175285.1 Sceloporus undulatus | reverse complement strand
ATTTATTTGTATCCTGCCTCTCCCTTTTTGAGGATCGAGGTGGGTTTGCTTCCTTATCTTCTCACAAGGAAGCCAATAAGGAAGTCAGTCCAGGTGCAGCCAGTGATTGCCATGTCAGTGTGGTAGTGCATTCGCCTCAGGCTTTAGTAAAAACTTCAAGGGAGCCATGCAAGGTGCTGAACATAGTTGGAAGACAAGGTCCGCCGTTTGAACAGTTCGTCGGAAGTTCAAACCGAAACTGGAAGTTCAGAACAGATTTATTTCCTCACTGACATGAAAACCACCACCACCATTGAGACTGCTCCAGATTTTCCTAAATCCTGGCCAACCTGGGAGCATCTGAGTTTGGAAGTCACTAGTTACAAATAATTAGTGACATGCAATTAATTCCTTTTCTCCAGTAATAAAAGTATAACGAAGTTACATTGTGGTTGTAATTTGGTATGGAATAAAGCTTCTCCTTTTATAATGCAACTGTAACTTAAAATTAATGTTATAGTTATAGGGGGTGTAGCTTCGCTGACTGGTGAAGGTGGATTATAACAAGGTTCAGGTCTTTGAATTGTGTTGTCCTCCATGTTCTCTTGCAGGTTTTAAAGTCATTACAAGGCGGACAGGGAAAGCATATTGTATCACAGCCAGAGGCCTTGTAGCACTCAGATTTTTTCCAAAGGTAAATGAAAAGAACAATACAGACTAAGTATAGTTGCTTTTTTAAAAATTGTAACAACCGTGGTACTTAATTACTTTGGTGGTCTTTGAAAAAGTTAATCCAGTATGTTTTAAAGTAACTTTCCAAATTGAGGGGCACTGATTGTCTTTATAGCTCCTCTTTTTGTTACAGGAGAGCAGGAGGGAGAGAAAGAGGCACATCCACAATGGGTTGCACTAGCTGCCCTTTGGAATCCCTTCCAACTCTGGAGTCATATGAGTCTAAGTACCAGGTTAGTGGCAAGTTCATCTCATCTGAAGCCCTCTCCAACTTCCAAGAGAAGTTCACTTTTCCAGACAATCCTCTTGGGCTGTACTAGGTTACTTCTGAACACCGAACTTGTCATCAATCAATCAGTCCCCTCTGACTTGATGATGGCGCAAAAGCAGGACAACTTGATCCTTCTATGCAAGACTGGCCTGGGAACAGTTTCCTGTCACTTACATAATGCCTTCACATGGGACAATCTGTCCATCAATGGATCATGAGCGAAAGTGTTACATGAGAAGAGAGAAAGTGAAAATTAATAATAGAAACATATGAAGGCCTTTTCCAGGCAAAGTTATACTTTTTAACAATTGCAGTAGCAGAATGAAGCACGTATTCAACAGTTCAGTCCTAGGTGGGTCTGGAGTGTGGCTTTGGCGTGACTTCTGGAGTCTTAGGACGCATGTATCATTTAAACAGCATACCTTCAAAGTGACCCGAAGCAGCTTTATTTTGGCCTGTCTGTAGGGCACCATGTTACCTTACATGACCTCAACAGTGCCTCTGAATGAAGAGTGTCCTGCATGTCCTCAAATGATGAGCCATCAAAGTGGTCAGTTAGGAATATAAGTTACATGCATGTGAGAGGAGGGTCTGGCCTCTGGAATGGTTAGGGAAGAAACCTGGACAAGATGCATCCATTGCCAGACCCCCCCCCCCCCCAAATATCAAGCTATATCCAAGCCCAAGCTCATTATGCTCAGGGCACATGGACCTGTCAGACTTTCAGCCTGTTTGGGTGAAAACAAGCCAAGCCCATCTTCCAAAGGAGAACTATCTCCTGCAACCACAGTAAAACCCATTAACATCCTGGTAAATGGCCCAGTGGAGTGGAATTTCCTTTCTGATGGCAAGCAAGTAAAACTCTTCTAGGTGCAGAATTCAAAGATATAGCCATGTTAGTCTATAGAATCAGTATGTAGGGAGAAAAGTCTTGTAGCACCTTTGAGACTAACCGCAATAAAGAAGTTGGCAGCATGAACTTTTGTAGACTTCTGTCTACTTCCTCAGATGTAGACAGAAGTTGGAGAAATGGTTTTAAATGGTTTTTAAATTTCTCCATATGACCTTTAAATTTCACACACACACTACATTTCAGGGGTTACCACGAGATGTTACATTAGGCAACATGGACCTAGTGCTTAATTTATGCACAAATTATGTAAGTAAGTGTTTAACACATGAGATTAGGTGGGTTGTCTAAATATGTTTTTAAAAATCTGATAAAATAAGAAAGTACAGATTTGCAGATAATACTAGGAGGAGATCTTAAGCCCAAATTGTTTCAGGGCCTCAACACATCTCCACTAAATCCTGCATGATGGACCCACACCAAAAACATTGCCTTGCAATGTCTTTGTGCCAGTTTAGACATGATCTTTGCCACATCAACTCTGCTAAAAATAAAGCAGCACCCCTTTCTCATGGTGGCATTCCATGTGGAACTGGATGTTCTTCACCCAGAATTCAGAAAAGTCCATGTTTTAATTATTACTCCCTGAATCCTATAGCCAACATTGCTTGGCTGGATGAGGGTTCCTGGGAGGCATAATCCAAGAAAAGTTCCCACCACCATTACCAGCTCTGGTGGTCCTAGTCCTAGTCACATGCAACACAAATACAAAAGCACCAACATGGCCTGAAAACAATGCCATCTTGACTGTGGAACTAGTCCTAGCACCAGTATGGGATTGAGAAGCACTATAGAACCCATTTTGAACTCACTGAGTTGTAAATACATATGGCAATTGTTAGAAAATCACCCCAGTGGAACACTTTTTCAGTGGGGCATTTGTTTGGTTCACACCACCTGCTTTTGAAGCTGTAATAGACAAATTAATTATGGGCATCGGTGGACCAATTAATGCTTTTGGTCCTCCCCCCCCCCCCCCCCGGGGTGATAGTTGATTTTGGGGTATTCTTCTACTTCTGATAACTGGAAAGTCCAACTTTGCATTCTGCATCACTGTACTTTTCCAAATTGCTCATTCACCTTTGGTGACAAGAGTGGCAAAGCCTTCCACTCTTCCCACTGAGAGTAAAGATGAGAGCTTGGAAATATTTTATTTTGGACTGAAAATCCCAGAAGTCTTTAACCAAGCCATGCTGGTTGAGAGATTCTGAGAGTTGTAGTCCAAACCTTTTTCCAGTAAGTACAATTCCATATATTTACAAAGAAACTATATTTACTGTCATAAAGCAACCCCCAGCTGAAAACGTTGTGCTGAAGCAGACTAGCAAATGGAGTCCCTCCACAACCCACCCCAAATAAAGGGATATAACCCTAGCGCCAGTCGAGTTATTTTGGCACTGGAGGCAAAAATTTCCCTGAACATTTTGTAACAATAGCAGAGTATTCAGGTAACTATGTTTGGGGTGTACTTTTATGATGTCCAGAATCAGTTACTCCAGGCAGCTGCCTTGCTCTGTCTAATGGTAGAACCAGTCCTGTCTTGGGCATGAACGTGGGTCAACCCACCCTGACTTCATCCCTTGCGTACCATAAGAGGGAACCTACTTACCGACTTTTGGTGATAGCTCCCACTCTGGTCCTTGGCACCTCCCAATCTGGCATTCACTTCCATGGCTTTATGCAAAATGGAGGGAAGGGGAGGGAAATGCAAACATTAATACGATAGGAAATCGTCTCTTTCCCCAGTGGCACAACAAGCCACTCTCTCTCCTCCACTTTTGTACACTAATCCTGGAGAGCTGCGCTGAACCCTCTACTTGGAAATCATCCAACGATTTCAACAATATTCTATTTTTCCTATGGAAAGCAGATTCAACCATAAAAGCAAACAGAAAGGGCTGAGACCTCTTTTGGGAGCTTCACTGCTACACCCAGGTGACAGCTGTTACTTTTTCGACGTTGCAGAGAAGAGGGAGCGTGTAGACAGGATGTCAATAAATAGATTGCTTTCATCGGGTAGCTGAGATCATGCAAAAGGATTCCAGTCAAGAATGAAGGCTCTTCTCCCCAACAGCCATTAAGGTGCACAAAATAGTCTAATGAATGAAGAACCAAGAGACAAGGATCTGTCTGGCAAGGGAACCACTATTGTATCTCCTGTGGGAGACTGGAGGTCAGTTTATGGAACATTATAAAGGAGCTGGACCCTAAATGAGAGGATGGGTCATTATGTTGCTGTCAGTCATGGAGGGCCCCCTTGTAGAAACACTTCCAGAATCTCTTTAGCAGTCACAGAGTTGCTATATTTATCACTTTGCATTCAGACTAGGCCAGGGATGGGATGCTGCAGGGTCAGTTTCCCAACCATCTCAGATTCCACAGACCATCTGAAAGGTCCTTGGAAAAGAGCCAGGACTGACAGAACAAATCCAAGGTTGAGCAACACAGCTGGGTTCCTTGTGAATATCCCATTATCCACGTGTGTGCCGCAAGCACAAAGCTCCCTGATTTTCTTGATAATGTTGAGTTGCCCTGCATTTAATCTGCCTAGGAGGCAGTTTGGCCTGCCACATCATGATCCATTATCATGATCATCATGATCATCATCATCATCTTATTTTCTTATTCTTATTGCCTTCACAGCAATCTGGCATGCAAGAGATTTTGCATTTAAATAGATGTGAATATTACAATAGATGTTGGCCTGCAATAAATCTTTTGTTAATTTAGACCAAAATAGTGTGCTGACATCTTGTCAAATATAGTGACAGAATCATAGATAGCTGGAAGTCAGCTAGAATGAGTTCCACAAAAGTAACAAGAGATGTACCTCGTTGGCCACTGAGATGCCCAGCTGCGGAGGGCTTGGTTCTGATCCCTCAGAGCTCTTTTTGTGTACCAGAAGCTTGGCAAGACCAGCATAAACCATCTTGTGCCTAATGCAAAGAAGAATGTACCCCTACCCTTTTTCAAATATAAAAGCCAGACACATCACAGTTAAATTTTAGTTTATATACATCATGTACTGTTTAGGTATTTTATTTATTTGCTTATGGAAATTGTTTATGTAATTTATGTGTTTTTATGTAATTTTATAAACTGCATCGATCTTTTTGGAAAGGCGGTATATAAATAAATGTATTATTATTATTATTATTATTATTATTATTATTATTATCATCATCATCATCATCTTCCTTCAACATGGATGATTGGAGAGCAACCTCCATTATACCTGAAAGCTGTAAGCAAGTTTATGGGGTGCAAACCAAAATGTATGGTAGACATATTTCTGCTAACACCTTGCTACCAGCACCCAGCCTCTGCTGCCTGAAGCACCTGTCCCATTCCCATTGATAGGTCCAGCCCTGAAGCGGTGAGGGATACTGTTCTAGAGAAGCCAACTTAAAACATCAGTCAATGCCTCTATTTTAGTACAGTGGGGCTTGGTATCCTCTTGGGTTTAGTTCCAGGCATCCAAAATCCATAGATGTTCAAGTCCCACTAAATACAATGGCATAGTAAAATTGTGTTCCTTATATAAAATAATGAAATCAAAGCTGTCTTTTTAGAATTTATATATTATTTGAATATTTTCAAGCTGTGGATGCTTGAATCCATGCTTACTGAGGTTATATGATCAGGTACTTTTGACAGAACAATCAATTTACTGGGAAAGACAGGCCACACCAAAATGCTCCAAGACTATTTTGGTAATTCCCAGCCTAAATACAAAATCCAGCCTTGTCCTCTACCCTTGCTTCCTTCCAACACCGTTTCATGTTGCTCTCCCCCTGAAATAGCAAAACACAAAACACTCATTTAAAAAGTAGGATGTTTTGCAATACAACTTGGCATCTTTATACCACCAGCATTAAAGCCAAAGATAGCCCTCCACGAAAACAGGATGGGTTCCTTGCTACAAGAAGTAACACGCTGTGTCCAAAGCAGACCTGTTTTCCAAAATGTTTTCTATTTTGGTTTCAGGCCTTTTGCCCCTGTCTGCAGCTTCATGTTACAGAGATTGGCTGGCAAAGGTCTATCTCAGGTTCTTTTAAAACTCTCTTCTGCCCTCTCCTGACTAGGATTGCTCCAAGGCAAGCCTTCTTTTACACTTCTTTTAGACTTCAGCCAATGCAGTGGTACTAAAAAAAATTACCTTTGGGATCCTTCTCCCTTTACACCTACATAAGGACACTGAATTTCACCCACTGGACATAATATATGTATAAAAATATTTTGCTTATCTAGTGTGTGCATTTTCATTCACACATTCACATATATTTGGGATCCCTCCTCTATGTCAACATACAGACATCGAGTTTCGCCACTCGACATAATATATGAATAAAAATATTTTGCTTATCTAGTGTGTGGATTTTCATTCACACATTCACATATATTTGGGATCCCTCCTCTATGTCAACATACAGTACAGACATCGAGTTTCGCCACTCGACATAATATATGAATAAAAATATTTTGCTTATCTAGTGTGTGCATTTTCAGTCACACGTTCACGTATATTCATATTTTAACATGTTATAA
>NC_056528.1:37723796-37766263 GCF_019175285.1 Sceloporus undulatus | reverse complement strand
GGAAACAACATTGTTCAAATTAGAAAATTAGTTTTATTTAAATAAATTCAATATTTAACTCAGCATGTTTACATTTTACATATTAAAAAGTGTGGGAAGATGAAGAGAAAAAAGGGATCAGAGCCTCCAAGTCTCCCAAGTCCCAATTCACTATTTGAGACTGGTGGTTAATGGGCTAATGGGATCATCTTTGGGTTCCCCCCCCCCCAGAACCATTAGAATCTAGGTTAAGTCTTCCAAGCAGGGTTCTTCCTGCTGGGATCTTAGGTCACATCTTCCAAGCAAAGCATAGTGGAAAAGATGTACACTCAGTCTAAAGAATCCTGACCCCAGGAATTTGTTTGGCGTCAGGACTGAATGCTGTCAAATCTGTTCCTGTTACAGACTGCCAAAATAAAGCTGCTTTGGGTCTCTTTGGAGGTATGCTGTTTAAATGTTGCATGCATCCAAAGAATCCAGAAGCTGCACCAAAGCTGCCCTCCAGTGCTTAGGAATGGAGTGTGGCTTTGGCGCGACCTCCAGACTCTTAGGACCCATGCATCATTTAAATAGCATCTCTTCAAAGGGACCCAAAGCAGCTTTATTTTGGCAGTCTGTAACAGGCCTAGGTTACTCCAAACTTTTCTGAATTTCAACAGTGTAAAGGGGGGGGGGGCAGTCATTTTGTTTCTTGCTATTGTTGCAACTGATAGTCAGAAATTTTTGTCAGTTTATTGTCTTAGGCGTTTATCACACAGGGCTAGCAAAGCACAATTACAATAGAACAAGTGCATCTCAGCAGGTATTTACCATTAGTGTCTCTCCTGTTATTGCTTTGCATTTCAACTGTTGGTGGAAAGCACCTTCCCACTGATGCCCCTCATGATAAGTGTGGTAAGTGTGATAGGTACCTGCCAAAGTTGCTATGATCCTACTGTAATTGTGCATTATTAGCCTCCTGTGATAAATTCCTTACCTTCTGCCGGCTACTGGTTAAAAGTGCAGTTTGTCATATCTGTTTTAGGGGGAAGGAACAAGCACACAACAGATCATAGGGCAATTGCTTCTTAAAATTAAGAAACTATTTTTCTGCACAGAAATATGCCAGGAATCCTTCTGGCAAAAGTGTAAAGCATCTACAGGATTTGCAGCCCAGCTTACTGTAAAAGTTGCAGTACAAATCAACACGGCTCCGCCATCTATAACTGGCGACTTAGCTTTACAGCGCAGTCCTGTAGATGTCTACGCAGCCCCATTAGGTTCAATGGGGCCTGGAAGAGGTTCAGTTCAACTAAACAGGAATTGCTTCTTAGTAGACAGGTATCGAATTGCATTCAAAATATTGCTTTACATTATTTAATCCTTTATTGCACTTTTTTAAAAATGGTTTAGTTTCCTTTTACTTAAATACCATTCTTTCAAAAGGAGGATCGACAGCAGACCTCTTACAAATGCCAGAGCATTTTTTCCACCACGGAGTATCTAGAACTAAATCATAGAGAGTAACATTTAGGTGGCAAACATCATTCTTTCTTGAAAGTAGTCACTGAACGCAAACAATGTGCTCCCAGAGCTCTACCTTTGGCAGTTAATGCACATGAAACCTCACATGAACTCTCAAGAGGAGATGTCCTCCTTTCACATTAGCTTTATGTCTCTCAATTGAAAAAGATGGGAAATCCCATGAATGAAAAGAATCCCTTTCCCTATAACCTGAACCCATTCCTCACAGTCTCTGGAGCAGCAGAAAACAAGCTTGCTCCCTCCTCAGTGTGACATCCCTCCAAACAGTTAAACAGGGCTCTCATGTCCCCTCTTAACCTTCTCTTCTCCAGCTCCCTAAGCCTTTCCTCATAGGACATGGCTTCCAGACCCTTCACCATTTTGGTCCCCATTCTCTGGACATCCCCTTTTGTAGGGACTGTGGTGCCCCAAACTGGGCCCAGTCATGTCCCAGGCGAGGCCTGAGTCAGTGACCAAAGCAGAGGAAGAGTGGCGCTACACTTCCTTATAACTGTGTCTAGAATCGCATTGGCCTTTTCAGCTGCTGCATGACGCCTTTGGCTCCCTCGGCCGAGTCCTGGCCCGGGGAGGGGAAATGGCTGCCTTGCTCCAAGGCTCGGGGCGGGTTGCGCAGGCGCCCGAGGCCTTGAGTCCTCCTCCTGCTCCTCAGCCGCCTCCCGCCCAGAGGATGAGCCCCGAGGAAGGGCCTCCGAGGCCGAGACCCTCGGTGCCTCCGCCGCCGCCGCCATGCGCCAGGCCCTGACCCAGGCGAGGCCGGCCTCCTCCTCCTCCCCGGCCTCCGGCAGCGCCCTCCCGGTCTCCGTCTCCCTCGGTGAGCCCCCGCCTCAGGCCCCCGAGGGCGGCTCTCTCTCCTCCACACGGGAGAAAGAAATAACCCCAGCCCAGGGCTCCATGTTGGGGGATGATGGGAGCTGTAGTTTGGGGGCAGAGAAAGGCCACAACACCATCAGAAATAGCCTCTCTTTGAGAGTGCTCCACGCCAAGGAATGCTGGGAATTGTAGTTTATTGTGGCACTGGAGCTCTCTGACAGAGAGACCAAAGCACACTGAAGAAACAGTCCCTGGACTGCCCTGGCTCCACGCCAAGGAATGCTGGGAATTGTAGTTTATTGTAGCACTGGAGCTCTCTGACAGAGAGACCAAAGCACACTGAAGAAACAGTCCCTGGACTGCCCTGGCTCCATGACAGGGGATGCTGGGAATTGTAGTTTATTGTGGCACTACTATTGTGCTGTTGTAGCTATTTTACAACACCACTGAAGAATTACAAGTGAATATAATGCCTATGGAAGCCAGTCCCTCTTGCTACTGACTTGGTTGATTATCACATTCTTTTGTCTCTGTGTATCTATGTCTTTAGGATCCTTCAATAGAAGAAAGAAGAATGCGCTCTACGTAACGGTGACGCTTCTCATTGTGTCTCTCTTAATTCTGACCATTGGCCTTGCTGCCACCACAAGGACCCAAAACGTCTCAGTCGGAGGTTATTATCCAGGGGTTATTGTAAGTATAGAATTCTTAACTTGGCTGAGAAACATCGTTGTCTGTCTTGAAGTCCATGTGAATCTTCCAAATCGTTCGGACTGGAATGTCTTGAAGGGACAGTGTTCACTTATTCACTTGCTTTGGCTGTTGAGTGTTTTCTTGTGACGTCTAGGTGGCCCTTTGGATATTGTTTAACTACAGCTTCCATTAGTCCTCACTGTCGGCTTTGCTGGCTAGGGTTGATAGCGCTCCAACAACCAAAGCATGGTACTTTGATTGTGTATTCCTGCATGGCCCTTGTGGTCTCTTCCTACACACAGAACACATTTCAGTAGTCCTTAAATTGAACTGAGCTTGTTGATTTGTATTTGATAGTCTCTAAAGAGTGTATGAAAATGTTCAGATGTAACATTTTGCAAATGGTTATTCACTTTGCAGAAGCCTGGAATTGGCTGCAGCTGGGACTCAAACCAGCAGGTGATGTCCAAGGTCCCAGTGTGTGCCAGAAGCACATAGCAAGACATAAATATACTGTGCCATCTTTGCAAGGGGAAAGATATTCCAAGATTCACAGGGAATTGTACAGGAAGGGGTTGAGCTAGATTGCCACATGGCAAATGTGTATATAAGCTCAGATGTCTGTTTGTACATTTTGTGGGTTTGTAGTTGGATGGTGTTGGTTCTCGCGTTTGGCAACAAATAAACAAAGTGCCTCTACAGAGATAAGCCAGGCGTCGGTGTGCTTTTCTTCTAGCAGCTGCATTCCTGGCATGCTCCGGCAACTAACAGTTGTTTATATTCAACACAAGGCTTCCAAGTTTACTCTGCATGTTCACGTTTGCATCAACATCTCTAGTCACTGAATTTTGCCCTACCTGTAGCTTCTGAACAGTGCCATATAGAATAGATTACAGTTGTTGAACTGAGAAGTAATTAGCTTCCCTCTCTAGGAAAGGAAACAGGTGGTTTCCCCAACCAGATTTAGACAAAGCCACTCCAACACACTAATAAAATCTGTGAATAATCAAAACTCAAAAGTCAAAGCTGCAAACGTGGTGGGACAAGTATGCTTCTCTTTCTTCATTGTCTAGGTGCCCCAAGCAAAGACAGAATCATAGAATCGTAGAGTTGGAAGAGACCACAAGGGCCATCCAGTCCAATCCCTGCCATGCAGGAACTCTCAATCAAAGCATCCCTGACAGATGGCCATCTAGCCTCTGCTTAAAGATCTCCAAGGAAGGAGACTCCACTCCACTCCACTGTCGAACAGCCCTTACTGTCAGGAAGTTCTTCCTAATGTTGAGGTGGAATGTCTTTTCCTGTAGCTTGCATCCATTGCTCCGGGTCCTAGTGTCTGGAGCAGCTGAAATCAAGTCAGCTCCCTCCTCAGTATGACATCCCTTCAAATACTTAAACAGGGCTATCATATCATCTCTTAACCTTCTCTTCTCCAGGCTAAACATCCCCAGCTCCCTAAGGCGTTCCTCATAGGACATGGTTTCCAGACCTTTCACCATTTTAGTCGCCCTCCTTTGGACACACTCCAGTTTCTCAATATCCTTTTTGAATTGTAGTGCCCAGAACTGGACACAATATTCCAGGTGGGGCCTGACCAAAGCAGAATACAGTGGCACTATTACTTCTCTTGATCTAGAAACTATACTTTTATTGATGCAGCCTAAAATTGCATTGGCCTTGTTAGCTACCTCATCACACTGTTGACTCAGGTTCAACTTGTGGTCTACTTGGATTCCTAGATCCCTTTCACATGTAGTTTCATTCAGCCAGGTGTCCCCCATCCTATATCTGTGCATTTCATTTTTCTGCCCTAAGTGCAGTACCTTACATTTCTCCCTGTTGAAGTTCATTTTGTTAACTGTGGCCCAGCTTTCTAGTCTATTCAGGTCATTTTGAATGTTGATCCTGTCCTCTGGGGTATTAGCTACTCCTCCTAATTTGGCGTCATCTGCAAATTTGATGAGTATGCCCCCAATTCTGTCATCCAAGTCACTGATAAAGATGTGGCCCCAGGACAGAGCCCTGTGGAACCCCACTGGTCACTTCTCTCCAGGATGAAGAGGAGCCATCGTTGAGCACCCTTTGGGTTCAGCCAGTAAACCAATTACAAATCCATGTAACAGTTACCTTGTCTAACCCACATTTCACTAGCTTGTTTGCAAGAATGTCATGGGGAACCTTGTCAAAGGCCTTACTGAAATCAAGATATACTATATCCACAGCATTCCTTTCATCTACCAAGCTGGTAATTATATCAAAGAAAGATATCAGATTTGTCTGGCATGACTTCTTTCTCTGAAACCCATGTTGACCTTTTATGATTATAGCATTGCTTTCTAGATGTTCACAGACTCTCTGTTTAATGAGCTGCTCTAGAATCTTTCCTGGTCTTGATGTCAGACTAACTGGACGATAATTGTTGGGATCCTCTTTATTCCCCTTTTTGAAGATGGGGACAACGTTTGCCCTCCTCCAGTCTCCTGGCACTTCTCCTGTTCTCCAGGAGTTCTCAAAGATTATTGCCAATGGCTCCGATATTACATTTGCCTGTTCTTTTAATACTCTTGGATGTAATTCATCAGGTCCTGGAGATTTATATTCATTTAGATTAACAAGGTATTCCTCTACTATCTCTTTACTTATTCTGTGCTGAAATTCCCCTATTCTTTCCTCCGCTCCATTATCATCATGTTGAGCACCCTTTTCCTTTTCTGAGAAGACTGAGGCAAAAAAGGTCTTGTGTAATTCTGCCTTTTCTCTGTCTACTGTTAGCATTTTGCCATCTTTTCCACGCAGTGACCCTACCATTTCCTTCTTCTTCCTTTCGCTGCGGACATATCAAAAAAAACCCTTTTTGTTGTTCTTAACCTCTCTAGCAAGCCGGAGTTCATTCTGCGCTTTAGCTTTTCTGACTTTACCTCCTCATGCTAGCTATTTGTTTGAATACTCCTTTGGTGATTCCCTCATTTTTCCATTTCATATACATGTTCCATTTAAAACAGCTCAATTGAAAGTTCCTTACTCATCCATCCTGGTTTCTTGAGGCATCTCCCATTTTTCTTTCTCATTGGAACTGTTTGAAATTGTGCCTTCAGCATCTCTCCTTTGAGAAACTCCCATCCATCTTGAACTCCCTTCCCTTTTAGTATTTCTGACCATGGGATCACCCCCAGTTTTCTCTAAGTTTACTATAATTAGCTTTCCTAAAATCTAGAAGGCGTGTCTGACTATGCCTGGCTTCTCCTTTCCACTGTATAACAAACTCCAGGAGAACATGGTCACTTCCACCTAAGGATCCCACCCCTTGCTTTGCACCCCATTAACCAGGTCATCCCTGTTGGTTAGGATGAGATCCAAAATAGCTGATCTGCATCCAAATAGGATCAGTTCTGTCACCCACCCAGGGCGTCTCCCTATTCCACAGATCAACCAGGGCATCAACAGATTTGCTAGCTCTAACAGTACAATGTGTAGTCTGTATATACTCCTTGTGATGTCTCTGAAATTGGTGGCACCTTCTGACTAAACTCAAGATGGGGAATGTTATGTGTTTTGTTCCACTTGTCATTGGCCTGCAGTTTCCATAAGTTCTACCAACATAGAACAGTGAGGAGAAATGCTGGGAGTTGCAGTCCAACCATCTCTAGAGGGCTTCATTTTCCCAGTCTGTAAGTGAAATCCTAGCTTAAGGTCATTGGTTCAAATAGCTGTCTGCTTTCACTTATGTTGAGCTACTTCAGTAATATAAATATTTCTAACAATCTTGCTGCTATCTGTCAACCTTCAAAAATACATTTCTCTCTTTTCTTGCATTCTCTCAGTTGAAAACTTCCTGTTTTATCATGCTATAGGCAATAATTTTTGCCTATAAAAATTAGGAATGCTATTATGATAGTCTGCCAATTTTTTGTTCTTTTTTAAATTTTTGAGCCCTCTGGATTGGTAAAGTATTCAAAGTAATGAAATACAGTCGTTCCTCCATATGTGACTACTTGGAGTCTGCAGTCTCACTCTTCGTGGGAGGGACGAGCTGCTATCTTTAAAAAGGGAGCACACGCTATTCTCTATGGTACTCGCATATGTGCAAGTCGCCATTTTCATGGGGGTCGAAACAGATCCCTCACATGTTGGAAAAGGCAACTGTATTTCTCTGTGTTTTTAGTGATCCCTTTCCTCCTTTCTAATTCTGTGTATGTGCTAAGTTGTTATCCTGGATTACTTCCAAATCTAATGCTTTTCAAATCTTTGCCTTTCAGCTTGGTTTTGGGTCGTTTCTTGGAATTATTGGATCAAACTTGATAGAAAATAAAAGGCAAATGGTAAGTTAAACAGCTGTAAGGCTACTATTTTTTTAACATCATAGAAAAATGTTTTAATAATTGCTGTGTATTTCCTTGTTCTAGAAGCAGAAACTGCTACCTTTTATGTTACTCTATGAGGAAAAAATAGTTTGGAGCAGGCTTGACTTTTGGACTTTAAAAAGTGATGATTGGGATAGATACAGTCATGAACATTTAAATGGCCAATCATTCCACCTAGAAATTGCTGGTGGTATAACTGGCCATTTCTTTTCCATATTATTTTCAGTCTAGCGGGTACCCCCATCTTTTGTTATCATCTTGAGAATGCTTTCTTTTCTTTTTTTCTGGATTTCTTATGAGATTCAAAAGTATACTGGTTGCAATCCCAAGTGTGACTTGGCAGTGGATGATGGTACAACCATGCTGTTTCTAATTGCTACAGAAATTTCAGGCTGGTCATTGTTTGGATGGGACACTACCTTAGAACCTTGTGTATGTGGCCTTAAGTTCCACAATGAAGAAAAGCAGAACTCTCAGTGGAATTAAAATAGTCAGCTCCCCAAGTGGCTATTTGCCCACTGTGCTCAGGTTCTGATTTAGTAAACAACAGTAATATTTAGCCATGGATTGCTTTCAACTTTTCTACAAATGAATGGTGCAAAACGAAGGTCACAGGTTCAGTTCCCTCCAATTCCAATAGAAAGGATCAGGCTGCAAGCAACAGCAAAGACTTGTATCTGCCTCAGACACTGGAGAGTAGACAATATTGGACAAGCTGGAACAGGATACTGAATTCCCACATACCAGCTTAATATGCTCATGCCAGAATGGCATTGAAAGCCAGCACCTAACCAGGTGCGTCCCTGCTTTCAAACATCCCCAGTGTGTCATAAGAATTGGCCTTTACTCCTCACTTGCAAATATTGGTGTAGCATCTAGCAGCTGGCTCAGGCCATCTTTATCTGAATAACTGAGGTCATGTTGCAGCTACCCACATTCCATTCATGGTCCCTTCTCAAGTGACAGTGTGATTTAAAATTGACCCCTGCTGCTTTTTTAAAAGCCATGGTTCACCTGAGAACCTAACACCTTTATATAACCACCACAGAGTACACTAAACCTGTGGATTTGACACTCTTGGGTTTCCTTATAAATGAATGAGTGAAAAGATCCTTAAGTTGCTTCACTCTTGCCTGCAGTTACTGATGTGGAAATATTCACCACATTTTGGATGCACCCTCCATTTTAGAGGGGCCCAGTTGAGCCTGAGAGGCTTGACCAGTGTTCCACATGAACAAAGCACATCTTATTATCAGTGGGATGGAGCAAATCACCTCTGGGAAAAAGTTACAGTGTTCAGAGCTGTTTAGCCTAGAAAAAGGTGAGTAAAGGGGGACATGGTAGAAGAGTATGAAAAGGGAGAAAAGTGTATTTCTCATTAATATTGGAATTTGTAGTTATCTACTGAAACTGAATGGTGGGAAATTCAGGACAGAAAGAATGAGAAGTTTCTTGCATATTGTATAGTTAAAGTGTTTATATATTTCTTGCATATTCTATAGTTAAAGTGTTTACTGCAGGGCTTCCCAAAGGCAATTAGCTGGCCACTGTGCAAAAAGAATGCAGAACTAGATAGACCTTTCGTCTGATCCAGTAGGGCTCTTATATTCTTATGAAACACTTCCAAAATAAGCTACAGTTCCTATACCATATAGTGCTGCTTGGAATACACAGTCACACCCAGAACACAGCAGGATTAGGCATTGTCAGTACTTGGATGGAAGACCACCAGAGAACACCAGGAATCTTCAAGTAGTGCTAGAAAAGAATTCTGCTTGAAACCTAAAGAGCCAGGGTTTCAGTCTGCAGCTGGAGAAGGAAAATTGAGAGAGCTGCCTTATATCATCCAATCATTCATCCATTTTATTTAGTATTGTTAGAACTAACTGGCAGCCGCTTGCCAATCTCAGACAGGAGTCTTTTGCCAGCCTTGCCTGAAACGACTGAACCCGCTTAGTACAGGATCTGCCATTGAACTGTGAAGGCTGTTAATGGAGCTGCTCTTTTATGCCAAGTCAGAACTTTGCTCATTCTAGCTCTTTGTTGCCTTCACTGACTGAGAGTAACTCACCAAGATCTGAAGCAAGAGGTTTTCCCCCAGCATATGCTACCTCAGTTTGAGATGCTGGAGATTCAGTCTAGGATCTGTGGCATGGACTGGGTCCAAATCTGGTTCTGGAAAGAAATTCCCAGCCACCATTCTGGGAGGCTGAAGTTCAAAAGGTAACCTTTCCAGCCTCTGCATTTCCTCTACCAGAGAGCCTGCAGCTTTTATTCCAAATATTAGATCAAACAGTAACTCCTAAACTACACTAATACACCTTCACAGTTCAGATAGAATGGGGTAGAAAAGCAGGGAGCCAGACCCAAGCCAGATGGTCACCTAGGCACTCAGACTAAGAGGCCAGCAGGAACCTGGCTGCGTCAGAGGGAGAGGTGAGAGAACAAACCCTCTCCATTAGCTCAGAACCGTCACTGGCCAGCTGCTTCAGTCAGCCATTATTCCACTTGGCGATCCTTTAGGGAGAGCTGAGCAATGACCCTTCTCACCAGCTCAACCAATTGAAGGGGCTACTTCTTTGAGTTAGCAGCTTTTATGATGAGTTAGCCCAGACTGAATCCCTCTATATATCTCCTCTACTCTTCATAGATCAATAGTTCCCAGCCTTTGTTCTTACAGATGTTTTGGACTTTTCTTCCACCAAGCCCCAAACATTGTGGCCAATGGTTAAGGATGGTGGGGGTTGAAATCCAAAATGTCTGGAGCTTCAAAGACTGAGTACCACTATTCTGGAAGGAAGAACCTAGAATCTGGACTATGTCATCAACTGTCATGGAGCAAAAGAGCTATCCATGGAAAAAAACACACACACACAAATATTAAGTGGTTATTTGCCTCCTGCCCTCCCAAAACATATCTTTTGTAGTTCCATTGTATAATTTGATTATATACAGCATAATCCTTGAGTTGCCACATTTCCTCCCACCACTCTGTCCTCCCTCCTTTTTTTAAAATCCTATTTCTCAGCTGTTGTCAGAAATTGAGAATTAAGAGTAGAGAACCTCTTTAAACCAAAGGCAGAAGGGTGGGATGAAAAATAGCAACAGATTTTAGCAAAAAGCTCTTGCTACCAGCGACTGAGCTGTGGTGGCACTTTTTCAACCTTTTAGAATGAAGGAAGGCCTGTCCAAAAACTGGGAAATCACCAGATGATGATGACATAGGAAAGGAGGGTGGCCATCTGGAGTTGAATTTGCCCCTTCCCCCGGGTCTGACATTTCCCACTCCTGTTATAAACCATCAATTGTGAGAATTTAATCTGTCTGTACCTTGGAGCAAGCAGCCAGGTAAATGTCAGATAGGTGGAACAACGGGAGTATGGCAGCCTTGGGGGGGATGTGTGTCCTGGTAGCTCTCCTCATTGACCAGTTGTCCAGGCTGCAGGAATCACATTGGGGGGAACGGCTCTTCTCATTCCATTCCGTAACACATTCTCAGTTGTGTTTCCAGAGTTCCGATTCTTTGTCTTGTAATATCAACAGTCACAACAGTTGATGCCTACCACCGTCTGAGCAGATAGTCTGAGCAACAACAACAATAATGCAGCCCCAGAATTTGGGAAGGAATACAGTCTGTGCACATAGCTGACTTGTGGCTACAGCATAATAGAGTGTGTGCTTTTGATATTTATTTCATAAGGGAGAAAGCAGATAACCATTAGCTCCCATCAACAGATTGTTCTGGTCACTATCTAGCAAAGGAATGAAAGATAGTCAGTAGCATCATAAACAACAAAACTGCAGGAGAGTACGTAATACACTTTGTGTCCTTCCACAAAGAACTCCAGATAATATAATTAGGAAACGGAGAATATGCCCCAAACATCTGGTAAAATGTGTGTTTGGGAGACACACATTTCAAAAAGCTGACTCTCCTTGTGCAATAGAAGTTGAAGTCCTTAGTGTTTTCACAAAAGGGCTTTTTACATGGATGTGTTGTTGGTATGTTACACCCTTGACGCAGAAACAGACAGCTGCATGAAACATTCTCTTTTTCCTTCCACAGCTGGTTGCTTCGATCGTGTTCATCAGTTTTGGTGTTATTGCCGCCTTCTGCTGTGCCATTGTGGATGGTGTGTTTGCTGCCAGGCACATAGTGAGTATGCATCAAATGAGGTTTGTGGGTGACGATTGCCAAGTATGTAGGGAAGGCTGTGTTAATGCCTTTAAGCTTGGGGAGCACAGAATAAGGCATTGAGGGGCAAAATTCAGTTCTTAATATTTTTAACTTTAGATTTCATAAAGCAAGGCACTATTCCTCATGGCTGTAAACATGTTTGAGAGTATGGGCATTTTGTAATATTATTTCAGAAGCCAGATAGCTGAAAAAGCTGTTAACATAAAGTGAGGAAAAGGAAGAAGAGAGTCTCTCTTTAGAGACTGCATTAGAATTCATTAGAGGAAAGGTAGGATGTAAATATAACAATAAATAAAGGTAGGACTGGCCCTTTATCTGTTCACTATTTTGGTAAATAATTTGTTGGGCTGGAACCTAACTTCCATTTCCTTTTCCTTTAAATAAAAAAGGTTGCTGTTTTTCTTTTCTTTTTACAGGATCTTAGGCCCCTGTATGCAGGACGGTGTCATTACTACTCTAAAAGTACAGCCTCACCAGAGGTGGGTATTTCTGTCAGTGTGCCAAGTCTGCATCAAAGGTGGAGGCTTACAGCGAACTACTCTGCCCGCCGGGAAGGCAGGGCACTTAGCCTTTTCAGTTCTTCAGAAATTTGGTTCCCATAAATTGGTTTCTGGAATGCGCCACTATAGCTGGCTGGGTAGGGAGAGGAAAGGATGTCCTCCTCTGTAGGAAGGAAAAATTCAAAGCTAGTAAAAATAGTTTTCAAATGAAAGAGTTTTACTTGACATGCTAGATTTCTGCATGCAAGGAATACATTTGTTTATTTCCAGACAGAGCAGCATTCATCCATGTGGCTCCCCGACTTTTTTTGTTTGAAGGGGTACAACATCAGTAACAGGGTTTCTTGCAAGAATCAGCCTCAGAGCAGCACTGAATTGGTTTTAAACATTCTTCCCCAATCCAAGGTCATGTCTCAGGTGTCATCCCTAGCCTTCACAACTGGCTGTGGGATGATGGGAATTATAGTAACACCTCAGAAAGGGCTCCAGGTTGGGGAAGGGTGTTTTAAGACCATCCCACTGTGTTCTTTGGAATAACAGAGGAGGCTGCTCCCAGCATCCATATGCCTCTTTCTTTCTCATTCATTCAGGCTGTCTGCCACCCCCAACACCGAAGTACAAGTTGCATGCCCAAGATTAAAACTAACACCTGTTTCTGCTGTGACCTATACAACTGTGGAAGGTGAGTGAGGGAAGAATGGAACATGGGAACATGGGATGTGTAACTGAACAGGGAGCTAATCATAGGTTAACTCTGCAATTTCTGTGTGCAAAAGGAACATTCTTAGAGTGGAATTTTAGATGGCTGCTTTCTTGAGTAAGTAGCTGGCAGAACCTACGGCTGATGTTGACTCAGTCTGTCCTACTTTGTACTCTTTTCTGCCTGTTAATCTGGGTGGCCAACATAAAGCCATAAGGCCATATTCAGCTACTCATGTTCCCCTGCCCTGCCTTACTCTGTACCACACATGATCAATGGTGCTACTCTGGTTTGAGCTGTTTGTGGGCTTTTAAAGGCCACATTAGCCTTTTTTTGGAAAGGCGGTTCTCAGCAGAACAGTATGGCCAAAATCCAGTTGTGTACCATGACTTTACACAAATATAGCTATGCTGGAGACATGCGGCATAGCCCCATTGCACAAAAATTTTGGCAGCATTGTTGTGTGTCACAACACCCAAAACAGCACAACTGTTTGTACAACAGTTAAAACAGATTAATATTGGTTTACACAACACATTAGCATACCACCCTTGTGCAACATCCTAATAAATATAACTACTTGCACAATCATATGTATATTGTAAAGTACAACAGGTTGGGGGAGGGGGCAAACATTCCAGCAGTATCCACTTACCTGGGAGTAAGTCCCAGTGAGCTCAATAGTGAATATACAGTACATGTATAGGACTGCATGATTCTTCTGACTGTAAATAGGTAAAACCATGTTCTTTGCCCTTAATTTTCAAAGGGCTGGATGAGGTGATGCAGCTCTTTCAGATCTTCACAGGGGTCAGTTAGTGCCGAACTGGAGCAATCAGTGCCACTGTATATATAGATGCACATTCTCAATCAATGTATATCTGTGTATATCCCTGCTAAAATAAGCAGTTCTGCTGTTGTTTTTCATTGTGCAATATCTCCATTCAACACAAGGGTCCCACTGCACAAACTTTTCATAACTCCACATGTGGAAATTTACGAAACACAGACACAGCACTGTATCTCAGCAAATGTATTTAATTGTGTTTTAGTATTATAAATTGGGGGTGTGGGGTTGTCAACATCTTTTAATTGCATGAGCCACCCTGAGTCCTGGTCTTCATAGAAAGGCACATATAAATCAAATAAGTAAATTAGGAGCCAAACTTTTCCCATGTGAAGAAAAGTATATGTAGGCTGTACTAAGTACAGGTCCATCTCATGACAAAGTCCATTTCCCCTTCTTGTACAACTGAGCATATTGAGGTTGAGGATTTCTTTTAAAGCAGATGTTTCTTCAACAGAGTGGAGATTTCCGGTGGGTATTATGAGTACATTGATGTCAGCAGCTGCCAAGATATCATCCACCTTTACCATTTGCTCTGGTCGGCGACCATCTTGAACATTGTGGGCTTGTTTCTGGGAATCATCACTGCTGCAATCCTGGGTGGCTTTAAAGATATGGTAAGAGGATATCTGTAGAAAACTGTGGGGAGCCATCCAGTTTTCATTGTTGTTGTTTTTTCCATAGAAAAACAATCTTGGCAAATGTTGAGCTAGAAGATATGAAGTTGCTTTAGGCAGACTTGGGTTATTGAGTCATCTGTGTCGGTATTGTCTAAAGCAGGGGTCGGCAACCTACAGCCCACGGGCCGGATCCGGCCCGCCAAGGCCTTTCTGCCGGGCCCCGCGCAGTCCTGCCGCCGTTTCCGCGCTGCTCCGGGCGCCATTTTATTTTTCAAAATGGCGGCCGAAGTCTCGCGCGACCTTTCCCAGGACGGGAAAAACAAAATGGTGGCGGAGGAGGAAGAGGAGGGCCGCGCGGCCTGGGGTGGAGGAGGCAAAGGCTGAAGACCGGCGCGGCCCTCCCCTGCCTCCCCGCCGGGCTCCGCACGGCCCTCCCCGCCTCCCCGCGGGGCTCTGCACGGCCCCGCGCGGCCCTCCCCGCCTCTCCACGGGGCTCCGCACGGCCCTCCCTGCCTCCCCGCGGGGCTCCGCACAACCCCGCGCTGCCCACCTCCTCCTCTGTCTCCTCCGTCCTGCCCCCAGGCCGCGCGGCGCATGGAAGAGAGGGAGGAGAAGAAAGAGAGGAAGAGGAGGGAGGAAGAGCAGGAGGAGGCAGCAGCAGGAGGAAGAGGAGGAAGAGGAGATGGGGCCAGCAGGAGGAGGAAGAGCAGGAGGAAGAAGAGGAGGAAGAGCAGGAGGAGGAAGAGGAGATGGGGGCAGCAGGAGGAGGAAGAGGAGGAAGAGCAGGAGGAGGAAGAGGAGATGGGGGCAGCAAGAGGAGGAACAGCAGGAGGAGGAAGAGGAGATGGGGGCAGCAGGAGGAGGAAGAGGAGAGAGGAAGAGGAGATGGGGCAGCAGGAGGAGGAAGAGGAGAAGGTGGTGAGTGGCCAGAGGCCACATGGGTTTTTTTATTTTGCATTCTTTTTAATTGCTAACAAGTCTCCCTGCCTTGACAATGATAGTGTGGTGATGATGATGATGATGATGATGATGATGATGATGATGATGATGACGATGATGATATAAGCCAACTTGAGAGGCATGGAGGCACTGTTTCTGAAGCCAAGAGAGTGTCACCTTCCAAAGTGTGTTTTGTGTGCTTTTAATGCTAACAAGTCTCCCTTGCTTTGACGATGATAGTGTGGTGATGATGATGATGATGACAATGATAATGATATGAGTCAGCTTGAGAGGCATGCACGCACTGTTTCTGAAGCCAAGAGAGTGTGACTTTCCAAAGTGCCTTTTCTGTGTGTTTTTGGTTCTTTAATGGTGATATTGATATCAGAAAGCCTCTGAGGCAAGGCCAATGTAAATTGCTGTGATTTTTACAAACCCATGCGCAGTGAAGAAAAACCAAAGTCCCTTGACCAAGTACACATTTCTGAGAAGTACACTTGGTCCAAGAACGGTGAAACCACCTTGACATGTTCAATATGCATAGCCATGTTAAACCATGCTAAGTATTAAACCCAAGGGGTTTGATTATGGAATAAGCCTCTGAAATATGCAAGAGGCCATATTAAGTAAAGCCATGTGAAATGCACAACTGTGCTGTTGTGTGTGTTTTGGAATGCAGGTTGGGGGTGTTTGTCCAGAAAGGGACCGAGGAGGAGAGGGCGGGCACACGCCTCCTCCTCCTTGGAGGGATTTGGTGGAGGCTCCGCCCCGGAGGGTGGCTCCGCCCTGGAGGATGGCTCTGCCCTGGAGGGTGGACACTCCGCCCCCAGCATGCAGCCCCGCCCCAGAGGGTGGAAGCTCCACCCCCCGGCTTCGGCCCCCCCCCCAACTTGTCTGGGGGACACCAACCCAGCCCCCGGCTCCAAAAGGTTGCCTACCCCTGGTCTAAAGCAATAGTTCTCATTTTTCTCCTTCCAGAGATGGTTAGTGGTCTGGAATTATGGGCACTGAAAGCCAAAAGTCTTGGGGGTGAAAGGCTGAGAATGACAGGTATAAATCTGGTGCCCTTCAGATGATTTGAACTGCATCTCATAGACTTCCTGGCTGTTGGCTCAGCTGGCAGAGACAGATGAGAAGTGTAGCCCAAAACATCTGGAGGGCATCAGGTTGGCCTAAATAATTGGAGGCCACTCCCCAGATTTTCTGTTCCCCAGTTCAGCCTGGAGATATCAGGGGCTGAACTTGGGAATGTTCAAATACAAAAAATAAAAATGAGCTTTTATTAAACTATGGCCAAAAATATCTACAGGAAGGCCCTTTCAGGGTTTCTCGTGAGAGTCTTTCCCATAGCTCTATCCACAGATGCTGTGTGTTGACTTGAGACCTTTTATATACAAAGCACATGTTCTCCAATTGAACTGTAGCCCTTTCCCAACTGGTTTAAAAATAATGGTGATGAATTGACAAAAAAGCTTTAATCTAGGGTGGGAATAATGAAGCCCTCCAGATGTTGATGGACTGCAATTCCTGGAGCCCCTGCCAGCATTGTCAAGGGTAAAGAACACAAGGAATTGCAGTCCAGCAACATTTGGAGGGCTGTGAGATTCCCAACTCTTTAAGTTGTGGAAACAACATTAGAAATTAAAAGTAAAAGGTGAGTGCTCTTTGGGGCAGTATCCACTAGTAAGCCTTCTGGGTTGAAATGAATGGGAACTACCCATGCAGGCTGGCCCAAGACATTTTGCTACCTGAGCCAGAGCAGCATATGGTGCCATTGTACACCACTGTTTATCCTCTTGAATGTTACCTGTTTATGTACAGAGTTCGAAGCAAACAGGATTCGTTTCTCTTCTCAGACCTCTCTGGCAATAGTCTCATTTCTTCTTTTCTTTGAGGTACACTGACCACATACTAAGTTTTCCATTCTCCATTATGTCTACAGACTCCCTCACTCCCTGCTCTTAACTGTACATCTGAAAATCCTCGGTCAGCTGTATCCTATTATTCAAGACCCCAGGTGACATCTTACAATACATACTATCACAGCACTCCCCACCTGCCACCATATTCGGCATATGACTTCCAGGTATGTGGCACACATCAAAATGCATCACCAGTTATTCTGCAGTTGCCCTTCTTTGCTTTGTAGTCTGTCTGTATCAGGTTGGGAAACATAATCCTTCCATATGTTGGCGAACTACAACTCCTATCATGCCCATCCTATCACTGGTTGCTGGTTAGAGCTGATGGGAGTTGCAGGCAATATCTGGAGTGCCACATATAAAATCCTGCTTCATAAAACCCTGCTTTAGTTTCCCTTTAGAAAAAAAGGGAATTTGCATCTACCCTGCTGGTACTTTGTTTAGCTGTTCTTTGCACTAAAAGTTATTTTTTGCAACTTTGTTGCAATGAAGCTGATTACCCTTTTCTGCTTTGTTTAATTTGTGTAAATTGAAGTTTCCAGAAAAGAAAACCTGCTGCTCTTGGCCTTCATGCAGCCTTTAGCCAATTAATTGATTGATTGATTAATTCTGTTTGTATGTTGCTTTACAATAGAGCTAGGGAAGCACAGGGTCTGAGGCCAAGTCAAGCCCAGCAGTATTTGGACAAGTTTATCCTTTATTCTAAAAGGTTGAAATTCCTGTGCTGTGGCTTAGATATTGGCCACAAGATCTTGAACTTAAAATATCCAGATATTTTTGGTCCCATCCTTTTGCCTTTGGCATGGCTGCCAGAGTTATGGCCCCTAAGAACTTGATTTCATTTTAGTCCTAGAAAAATAAATTTTAGGCTCAGGAGAACAACAACATATAAACAACAACAACAGGAAACATCTCTGGCTTTGAGAGATTTCTTCAGTAGGCCTAAAATGGCAGGAGAGGAACAAAAATGTGATTAAAATGCTGCCACAGTCCCCTAGATGGCATTTTGGGGCACAAAATGTTGTTTTCTAAAAACTGAATGTACTCCACTAGCCTCTGACAGTTGCCCACTCCTGCCCCAGAACTTCTCATACTGAATTCAGCTCCCAGACTGGAAAAGGTTGTCTGCTCCTTGACTTACAGCAAAAGCATGCTGTCAAGTCAAGATGGTTAATAACAACAAAGACACAAAAAAGCCCTGTAACATCACCAGCAGCCTTGGGCCTCATTTCTAAAGCCCTCTTCAAGTGATAAGATTAACAAATCATCTGAGTCACTACATGTTCTCTTCCCATATTCTTGGGATGAAGCAGCTGAGACCAAACCATAATGAAGGCTCTCCACATTTGAAAAGTGAAGTAATCCATATTCATTATTGCCTCTCCTGTTTGTTCCAGCATTCCACCACGTTTCAAGCCTCCACGCCATCTGATCCTCCGTCATTATCGCCATCGCCGAGCTACGTGTGGTCTCCCACAGCACCTCCCCGTTACTCTCCACCGTATTTTCCACCTTTTGAAAAGCCACCCCCTTACACACCGTAGATGGAGGAGCGGGGAAGTACTGCCACTGGAACTCATTGTGAAACTTTTGTACTGCAGTTAGAGGGGGGTAGGGAGTAGGAGAGGGGGCACATCACTGCATAACCAAGTATATAAAACATCTTTGCAACACTTCTTTTGAGTAGCTTTGGGCTGAGGCCAAATTGATGATCACGGATAGCTTCTAGAACCTTCATTGGCCATGGCCATTTGTTTTGGATGGGCTTGGAAAACTGTTCTGCAGGATGGATAAAGAAGTGGCTTTTATATCTTGCTGTACTGTTGCTAGTTTGCTAAAGGTAAAGTTTGGGAAAGTTCCTTTTTTGGAGTACAATTCCCAGAATCCCCTCAACTACCTCCCAAACTCTAGCTAAAGGCAACTGGTTAGCCAAAGCCTATTGTTGCCTTATCCTGCCCTGCTTTTCCCCAGAGGTGCTTCTAGTGCAAGGGTGGGCATGTTCCCGTGCCATAAAGAATGCGCCTACCAATTTTCAACTCCACTGTTGCTCTGGAGGATTGCAATGCACTTTAGTGGCCACCATTTTGGACAAATGAAAGTGATGTCACATCATGCTCAGTTGTCTTTTGGTCCAGGCTGAAGAACCCCTGGAATGTAACTAGTTATGCTGATTTAAAAGGGAAGAGGCCTATGGCCTTCCAAGGGTTGTAGGACTATATGGTTCCCATCATATCTGGTCATTCTGGCTGAGTTGGATGGGTGTCCATCTGCATGTGGAGGCCCAGCATTTTTCCACTTTAAAGGAAACGTGGAGAAGTTGTGGCCCTCCAGATATTAGATTGTAGTTGCCATCAACCTTAGCTAGCCTAATTAAAGGTAAGGGATGATGGGAACTGCAGTCCAGCACTAGGAGGCCCACCACATTCTGTTCCCATGTTAAATAGATTTAAGCTCCATAAAGGGTATTTATCTTTTAAGTTAGTAAGAGAGAGAAAATATATATGTGATATACAGATCTTTAATTCTGTGCCCAGAAAACAGGCCTTTAAATGAGAATGAAGGATGAGCTGTTTGCTTTTGAGAGATGTCTTATTTCTTACGAACAAAAGCTTTACGTTGTCATGAAGAGTATTGAAATGCTGCTGTTTGCTGTGTGAATAAGATCTTACCGATACTTGGCAGCGGATTTGTAAGCACTGAATCACTGTAGAAAAATAATGGCTGCTTCATGCAAAATTTCTCCTTACGCATACAGTATAGGGAAAATGTCAAAAATGGATTGCCCATTTATGTAGGTTTTTATTGTAGCAAACGGAGTGCCATAAAATAGACTGCTATTTGAATTAGTAGAAAAGCTACACAGTATGGTTGAATGTCTTAAGTAAATGCAGTTTATATTCCTCTTTTGCTGTAAAACTGAGGTAGGGAGCGTTTGGGCATCCAGATGTTACTGAACTGCAGCTCACATCAGCACTAGCCAGATGGTGAAGGCGGATGAGCATTGCACTCCAACAACGTCTAGAAGACCACGTTTTCCAACCCTGCTGTCAAAGGATGCGGTGAATGTAGCTGCTCTGTACTTGCAGAGGATTTCAAAGGCTCATTGGAACTTATGGATGACATATTAACATAAAGGTAACCTTAAAAGCATTTCCTGTTAAAACTGCTAATACTTTACTGGGTTGCTTGTTGTCATATTGACGTGTACACTGGTAGTACAGATGCTGTTAGTCTAACCTTTGCCCCTCAAAAATCCAGATAACAAAGAGCTCGTTTTGACTTAGATTGAGCCAGTATGAAAGAGGAAAATTTGGCCTGTGAAATTACTGCCATTTAATAACAGAATTTTAAAAAGAAATACCAGGACATGTGAGAGCATACTTCCACAGGTAAGTATGTTTCAGTGTTGGTACATGCTTTCACATCAGTTTAGTGAATGGGACGGCAAGAGGCATTTTGGCAGCATCCACGTGCCGTTCTGCAGGCAGGCAAAAGACATTGTTTGCTGTTGTGTTTTTAAAATTTCCCATTTTAAAAGATTAGGAAGCAGGTAACTGGGAAATACTTGTCTGAAACCCTGGCAAGCTGTTTCCACTGAGAGTTAAGGTCTTTTTCACACTCCACAATTGTAACAGCTTGAGGTCACTTTAACTGCCATGGCTGCACCCTACAGAATTGTAATCTGGCACGGCACTAGAACAGAATTCTAGCAAAGAATTCTAAATACCTCACAAAACTACAAGTTCCAGGATTCCATAGAATGGAACCATGGCATCTGAAGTGACATTATAGTGCTCTAATTGTAAATTGTGAAAGAGACTACATTTTTGGGCAAATAGAACCAGCAGTCTGCTCTTGTCTATGGCAGCTTCCTAGGGCAAGCTCTGTCTGCTCTGGTTTTCAGAAAGGTGCTTGCAAAGTGTATTCATCATTTCCTATAGCCTCTTTGGCAAAACTGCTAGTTTGAGTGTAATTTAATTACACCTGTGGATTTAAAGGAAATGTGGGATACCTGAAGTTGTCTGGATGGACTGCATCTCCCATGGCTTTATCCTTGGCCTTCCTGGTTGGGGCTGATGGGAAATGAGAGTCCAACTTTAACTGGTGTGAAGAGCTGTCGGAGAGTATTGTGATAGCCTGGGCCATGGGCATGTGCCATATAAGCCACAATCATGGAATCCTGCAAAATGCTCTTCATGCATTAAGAGCCATGTCATGTGCCACTGTTTTTTAAAAAAATATGTTTATTATATCTGTGGCTAAAATGCGCTCATTCACCCCAATTTTCTTGCATTAAGCCACCTAGATATACAAAAATGCTTTCATATCATTTGCTCAATTTTATGGCTTTTAATCAAAACATTTTTAAAAGATTGATTCTGAAAGCAATTCAGCAGATTCATCCCTCTTTCCCTCCAAAAAGCACCCCAACCATCTTATTATTGCTTTAGTCCCCAAGCTAAAATGTCATTGTGTTAAACTCATCTGTATAGCAAACACTGGTGTAGTATTCTGTAAATATACTAAAAAGGGACATATGTCAGGGATTCCTTCTATCATACAATACTTGCATTTCATTATTATTGTGTGCCAAAGAGATTGTGTAGATGGCCTTGTGGTTGCTCTTTTAGGACAAGGGTGGTATATTGTTAGACTACCTCGCCCAGCAACCATAGGAAGCATAGCCACTGGCAAAAAATGCTGGGAGCTGCAGTTCCAACATTTAGAGGGCCATACAATTACCACCTTTGCTTTAAGAGGACGCTTCTTACATTTTAAAGGAATTACTAATGACAACCTTTGACTTGGTAGAAGTGTATACATTAAATATAAATGTAAATACAAGATATGCATTGTATCCATCCTTAAATCCATTTCTGTGAGAATGTAATATATACAATTCGTGTACCTTGAATAATTTATAAAATCAAAATAAAAGTGGTGACAATTTTGTTTGAGAATCAGATTTCTTGGCACAATGAAGGCTTGTGTAATCAGTACAAATCCTAGGTATAAGATTGCATCTAGATGTTAAAATGCTTAGAATACACCCATTGGAATCAGTAAGGCAAAACTCAGTTTCAGTTATTTCCGTGGGTATACTCTAAGCATGACTAATGCTGGATCAGTCCAAAAGGAATTGCAAACAAGGGGCCTCTACCTTTGTAGGTGAGTTGTAAAAAAGGTAGGGTTCATGTCTCTCTATTAATGGGCACATCTGCATATCACAATATCCATGGCTTGTCTCCTCACTTCTGGATTAACTCCCTCCCCATTCGTTGCCTCCTCTGTCAGGGTGACATTGGGGAAAACAATTCAGGGTACAGTTATCACAAGTAGCTATACTTTATAAACAAGTCAGAGTTCATATTAGTTCAAATTATGGTTTGTGGATAGTTAACAAAGCATGGCTTGATAGCAGAGGTGAGTTTGCACATCATAAACAGACAGATTTCAACCAATATGGGTTGTTGTGCAAACTCAGGCTCCTTGTGATGAAGTAAAGAACGTTTTCCACAAAAGGATGCCCTTGCATTGTCATTCTGCATCTGAATGTAGCTGATTTTAGTTGCTGGAATTGCATATGGAAACATTAACACAGACTGGGGATGCCAGGGAGGGTAGTAGTAGGCAAGTGGAGAGCTGCAAGTTCAGCAAAGAATAGCAGAAATGGAAAGAAGGAGGCAAGTACAGCTGTTTGTTTTCCCAGAGTTTAGAAAAGTGGGTCTACAGTTCCCAGAATCATTCAGTCAGCATAGTATGCAAAGACATAGACATATTAGTCTGGAAAATCAGTATGCAAAGAGACTTTGCAGTACCTTCAAGACTAACTGAAAGAAAAGCTGGTATCACGAGTATTCACAGACTTCACTCTTTTTCCTCAGATGGAGTCAGCATAGTCAATGGTCATGTTGGTGAGGACATGCTGGAAGTTGTAGAAAGTAAAATTTCCAGACTAGGCCCTGATAAGATGACAAACAGGTAGAGGCAGAGGGTGAACATGAAAACATACATTCCATTTTTGCAATGGCTTACAAAAAAGGCACGGCTCAGTTTTAGAGGCTATGCAGAATCTGGGTCAGGCGTCATCAACTGCACTGGGTCTGACAGCCAGATTTATGACCCTCTGTGGGTCAGATTGCCCCAAAAGGCCTACTTGAAGTAGCTGTTATCTTTTAACAATAGACAAAAGTTCTAAACAGTCAACAGTGCAGGAAGGTGTGGGGTTGAAACTTATTTTAAAAGTGAATGCCCACTGCTGGATGCTTCCAGGAGAGGCACTTCACCTTTTTTTGGCCAGAAAAAGTTTGCTCCATGCAGTGTGGAAAGTTCAAGGGCTACAGAAACAGTTTTGGAAGCCAAATTCAGCCCCAAGGCCAAACTGTGCCCACTACCGCCCTAGACCTAGTCTCACCATCTTCAGAAAAGCAGCTGAAAAAGAAGTATGCTATAACTGCAGGAAGTTTTGAAAACCAATAATCCATATGAACAAAAAAGGTGGTGGTGGTGAGGATGAAAGAATTGATTTGCACTCTTTGGTGCACATCTGGAAAGGTCTCCATATGAGTGCCACATGCTTAGCTGGTCCTAATATGCATCTTTATCACAGTACTCTTCTGGGCCCTGTAAAACTGACACGTGCATATTTTTATTTGCTTCACTACCTAATAGCAGCAGTTATAAGCACCAACTCACTTGTGACTGGAATCAAAATGTGGCTCCTTTTTAAAGAAATCAGATCTTAAAATAGCTTAAACATATGTATATCCCTCCCCCCCATTCCCTTCTCCTTTTGTGTCGTGTCTTTTTAGATTGTAAGCCTGAGGGCAGGGAACCGTCTATTATCCCCTCTGTTGTAAACCGTCCAGATTCCCAGTGATTAGGTGGCATATAAATAAATCCTATTATTATTATTATTATTATTATTATTATTATTATTATTATTACTACTACTCTGGAGTGCAGATGGGGTTACCATTCAGAGTAATCACCTCTGTCCTGTAGCTTATGCTTGCAATGTATGAACATTTACAGAAATCCATGCAGAAAAGCCATCAGCCGCTCAAAGTGGCTTTGTATACAAGAGGCACCATTTGTTCTTCAAAATAACCAATTTCACTTCAGTAGAATTAAAAGCTTTTATTTTTGCCATACAAAGCTCTAAGAACTAAAGGTCAAGTATTGGTTAAAGAAAAGCAAAACACAATTCCCCAAAGGTATGTTAACGAAAAGACTGTACAAATTATATACATTACAGTACTGTCTTGATTTCTTCCTCCCCCCCCCCCAAAAAAAAGAGTAATAGCTCGGTAAGACCCACTGAGCTATTAAACCGCTTTTGCATCTTTTAAATATGTTTTATGCTTTAGTAGGAAATAAGCAATGCATTGATTTTCTCTGTTATACTCATACACTGGAATGCTGTGGTATGAATTCTTAAAAGAAACCATTAAGGAGAAGTTACAGTCCCTCCCTAATACATTTAGTTAGGACTAAACGCTGCTTGTACACATTATACAGGATGAAGTGGCACGCTTCTTCAGGTAAATTTGCAAGTCTGCAGGTAGGTAAGGGTGTCCTCTCTCTGTGCTAGAAATAAATCAGCACCAAAAGGGGTATGCTAAATGTTTCTCTCTGATGTGCTGGCCCACTTCATGCAAGAAAACTCTTCAAGATGGAAGAATTCCATATTATGAATGCAGTCTGAAGCAATGCATAAAGCACCAGAACACCCTTGGAAGAAGTTCATTTGAAATGAAAGACACTTAATTCTAAGTAGGACTTGTGTGGAACTATCATGTCAAGACACTGGCCAAGATCCTACTGACTGCCAATGTCACCGGAGGAGATGGGGCTGAGGTACTAGTACCAAAGGCACTGCAACAGCAGAGGGACAGTGGTGAAAACTCGGGCGCTGGCAGGGCAACTTTAATTCCTAACAGACAGATTCCACGGTTGTCCTCCTGCTGCCACGTATGCCACCGTAATGGACCAAGATGATCCCTGCCGATTACGACTATTCTTTTAACCTGGGGTGTAGATTTACTATGGAATTTCTGCCAGAAGTACGTAACATTTCTCTCTTAAGCACAAATGCATTTTAGTTGCAGTAGCATACCGAGAAACACTTTCCTCCCACCTTAACATCTATAGAAAGGCGAGACTGAAAACTAAGGTTTTAAAAAAGCTCCTATAAAAAGTAACAGCCAGATGCTATTTATAAAAAACAATATGGTGTCATTCAAAAAGTTAAGATACAGAGGGTCAAGCTTATTTCAACCCCCATAAATACTGGAAGCAAGGATTTCAAAAATATAAACACATTTTATAAGAACTCTTTAACTTTGGATATTGAAACTTTCTTCCTAGGCAAAGCTAGGGACCTGAGAGGTATGCAAGTACAAGTCTTCTAGCAAATCCACGCAGCTTTGAACCCTAATCTTCCAGTCTTCCTTTACATTTTATCAAAGGAGGAGGGGAGGACACCTTCAATAGGCACTGGTTTTACATTTTTAAAAGTATCTGGAACCATTATGGTCTGGAACAAGAGCATATATTAACTCCAGATTTAACGTCTGCTATAGCATACACCAACTTGCTTTCTAACAAATGGCAGGCCATCTTCACTTCGCACAAAGTAACTTCTTTAGCTGTGGGCAAACTCCGTGTTGTTTTAAGAAAAAAAGAAAGGTCTTGATAGAGCTGCTAAAACATCAGTGAAACTTAGCAATACTCACTACATCATGTGTTTTGTACCCGACTGCATACACAACTGGCATTATATGTATTTTTTTTAAAACCACCAAAATCATGGACTTAAATCTGAAGTGCCAATTTCAAAACATGGTTTACAAAACTACTATTATAAACTCCACCTCTAAACAAGTTTATTCTCAGCCTAGAGAACAGAAGAGCTGCATTTTACACCAACACAGATTAATATTTCTCCCTCTCGTTACTGCACACACTGATTTCTGATGCTCTTCCATCATGGCTTGTTACAGTTCGGTCATTTACTCTTTAATAGAACTTCCATTTCTAGCTATAAAACATTGGTTTTTAAACTGACAGACTAAAAATTAAGGTCTAGGGATTATTGTTTTCAATATGAAACAGATGTTTACTGTGGAAAATGTCTCTGTAAAAAAAAATTCCCAAAATGATGGAAAGAAATCACAAGCCGCCTCAATAATTCCCACATAGTAATTTACAAAATTTGAGTTCACGTGACATAAAGCAACAAGCTACATGACTGCTGAACTTTCAGGATCAGCATTCCTTGCTCACTCTGTACTCCTGCTATTACCAAAACACTACAACATGTGTACCAATCTGCAAGGGGGAAAAAGAGCAGGGTGGGAGAACAGACCACATGGGGCCTGATATGTTTATGCCATAAAACCCCCATGAAGATGTTTAATTGAACCTTGTAAAAACTAAAAATATGTTCAGGAAGCAAAAGCATCATTTGCATGTAGCTTTGGGAAGCAGCTTGTGCATCCTTCAGCCATAAAAAAACTGTCAAACTGTATCAGCCACAACCTTTTACTATAACAAGTAAAAAGGCAAAACAAAAACCCCACATCAAGATATTTCCAGAAGAGAGAGGGTCCAACATAATTTATCAGCATGAGGAAAAACCATGGGCAGGTGGTTGTTGTTGTTGTTGTTTTCAGTGTCACTTGACTTTTTGATCGACAGAAACCCCTTCCCGTGCCAAAATATAAAACACAATGGTCCAGCCACCGGATAACGTTAACTACTAAACATAAATAAAACTTCAGTTTCCCTCAGAGGATCTCGTTTCTCCTCCAAGATGGCTAACATTCACCTTGAGCATCTTGGTGATATATTTTTTTTTAATGAAATTAGGATGCAGCTCCAAACATAGCATGATTTATGGATGAAACGACTGGATCCACACAGCACTGGGCTACAATACAAAGGTAAAGAGCATACAAAACAAAAAAATCTTAAACTATGCCCAGAAACCTATCCTGACTGCCCTTTTGTACTCTCAGACGTTAACAAAGAAACCATTTTCAGCTTTAAAGTGCTAATATGAACAAAAGGATTACACAGTAAGTGGTTCAAGTGGCAAGAAATATTCCCATTATTCTACGTTTTGCTGGGGGCCTTTCCTACGGTTGGAAAGAAAACAAGTTTTCTCACACAACAATGTTCCAGATTTGATCAGTACTGATGAGCCAAATGCACTGAACATTCCTAAATGACTTTGCCTGAATTCAAGTAAAGTTATTCTGCCCCTGCCCAATCTTTTTTCACAAGATCATGCAAAGATTACAGGTATTCTAGTCTTAAAATACTAACTTTTGCTGGCTAGGTAAAAAACACACTGACTTGTTATATAACATGAGATGTCCTACAACTTTTCTGAGCAGCCCATTTAAGAAGATTTTTCTTTGCTTTTTCTTTTTTTTATATAAAACAGAAATGCTTCCATTTTAAATCATTTCAGTAAGATTCTGGTATCACAAACTCAAATTCAGTACTGCCGTCAGATGGGTTTTGTTTAAAGAGAGATTCATTTGCCTGCGGAACAAAGATATCATCCCATGTCATTGGCTTTGTTGAAGGGTTAGGGGCCGGTTCCTGAGGAGCTTCTTTTACAGGAGCAGCTGGATAAATTAGAGTATTGTCATTCCCCATGGGTACGTTGCTGGAATTACCTGAAATATATGCATAATTTCTGATCTGCAAAGACCTACAAGGATGCAAACGATAGAGCTTGGACTCTCCAGAAGGATCCTGGCTATGAACAGACCTTATGTGTGTAGCCATGACCTGATAGTTGATGAAACACTGACCACAAGCCAAGCACTGGTACCTTCTCTCCCCAGTGTGGTGTATTTCATGTTTGGTGCGGTATTCAGCAAGAGGGAAAACCTTTTCACAGTAACGGCAGGGATATTTCTTCTCCCAGGAATGAACATTAAAGTGTCTCCGCAAACTTGTAAGACAAACATAGGACCGCCGGCACACAATACAGATGTAATAAACTTTTCCATCCATTATGAGCTCATAGTGATCATCATGCTTTACTTTAAGTCGTTTCCTGTTGGCAGAATCATCTCCTGATGTTCTGGGCAAGTCATCCAGCCGAACTTCTCCATCAGCCTCATCTTTCACTGGAATGACAATGTCATAGGTATCTTCACCGATATTTGCATACACCTTGCAACCTGTTGACAAGCTTTCTATTTCAGTAGCTGTATCTAAAGTGATGGTCTTCTGGCCTTCGGTTATGTGCTTGGGTGCAACACTTGCCGAAGCATCCTTTTGGCTCCCTGAAAGAACGTTTGAAATTTTTATTTTGAACTCACTAGGTTGGGGGACTGCGTTTTGCAGAAAGCTGGCCAACTGCTTCTTCTGAACCGTTGTGCTGTCAGTTGTAGTGGCAATGGCAGAAGTAATAGGAGCAGCAGCAACAGTAGTAGCAGCAGTAGCAGCAGTAGCAGCAGCAGTAGTAGCAGCAGCAATAATCGGCTTAGGGGTAGTGGGTTGCTGGACCAAAGAACTGCTGCTTGCTGAACCTGGGCTGGATGAACCAAGGATGTCATCATCGTCTTCCACATCTGCATCGTCCTCTTCCTCTTCATCAATGGCATTGGTTTCCATGTCTGTCAAAGAATCACTATTAGATGGCTGTTGATTCTCCTCGGGTATAGGAGATACCTCTATTTCGTGTGATGAACTAACATCCGGTGAAGCGCTAATCTGTGATGGATTTAACGTAAGAACGTTAGGAGTTTCAGCTTGAGGAGCAGAGGGGGCAGTCACTTCTGCAGGCGTTTGGCTTTCAGTTGGGTTTGGCTGAGCAGTGGATGAGTCGAGCCTTGACGCTGTAACTGCAGCTGACTGAGGTGGCAAAGTACTACTGCTACAGTTTGTTTGCTCAGAGGCTCCTCCAGGGATTGAGCAAGGCTGGCTCTGTGTTGCCGCTTTGGGCTCTAGAAGACGGTTCTTTGCAGGTGCAAGCTCCGAACAGAAGATTACATCGTCATCATCGTCAGAATCACTAATAGTAATCTTTGTGTTGTCACATTCCTTGCCATACAGTGAAAACGATTCTGTTATAACAGGTTTCTCAGCAATTAGATTCTGACCCAAAGACTGGGTTGTAGGCTGTTGTGTTTCAAGGCTGTTTGCTTCTGGGTAGGGCATTTCAGAAGTGCTGGGCCCAATACCACCAGACATGTTCTTCACCTGCTGCAGAGGAGCCCCCAGATCAGCAAGAAATTTGACTCCCAGCAACTGTCCTGATTTAATTAACTCATCAAGCAAGTCTGATCTCACCCTGACTATTTTGGAGCTGTAGATGTAGTTGAGAATTTCAGCAAAAATCTCTGCTCTGATAAAGCTCAATTCAACCACTTTTCCTGCCACGGAGAAGAGCTGTTGAAAGTAAGTGCTTGAGGCTGAGAGGACATTTCGATGGGCTCGAAATTTCCGGTCCTCCACAATGACAGTAACATCACAAAAAAGCCCATGGCCACGTTGTTCATCCAAAGCCTTTAAGAGCATACCAGAATACTGGTTGTCTGTTGCAGTAATTAGCTTTCGGGTCTCCATTCCTATAATGAGAAAGAAATATGTTCATTTTCCCCCTATGACAGAACAGTTCAGCTTGAACTAGGGTGCATTTTAAAATTAGAATATTGTTTAATTTACCTTAATTTTTTAAATGATACTACAGTATCTTGCTTAGAAGCTACATTTTAACAAACTGTATTGCTCCTCAAGAATATTTTAGTTATGCAAACCACAACACCACACTGCCTCTCATAGGGTATGGTACAATGCTTCAAATTGGACTATTATTTTGGTGGAGGCCACCTTCAGGTATTAGATACATTTAATGTCTATTAACCATTGATGTCTGAATCGCACAGATTAATTTATGGATGTTCCAGACCAAACAGCCTCCTCCTATGCAATTCTACAAGATTACAATAATCCTCGTTGAAAGCATATCAAGCAAACAATGTAAGTGAATATTAATCCTTTCCCAAGAACTATGTTGAAAAACAAATTATAAATATGTTACAAGCACAGATGCCAAACACCTGTACAAATCTCATTCAGTTACATCACACCTTGATGATAAATGTAGGGTTAATCTTAAGTACTGTACTGTATATACTCATGTATAAGTCTAGAAGTTTAGGTCAAAAAATTGACCCAAAAAAACCTGACTCGACTTATCGACAGGTCAATGTAAATACTGTATCTCAACTCTTATTTAAAAGAAGGAACCATCTCCTGATGAAAAGCAAGAGTATAATATGTGAAGCACTGACCCCCTCTACTCTCTCATCCATCCAATCTTAAAAGTAAGCACATAGAGTTCATTTTATAAGTTCTCTGACATTGTTTTGCTTTGCTTCATCTTTTAGATCCTTTGCTATATGCCCCTAAGTTTTACCCTCGATTTATCCATAGGTCATAGCAAACTCCATAATTTTGGCCCCAAAACTTGCCCTCGACTTATACGTGAGATCGACTTATAGTTGAGTGTATATGGTAAGAGAAAATGTAACCTGGAAATTTTAAAAGTGTGAAGAAATCACTAAGATCCTATGCCTTTAAGAATGGTGTGAAAGGAGAATTTTAATCAATGCACTGTTCTCCTGTAACTTCTGGATTATGAGGTAAAATACATCTATTGGCGGGATACAAACCGCCATTTAGTACGTATAGGATACGTACTAGGGTTAGGAAGGGGCGGTGCTTCCGCACCCCCCTAACCCTAGTACGTATCCTATACGTACAAGATGGCGGCGCACCTTCTACATGGGCGCCGCCATCTTTACGTACTGGACGCATAGCGTCCAGACGTGTCGCGGCGCCTATGACGTCGCGAGTCCGCGCCAGGCGCCTCGCGACGTCATAGAGGCGCCGCAAGAAGAAGCTCCGAAATGGAGCTTCTTTTTTGCTCCGTGCGGGAGTCGCGCGGTTTGGCTGCTGCGGCTCCCGCACAGAGCAAATGGCGGCGGCGGCGGAGCGCCGCAAAGCAGCGGTTTGTACCCCGCCATTGTAATTCTTTTTTCTGAGCAATTTTTAGAGGCACAGCAGCTTGTTTCCCTATTGTGGCTAGAAAGCAAAAAGCTATGCTATGTATTAGAGCGCCAGCATGACGTAGTGGCTTGAAAGTAGGACTTTGACTCTGGAAACCAGGGTTCAGTTCTCATCACCATGAAACCCACGTGCGCAAGTCACATGCTCTCAGCCGCAGGGGAAGGCACTGGCAAACCTCCTCTGAACAAATCTTGTCAGGAAAACCATACGATAGGTTCTCCTTACAGTCGCCATAAGTTAGAAATGACTTGATGGCACACAACACACACATGTATTAAAGTAATGGAAGTAGGGAGAGTTCCTTTGGCAGAAGAGCATTGCTAGCAATGTGGTAGATATAAAGGCAGAGAAGCCATCTTGGTTAACCAATACAGACATGATGAGGCACATCTGTGAATGAATATGTTAACAGGTTACTGAGTAAGACTATAGCTTTGTTATGCAGAAAGGCAGCAGAGGTAAGCATCTGTGATTCTTAAACCTGGCAAAGAGTCACTTCGGGGTTTAAAGCTAACTCAGGCCCTATTCAGACAGGCCAAAATAAGGCTGCTTCGGGTCACTTTGGAGGTGTGCTGTTTAAATGATGCACGCGTACTAAAATCCCAGAAGCTGTGCCAAAGCTGCAGTCCAGTCCTTAGGATGGGATCGTGGCTTTGGCACAGCTTCCAGACTCTTAGTATGCATGCATCATTTAAACAGCATACCTCCAAAGTGACCCAAAGCAGCTTTATTTTGACCTGTCTGTATGGGGCCTCAGTCACAGAGGAAAAGAGCTCTGGAATAACATCCTCACCCTATAGATGTAAGAAAGACAATCAGTCTAAAAGCAGGACAAGAACACAGCTGCGCTTTTGAGACCTGCGGTCTCACCTCCAAGGCAACAGCTGGCTCAACCAATGCCACTTAAGAATAAAGCGTCATTGCTGTCAGTCTCGTTTTTCATCTGAGTTATGAATCTGTTTGAAATCATTTTAGTTGGGAGAAGATGGAGAGGAGAGGAGGAAAAGCGGTAGAGGTGGGTGAGACCACCTTCCTGAAAAGAAAATTATGGGTTTTGGCTGAGATTTGGATGTAGAGTGCATCAACACTGTGGAAATAATGCAGTTTCATAGCACTTTAAATGCTGTAGCTCTATCCGATGGAATCCTGGGATCTGTTGTTTTATAAGGTCTTTAGCCTTCTCTGTCAAAGAGTGCTGGTACCTCACAAAACTACAAATCCCAAGGATTCTGTAGGACAGAGCCATGGCAGTTAGTGTTGTCAAACCACATTTTTTCTACAGTATCAATGCATCCATGCCTCTCATGGTATTTATTTAAACTGTTCATCATTTGTCGAGTTTCTGTGCCATCTGCTCTTGAGCTCTTAAGGACAGACAATCTAAATCAGGGTGTGCAATTTGCACCCTCAAGATTTTGTTGAACTGTAATGCCCAGCAGTTCTGGTCAGCAATAACTAGTGGTGGTGGATGTTGGTAGTTTCAGTCTAATAAATGGAGGGCACAAACTGACAACATGTGATCTAAATTAAAAAGGAAGACAATGCAAAGAGACCAGTACCTATCATATTCTAATAACCAAGGAGCCCACAGAAGAGACACCAGTGAATATGGCTGCCATCTCTGTTTTTGGGTCCTGCTGTGATGCAAGTAAACCTGACACACAGGCCTGCTTCAGATGTTTTAATTTGGATAACCCAGAAATGAGATGTATGCACATTTTCTCCCTTCTCATCTCACATGACTAGGTTTGACAAATAACTGGAACAGGATCTGGACCACAAAAACCTAGCAATTGAAGCTTCTCCCAATGTTTATCCACACTGCCAGGAACCATCTTCAATACTCTTAAAGGCATAAGAAAAGTGCACCTGTCAACAAAAGCAGCTATGGATGTGAAACACAGAGAACTATCACTCAGAGCACTTCGGTCAAACTGGAAAAACGGGTTTCAGTGGGAAAAGGGCAGGAAAGATCTTGGGAAATCTTTCCTTGCTTCTAACATGTATACTATGGAGTATGTTCAGTTCTGTTCATCTTCTCACTGTGCTGAGATAGTGGCAAATCAGGTACGCATGTAGTTTTTTTCTGCTTTGGGGATTTTTACATGAGCAAAACCTAAGTCTCACAGGAATATACATTAACCTGGAAGTAGTTACGTGTGGATATTGCTGTTAGATATTCTAGAAATTAAAAAACACATTTTATGTATAAATGTTGCTCCAGTAACTGGAACTGTGAGAAATTCACCCAAGGTGTACCTTGAAATAAAGATGGAGGAGGGAGAAGAGAGAAACAATACCAGCAGTTTGGAGGCTGACCATGAGGAGGCATAAGTATTTCTGCACTTGGTAGCAAGTATGTTTGTTAACAAAACTACACATCCTAGAATTCCATAGCAGTGAGCCATGGCAGTTAAAGTGGTGCCAATCTAGATTACTCCTGCAGTGCAGATACAGCCAAAGCCTCTGACAATTTTCATTTTTACAAAATCTTTTTATGCCTACCCATCTTCCCTTTCCCTCCTTGCCATCTGTCTAGCTTGACTTTTTTAGCAGCATCTGCACTGGGAAGATGGTGAAAGAGGGCTGGAGAAACAGGTTTTTGGTGTCAGATTGCAGCAATGTGTCTACAGTAATAAATTCAATAAAATGGGAGCTGGGAAAGAACGGTATTTCTGCTGTAGCCAATCCTACTGTAGCTCTGTGTGTCTGTCTACAAAAGGCAAGCTATAAAGCAGCTAAGCTCTGGTTCTCTCACTTAGCATCTATGAACAGCAAACCAACGAAGAAGTGGAGGGGCAGATAACCCAGCCTCAACCAACTACCACTTACACATTTAAAAAAGCATATATCTAGACATCCAGCCACCAAAATGGAAATCATAAGAAAAGTAGAAGCTGATCCCTGTTGCACTTAAGAAGCTTTCAAGTGGTCTTGTTCATTTAAGCAAGACTTACCAGACTTGCTTGTTTCATTCCACATGTGTCTATGGTTAGCTCTGAATAAAAAGTTTGCTGAAAGATGCTGGACTGCTCCGGTGTTGAACTGGGGTAGGAACCTATCCCTATTCTTTCTGTTATTTCTGCCTCTGGTACCAAAATTTCTGTTAAAGTATCCAGGAATATGTCTATTTCATTAACTGGGGATATAGCACTAGTTTCAGGTAGGATGCTGAAAAGTGACCCCAGAGAAAAATGAAGGGGAAAGTGTTAGGGAAAGAAGCCATGCGTGTGTGAGTTGCTGAATGAAGCAAGAGGGTAATGGAGTGGAGAATGAGAAAAAGCAATGACAACAGCAACAGTGTTTATAGGAGAGAAAGAAGAGCAAAAACATTAGAGAGAAGTACAGAAAGTGCTATGACTAATTGGCAGGCTAGCTCTAAAGGATGGTTTCTAGAAACATAGCTGCCTTATCATATAATTGGATCAAAACAGTTGGTTCACCTGATTCAGAATTGGTACCTGGCCTCTTCCACCCAATTTGGTGCCCCCAGATTTCAATTGTTTAGCAAGACAAGGGCACCACTAACTAGATCCAGATTTCAACAATGTAATGCATTCACAGACATGGGTCCAATCTACACCACAGAAGTAATGCAGTTTGACACCACTTTCACTGCTATGGCTCAGTGCTTGGGAATCCTGAGATCTGTAGTTTTGTGAGACATTTAGCCCTCTCTGTCAGGGAGCTCTAGTGCGACAACTACAATTCCCAGGATTCCACAGCATTGAGCCATGGCAGTTAAAAGTGGTATCAACATGGATTATTTCTGCAGTGCAAATGCAGCCAGGGTGAAATAAATGTAAAGAGAGAAAAACTGAGAGGAGATTCTTAAGAGGGTAACATTGAAAAATGAATTCAAAAACATAGCCATGTTAGTCTGAAAAAACCAGTATGCAAAGGGAACCTGCAGCACCTTTGAGACTAAATGAAAGATAGAAGTTGGTAGTATGAGCTTCCATAGACTTGAGCCTACTTCCTCAAATGTATTTGGTGGAATGGAAAGCCCAGGGACAGACCTATATATAGCAAGCACTCTGTGTGTGAGAATGTCCATCGAAATGCAAAACTGTGTGAGTGTGGTGATGAGGTGACAAGTGCAGTTTTAACAATGGATGGTGGTTAGGGTACAAGGCAAGGATGTTGCCTAAAGCCAAGGTGAGCAGATAACCATACGAATGAGTATTGGGATGTAGTGAGGGAGCCAAAAAGAAGATGTGATGAACTGGCCAAGAGAGCCCCCATGAAGCTAGAGTTATAATGTGTGTAGTCTGGAAACCATGCCCTATGAGGAATGACTTAGGGAGCTGGGGATGTTTAGCCTGGAGAAGAGAAGGTTAAGAGGTGATATGATAGCCCTGTTGAAATACTTGAAGGGATGTCATATTGAGGAGGGAGATAGCTTGTTTCCTGCTGCTCCAGAGATTAGGGACAGGAGCAATGGATTCAAATTGGGGGTGGGGGGTGGAGAATCCACCTAAACATTATGAAGAAGTTCTTGATGGTAAGAGCTGCTTGAAAGGTGGTGAAGTCTCCTTTGGAGGTCTTTCAACAGAGGCTAGATGACCATCTGTCAGGAGTGCTTTGACTGAGTTCCTGCATGGCAGAATGGGGCTGCGCTGGATAGTCCTTGAGGTCTCTTCCAACTATAACTCTATGAAAAATGAGGTCCAGTGGGAGCTGCAGGACTGAGGAAGAATGCAAAGACATCACCACCTTAGTCAGTTTGCAAAGGGCTCTAGTACAGAACCACCTCAGACACTAACTGAACGAAAGAAGCCAGGAGGAGCAGCTTCCTAGATCTGAGCCTTCAAAATGCATCTGAGGAAGTCGGCTCAAGTCTAGGGAAGTTCCTGCTCTCAGCTTCTCTTGTTCAGTTAGTCTTCTAGTCTAATACTGCGAGGTCTTTGCATTTATTCCTAGATTACTTTTTCAGACAGAGCCGTTTTGTTCTGGGAAATCTGTCTCAAAGGGACCTTGCAGCACCTTTGGCACATTACTGAAAGAGAGAAGCTGGGAGCAGGGGCTTTCCTAGGCATCCAGACGCCCTCCTTTTCCAGGACACGTCCTACATTTCAGCCTTCTGTCCAAGAGGAACTCAAAAGCGTCCTCCATTTGGAGCTCTCTATATTTATGGCAGGCCCTACATTTTGTCTGGAACATCCTCCATTCTGCAGTGAGGATACCTCTGGCTAAGGCTGAGGAGATGTCCTCCATTTTTCTAAGGATGTGTCCTTCCTTTCATCCTTCTGTCCATTTCCAGCTCTCTCGATATTTGGGGGGGTGTCCTACAATGTCCTCCATCCTGGGGTGAGGCAAGATCCACCTGCCTCCTCCTCCTTTCTTTTCCAGGACATGCCCTCCATTTCAACCTATCCAGGAGGAGCGTCCTCCATTCGAGCTCTCTATTGGGGTGTGTGTCCTACAATGTCCTCCATCCCGGGGTGAGGACACCTCTGGTCCCCCTCCTCCTTCCTGCCCAATGCTGAGGACACGTCCTCCATTTTCCCCCAGGACATGTAGGATTGGGGGGCGTCCTACAATGTCCTCTCTCTCTGTGAGGCGAGGCCCTCCCCCTCCTTCGTCGAGGGAACCAGCGACACAAAGGCGGGCAGGGGACCCTCCCTCCGCCTGGGGAGAAGAAAGGGCCGCCTCGGCCGTCCCAGTCCCTGCCTCCTTGCCCTCCCAGCCGGCCCTGGCGAGCGGAGACGCCGGGGAAGGCGGCCTCGGGTACCTCTCCTCCTCCTCCTCCTCCTGCTGGACCCACCGACCGACCGACCTCCTCCTCGCCGACGCTTCCGCCTCCTCAGCCTCAGCCAGGCCTCGCAGCCACCAGAGGCCGCTCCCCTTCTCCCACGCAGCCTCGGCCATTTCCGGAGACAACTCGGCACCGCTCGGCAATTTCCGGCCTCGCTCGGAAGAGCGCGAAGGCACTCGGCTGTTTCCGGAAGCGCTCCGAAAGCTAAAGCAGACCCGAAGGCGCTCGGCTCTTTTCGGGAGGTTTCGCCACCAGCCCCGAATGCAGTTCGGGAACTTTCGGGAGCGAAGGTGGCGGCTCCATTCTTTTTGTAAAAGCCGGGCGGAAGGAGGCAGAGGGCGCCTCCCGCGTGGAAGGAAGGGGGCCACGTGACCCAAAACCCGGGAAAACGGGGAGGAAGTGGCCCTCCAAGTTCCCTCCCTCTGCAGCCATCAGGGCCCGAATCTGAAGTAAGGCTGCATCCACACTGGAGAAATAACCCAGTTTGGTACCGCTTTAACTCTTTGTCTGCCTCAAGGCTATGGAATTCTGGGAGTTGGAGTTTGTAGAGCTCCCAGAATTCCATAGCTTTGAGCCAGACAGAGTTAAAGCAGCACCAAACTGGGTTATTTCTCCAGTGTGGATGCAGCCTTACTCTGGCAGCCCAAAGCAGACTTTCCCACTTCTGGGCTTTTCTTTTTCTGGCCATCTTCTTTAGAAAGGCTGAGAGAGTGTGACCAGACGGCCTCAGCGCAAAAGAGGGCAAGGTGCCACAAAATGTAGGCCTTTCAAGGGAAAACAATGGAGGGACCCAATACAGGTTAAAAAACCCTTAATACAAACATAAATCCCCGCTTCTTAGGCTCAAAATGGAAGACGCTCTGGAATCCCTGCTGACAGAAGGGTGAAATGGAGGATGTGTCCTGGAAAAGGAGCTTAAAAACCTAAACACACTTGAAACAAATGTACGTTCTTAGGCTCAAAATGGAGGATAGCGTAGGATCCCTCCTGAATATAAAGAAGAAGGAAAAAGAGGACAATATCCTGGGGAAAAGGAGCTAAAACAGGTAAAAACATTTAATACAAATATAAATCCCTGCTTCTTAGGCTCAAAATGGTTGTACATAAATTGGGTTTAAACGTCTGGTTACTCTGAAGGTCGCCCGGTGGGTTTCTGCAGCTGAGACAGGATTCGAACCCTGGGCTCCAGAGTCATAGTCTCCAAGACTCAAACCACTTTGCCACACTGGCTCTATAGTTGGATTGAAACTGTGCTTTAAATGTACGCTTCCAGTCTTTAGGCATCCTCTCCTGTCAGCAGTGGCTGAGGGCCAACAAATGGATGAATCAGCACCTCAGCATTGCTAAAACCAAAACAATTCTAAAGCCAAGATTGAGAATCAAGGGGGCTGCAGATGTTCTTGCGCTGGAGCCCTAAGCAATATGGCAGCAGACATGATGGCCAACATCTGGAGGACAACGTTAAATCCCCACCCTTGCCTTCAGTTGTACATACCTGGCCTTCTCCATAGGAATGACAATTGTGCTATATTGCCTCATGAATACCAAATATCTTTGTACCATGCCTCCTGACATCCCAGTTAAACTGTTCCATAATAATCAGTAGGGGAAGCAAATGGTTTTAGCATCTTTAAAGGTTAGCCTTTATTCTACAAAGCTGCAGATTTTAGCATCCCTTGCTTTAAGCAGCTTAGTTCCCAAATCCACCATTCGCCACAATCAACAATGCTGGCTTGGTCAAAACATATTCCCACATAAGAACATCTGGCCTTCTAAAAAGTATCCTGCAGCAACAAAAGATGTGTTGATTCTGCATTGGTTATATTCAAACTATCAGGGGAGCCATTTTAAAGATTTCTCAGTACTTTAAATTGAGTACTTTAAGGCCCATTCACCTGAAATGACAGCAATTTGCTAATGAACTTCCCTGGCTTAGAGCTACCTTCCTGTGTTGTTGTGTGCCTTCAAGCCATTTCCAACTTATGCCATCCAGCCCTAAGGCAAACCTATCTCAGACTTGTCTTGGAAAGGTTTGTTCAGAGGAGGGTTGCCTTTGCCTACCTCCGAGGACAGGAGTGTGTGACTTGCCCAGTGGGTTTCCATGGCCAAGCGGGGATTCGAACCCTGGTCTCCAGAGTCGTAGTCCAGTGCTCAAACCACTACACCATGCTGGACCTGAAATTCATACGGTGTTCTCAAAAGAATCAACAAGGACACTGCGAAAATCCAAAACCTGCCTACACTCCTCAGAATACTTTCTTACTAGGATGTTAGCATGGGCCGCCTTCCAAAAACTGAGATTGAAGAGGTGTTTGAAACTCTTTTCCTCTCCTCTTTCTCCTCCATATTTTAAAGCGCATGGCTGACTAATGTCACATTTCCATGGCCAAATGGGACCTAAAACCTTGGCATCACAGTCCAACCTCCCCTCCAATGTTTTGCCCTACAATTCACATTAGCGCAAGAGAAGGGTAACAAAATGTAGTCAAAAACGTCCGAAAGGCTAAATGTTCTCCTTCCCAGCCATGGTAATTGCACCATATAGTATTCTGAGGGGAAACAAAAAGAAGGCAAGGCAATACTTGCATGTACTTTTTCTACCTGATAGGGCAACCCAGAATACTGGAAATACTTGTCCAGGTGCAGTCTCTCTGGACCAGTATTTCAAGTATTCCTCTTTTATTCGTATTCCTTTTTGCTAGAATCTTTGCGTTTCAGTTCTTTAAAGCAAAAAATATTAGGTTTTATTATCCCAGGCTGTATGGCTCCACTATTAGTTGCTTTTACTTTATCAGTTAATCTTATTAAAAATCATGAGGTGAGGTTTCATAGGAACTGCAGCTTCTCTAGACAAAAAAATGAACACCCTCCGCTCTTAAACTTATTATCAAGTTACACTAATGGAAAGTACTTCTTTGCTGGGCTGCAACCATGGCGTCCCAAAACCTGTCCCCAATAATCTATAGGATCCAAACCAATATGCAAGCGGTTACCAACAAGTTACCCTGCTTTTGGATACTGCAAGTTCTACAGGAGTTTAGGAAGCACGCATATCTTTAAAAGGAGTATACTACCTGGCTATTTAAACCCCTCATTTACAGCACATGCAAGTAAGCTGAAAGTGGCACCTAAATTTGTGTGAAGTTTATAATTACTAAGGCCTGTTACAGACTACCAAAATAAAGCTGCTTCGGGTCTCTTTGGAGGTATGCTGTTTAAATGATGCATGCATCCTAAGAATCCGGAAACTGCACCAAAGCTGCACTTCAGTGCTTAGGAATGGAGTGTGGCTTTGGCGCGACCTCCGGACTCTTAGGACCCAGGCATCATTTAAATAGCATACCTCCAAAGAGACCCGAAGCAGCTTTATTTTGGCAGTCTGTAACAGGCCTAAGACTTAACTGCCAACTTCTTTCTTTCAGTGAGTCTCAAAGGTGCTACAAGATTTCTCTACATACTGATTCTGCATATCAACACAGGCTGTTATCTTTGAATACCTAGAAATCAGTACTCAGCTTGTTGGGAGCAATTGGCTTACAGACTATAAACCATTTAGAGCGCTGAGTTAGTTCACTATGAAGCAGCATAGGAATGTAAATGCTATTGCTACTGTTACAGAAATGGGGAATAGGGTGACCTGGACTATACTAAGGCCCCATACAGACAGGCCAAAATAAAGCAGCTTGGGGTCACTTTGGAGGTATGCTGTTTAAATGATGCATGTGTCCTAAGGGTCCAGAAGCCACGCCAAAGCCATGCTCCAGTCCTAAGGATTGGAATGTGGCTTTGGTGAAGCTTTCGGACTCTGTATGGCAGTCTGTATGGGGCCTAACTTTAGTACATCTTGCTTTCGTCTTTGTAGGACCTCAAAGGGACACAGATACCTCAGTCGCATGACACTACACTGTTACAGCGCTATTATTCCATTTTAACTGCTATGGCATCCTGGGATTTGTAGTTCATGGAAACCTAACAGTTGCCTGGCTGAGGATTTTGAAAAGCCCACTCCCTGAACTGCAAATCCCAGGATTCCACAGTGGAATAACAGTGCCATAACAGTGCAATGTGATACTGAGGAAGGCCAGTCTGAAATCTCTTAAAGGGCACAGTTTGGGGACCATTGGTCTAAAGGGATAAAAACGAGGAACGAAAGGGGCCTTGTGGGTATGAGAGATAAGGAGAGTGAAAGGTGGAAGGTAAGAGGAGAGATGGGGCATTAGTGAGGCGTGAAAGAAAGAAGGAAGAGTATTAAGGAGGTAAAAGCTGGAAGGGGAAAAGAAAAGAAAAGGGTTAGTAAGTAGAGGATAACAATAAGAGGGATAAAGGATAAAGTAAAGGGAAGGCAGGGGTAAAAATTCCTTCCCCCCATTTATTATTGCTATATAGACTATATAAAAGCAAGATTGAAGGAATTAAAATGCAATTTAATAGATAAGATATAAAGTAAGGGGAAGACGGGGTTCTTTTTGGTCATTTTTTCCATTTATGTTGTTGTTGTTGTTGTTATTTTAGACTATAGAAAAGCAAGATTAAGGCAAATGAATAAAGACGGGACAAAAGATATAAAGGAATTAAAATCCAAGTTAATAGAGAAGTCAGCCAGAGGTAATAAATACGTGGCTGGAAGGAAAGGAAGAGATGTGTCACGAGAGACTTATGTCTTTGGAGTAGATAAGGATTATGATACTGAAAGATTAAAAGAGGAAATGCAAATGCGATCGTAGAGCCTGAAGGAAGGAAGGGAGAACTGGCTCATTCCGAAGAAAGGAAAGGAGGGCCTGGTGGGAGAAGGGGAGCCTCCGAAGGCCTCAAAGGCCGGGCCAAAGGGGGCTCTGGGAAACCTCGCCCTCCCTCCGAGGCTCCTCGGCCTCCGGCTCGGTCCCCGCGGAGGGAAGCCGCTCTCACCTGCCGCCTCCGCGTTCATGGCGCTGGCCTCCATCCTCCTCCCGCAGCGGCCCAGGAGCAGCACAAAGGGACGGCCCCCGGAACCCCTTGCGGCGGACCTGGGTGCCACACGGGCCTCAATCAGCGGCGCACCCTGATGCCTCAGGGGAAGGAGAGCCGTGTGACATTCGGGCTGCTAATCGCGCGCGCCTCTTAGGCCTCCGCTGGCAGGGGAACATAGAGATAGGAAATTGTAGAGAGAGGGGAAATGAGAACCAAGAGGTTCCGGGTTCACCATAGGTATTTATTTATTTATTTATTACTTGCATTTTGTGACCAAGAACTGGGTTCAGATGCCTACTCAGCCATCCTCGAAGCCCATTGGGTGACCTTGGGTAAGCCACGCTGTCTCAGCCTCAGAGGCAAAGGCAAACTGAAGAAAATGGCCAGCATGCAAAGTAGGATAGAATCTAAACAGCCTTAGCATAGAGCCTTAGGGTTGCCATAAGTCAGAAACGACTTGAAGACACCCAACAACAACAACACATAATAATATATATAGATATGTACTATATATATATATATAGAGAGAGAGAGAGAGAATTATTAATAATAATAGAACTAAAAATAAT
>NC_056528.1:37541382-37723786 GCF_019175285.1 Sceloporus undulatus | reverse complement strand
AAGAATTATTAATCACAATATTACAATAATAATGATAATAATGATAAAAGTAATAATATAATAGATAAAAATAATAATATTAATATTAAAATATATAAAAATAGAATTATTAATAAAATTATTAATAAAATTATTATTAATAATATTACAATAATACAATATAATAATAAAAGTAATAATAATAATATAAAATACAATATATAAAAGTAAAATTAATAACAATAATACTGAAATTAATAAAAACAACAACAATGATGATGATGATGATGATGAAGCAGGTCCGCGTTATCCTTCTAGTTCCTGCTGCGAGCGCCTCTTGACTTTTCATATCTCTGTGCAGGCAATTGCGCGCTGCCTGACTGGAACCGGAAGTGACGCCATTCCCCGCTTGGCCGAGCGGCGTCGCTGTGGTAGCGAAAGGAAGTGTCTGCCTGACCCGGAAGTGCCCGTTTGGGGCCGGAGGGGTCGCTCAGTGATGGCGCCAGTATCCCGTTCGCGGAGCCCCGCCGCGGAGCCTCCTTCCGCCCGACGGGGCCGCGGCGGGAACGGAGCCTCGGGCAGCCCTTCCCCGCCCAGCAGGTCCAGCCGGGGCAGGAGGTCTCGCTCCCGGTCCCGTTCCAGGTCTCGATCCCGTCAGCGTCCGGGGCCTCCGCACCACTTCGGCTACCGGCTGGAGGCCAAGCCCCGGGGCCTTTGGTACTCCGAGGCCGGCAAGGAGCAGGAGGAGTCCCTCCGGCAGAGGCGAGTCGGGGCTGGCGCTGTGGGCCTGAGGGCCTCGCGGGCTTTGCTTGGCAAGGATTAGGAAGGGTTGCTTTGTGGGACGTTTAGCCTTCCTTGGCCCCAAACACACGGCAGAAATAACCCCCCCTGAGACGGCTTGAACTGCCCCGGCTCAGCCCCAGGGGACCCTGGGAGCTGTAGAGGTTGCGAGACACTGAGCCTTCCAACTACACTCACAAAATGGACTTCAACGGGAGAAAAGTAAGATACTGCCCTTAGGGCAGAAAAACGAAATGCACAGAGATAGGATTATGGGGGAGACCTGGCTGAAGGAGAGACTTCTACGTGTGAAAGGGATCCAGGAGTCCAAAGAGACCACAAGTTGAACATGAGTCAACAGTGCCATGCGGCAGCTAACAAGGCCAATGCGATTCTAGGCTGCATCAATAGAAGTATAATGTCTAGATCAAGGGAAGTAATAGTGCCACTCTATTCTGCTCTGGTCAGGCCCCACCTGGAATATTGGGTCCAGTTCTGGGCACCACAATTAAAAAAGGATGTGGAGAAACTGGAGGAGAGCAACTAAAATGGTGAAAGGTCTGGAAACCATGCCCTATGAAGAATGACTTAGGGAGCTGGGGATGTTTAGCCTGGAGAAGAGAAGGTTAAGAGGTGATATGATGGCCATACTTGAAGGGATGTCATATTGAAGAGGGAGCAAGCTTGTTTTCTGCTGCTCCAGAGAACAGGACCCAATGGAGCAATAGATGCAAGCTGCAGGAAAAGGGACTCCAGCTCAACATTAGGAGGAACTTCCTGACAGTAAGGGCTGTTCAACAGTGGAGCACACTCCTTCCTCGGAGTGTAGTGGAGACTCCTTCTTTGGAAGTCTTTAAACAGAGGCTGGATGGCCATCTGTCAGGGATGCTTTGACTGAGATTTCCTGCATGGCAGAATGGGGTTGGACTGGATGGCCCTTGCGGTCTCTTCCAACTCTATGATTCTATGACTCTCCATCAGAGAGCCCTTTCGCCACAATAAACTACAGTTCCCAGGATTCCCTATCACTGAGTCAGGGCAGTTAAAGCAGTCTCAAGATGGATTATTTCTGCAGTGTGTTTTGGACCTCTGTCAGAATTCTGCTGAAGGAGGAAAAGGAGTCTGAGAGGTGACTTATTCACAGGGAAACCATGATGGAGGTCGACTCAAGGGCAGTTAACAAGAAGTTCCAATTAGGTATTTACAGGCATCTAATTTTCATCTGATTTTAAGATTCATATTAGAGGCCTGAATACCCAAAAGGCACCAGGAAGGTCCTGTCTGATCTTAGAAGCTGGTTAGTACTTGGATGGGAGACCACCAACAAACATCAGGGGCTGAAGGCTGTATTTCAGAGGAAAGAACTGGTAAAACCGCCTCTGAAGTAACCATATGTCAACAAGTGACTTGAAGGCAGACATACACACATGCGGTTCATGTTGCCAAACAAGAAGATCACTGATTATTGTTCCAGTTGAGAAATACAGAATGAAATCAAAATAAGAAATAAAAGCAATACTGTATTAGCTTCTCTTCAGCACTTTCTGGTGAGGACAGGAGCACTGCCAATAGTGAAATATGGCTAGGCACCAAACCGCAGTTGAAAGAAGATTGCAGGTGAAGTCTAGTTGGAATATAGCCTTTACTCGACACGATGTTGTTAGAATGCTACTAATGGAGTAGAATTAAAGAGATGGGATTTCACAGACATTCTAGCCAGATTATACCTAATCTTCTCTTTCTTGAGAACTGGACCAAGTCCATAATAAAACAGAACAGTCCAGATTACCCCAGTTAGCCATCCTCCTTAAAACTGCTCTTCTCAGTCCCTATGTTGAAAGTATGTACAGGCAAACAGTCTTCTGTGTCTTAACTGGCGTTTCTTTTACAGGCGATTAAATGAGAGAGAAAGGATAGGCGAATTAGGAGCTCCTGAAGTTTGGGGACTGTCGCCAAAAGTTCCAGATCCAGAGTAAAGTTATTTTTAGCTTTGTTTTTCTTCCTTTTAGAGATCTCTTTACCATTGTAGTGATATAAAATGCATATTCTCTGCTCCCTTGTCTTGTTTCTGCATCCAGTTTTCCATCTAAAATAAAACACCCAAGCAGAAAAAAGTTGTAGGACTGCTTGACACATTTAGATCCTTCTTGACCAAATATAACGATAAGTTAGACCCTGGCATTTGTTTTTTTGAAAAGAATAGGTACACTGAAGTCTGCCCACATTAGGATTTCTTTGACTTTGGCCATGTAAAAAAAGCTTTTCAGTATAAGACTGTATCATTTGTGCTGCATTCCCAGAACATTAAGATTGTGTTGTTCTGTTTTAAATTTAGTTCTGATGAACATACCCCTGCAGAAGATGAAGATGGGACATCCAAAAAGAGTAGCACCTCTGATTCCAGCTCAGAAGGTATTCTGTCTCGATCTGTTGTTTTTGGGGCACCTCAGTGGCATTTCTAAGCACTGAATTGTCTTATATCCCTTGAATTAATGCACTGCATATAAAATTTCTAAGAGTAATTCAGTTTACTAGTTTCTGACTTGGGAACAGTTCCTATTTCTCTAACATCTTTGGACAAATGTGGATAAAGTGATTGCTCCCAGTCTGTGCTATAGCAGTCTGTAGTGTGCAAGACTGCAGTTGTGCTCCATAGCTGGGAGAATATTTCTGCAGCCAGCATACAGTAGGGATGTCTTGCATGCCTCAGTCTGTTACAGTCAAGAACAAATAATCCAAGAGCGATGGTGAAAAACATGCATCCTTCTCAGTGGTTCCCAAATTTTGTTCCACCAGGTGTTTTGGACTTCAGGTCCCAAAGACACCAGCCAACCAGCCAGCTTGGCCAAAAGTCAGTAATTGTGGGAGCTAAAGTCCAAAACACCTGCAGGATCAAAGTTTGGGAACCACTGCAAGATGTTTTCAACTGCATTTCTTAAGGTTCCTCACCATTTGCTGTGCTATCTGGCTCTACTGGGACTTTTGACAGCATCTGGAGGCCAGATTATTTCTGACCTGCATGAAGGTGAATTGTTCTTTGCCATATCTTTCCAGAGGAGGAGAAGAAAAAGAAGAAGAAAAAGAAAAAGAAGAGAAAAGCTGCTTCACGTAAGTGTGAGCTTCTCATGTTGGGCTAATGTTCCTGATTTGTACTTCACCTCTCCCTTGTTTTAGACTGTTGGGTGTATGGGTTCATAGGAGTTGTTTTCCAGTCTGGAGAGCCTCCTGTGAGGGAGAGCTGCTCTAACAAGTGCACTGTGTTGCTCTTGAGTGCCTTTCCTCTGCTCAGTTTTGTTTTTCTTTTTCTGCAATGATTAACATTTTAGGTGATGAGGAAAAGAAGAGAGCCAAGAAGAAGAAAAAGAAGCACAGAAAGTAAGCTGTCTTTTAAAACAGCAAAATGTTATTTTTTTAATTATATAATAGTGGTATCTAAATTGTGTTTGTTAACTATTTTGCTGATAAATCCCAAACTGTTATCAAAAGAAGAATTTGTAAAGCCCTGATTCTACTCTCAGTTTCTGCTTTCTTTGTTTGTTTGTCCACTTTTCTTTCCTCCTTTTTGTTCTTGTATTCACTGTGTACTAGTTACATTAATACTGAGATGAAAACCATTAAGCTGATGAGATATAGCATGTAAGGAAGGTAACAATCCTCTTCCAAGATGGGAATCTCAGGCGGGTTACAAACTGCCATTAGGGACGTCCTGAGGACGTCCCAGTTTGAAAAAGGGGCGTCTCTTCTAGACACCCCTTGCCCTATCATGGACTCAGTCTGTACAAAATGGCGGCACCCTGTTCATATGGGCGCCACCATTTTGACGTAGCGGACGCTTTGCGCCCGCACGTGGCGCCCCAGAAGTGACGCCACAAGTGCACCCTTTGGCACTTGCGGCGCTTCTTCTGGGGCCTGAGAAGGAGCGCAATTTCTGCACTCCTTCTCTGCAGCGTCCGGGATCCGCGCCGTTTAAAGGCTGCGGTTCCTGGACGCTGCAAGAGGAGGCAGAGCCAGACTACTGCTTCTCAGCGGTCTGTAACGCGCCTCAGTGAATTATAATACAGTATGCCTGACTTCATATTATGGTGTATCATAAGGAAACTAAACGTTAGCAAAATTTACTGTATTCTAACTCTGAATGCTTATAAAAATGACCTCCCAGGTGTCTGCGGTTAGATAGCGACTTTTTTCTGTGCTGCCTGCTATGTTGCTTATTCTCCATGAATAAAAAAATGATTTTGATGGAAAAGTTACCTGTAACTTATAAATGCCTTTATTCCTGCTTCAGTGACTTTCTTCTTTCACTTGTTCATTATGCTGATAACTTCTAGCTGCAACAACAGCCTAAAGAATTTTGGTTTTGTAAGCTTTTTTTCTCTGTAGTTTTGATTTCTAGAAATTCACCCTCTGTCTTTCACTCCTCATCAGAAAGAAGTCCAAGAAGAAAAAGAGTAAGAGGAGCAGGAAGGACTCCAGTGAATCAAGCAGTGAAGACTCTGACAATGAGACATTACAAGGAGATGAGCTGTGGATTGAAAGATCAAGTAAGTTATCACTCTCTTGGATGCCTGGCAAAAATCCCTTTATATGTACAACCTTTGCTGAAGCAAATGGATCTAGCTGTTCAGCAGTGGAATAGATTGCCTCAGAGGGTTGTAGACACTTCTTAGAAGGTCTTTAAATAGAGCTTGGGTGGCCATTTCTCAGGAGTTCTTTAGTTGTATATTTCTACCTGGTTAGACTAGATGGTTCTTGCACTCTCTTCCAACTCTGTGATTCTGTTAACATGAGCATGTGTAAATTTTGAATCAGTCAAAGAAATATTCAGTGCAAATAGGTCATAGACCCATGGAATGGCACTTCTGCTTATACAGAGTGATTAGTTGGTGATGGAGTCCATTGTGGGAAGAGAAAATAAGCTGAGGCAGAACGACAAAAACGTGACAAACAATAGGGTTATATCCAATGTCATGCTAATGGGTGTCAATCAGTGTAATGGGACTTTCTCACACTTGTCTTTATTCTTTCTTTTTATTGTCTGTTGCAGAAAACGCAGATGCTGTGGATTTCATTGGGCCAGAAGCTCCTATTACCCATGCATCCCAGGATGACCGGCCCTTGAAGTAAGTGCAGTTTCCTATGGCTTATACAGTGCAGTTGAAATAGAACATTCTCACATGTAACTTTCAACTATAACAAAGGTTTTTTCAGGTACACAACACATTTAACTTTGCATCTGTTTTCTCAGTAATCCTTGCTAGTGACCTGAAAAGTGTCTGGCATTATTACCATTTTTACGGGTGGAAGCCTGAGGTAGAAAGATGCTTAAGGCCATCTAAGTCATCTGTAGCCTAGATAAGATTTTATCTGGAGACTTCTTTTTCCTCAGTGCTCTCCTTTGTACTGTGATATATAGATGAATGATGGTTCTTTTCTCTGAATGCATCATTTCACAAGTTGGAGGCTTACATTCCACGCAAACTTCCAGTCTTCTCCTGCAAACACAGGAAGGTGCAGCTGTATACTGTGGTATTGGATGATCTTCTGGTTTTAAGAGCAGACGTTTGCTGCTACCTACCCCTTCATTTTAAAACATGCCAGCTTAAGCATTAGAGGAAGTTGATTAGCAAGGTGTCACTGAGTATTTGGGGGTAGTCCAAACAAAGCAGAATTTAACCAGAGGAAAGTCCAGGTGGAAGAATGGGGCCTAAGGAATTACTGTCTACCTGTTCATTCCATAAACAGAAATCAGCAGAAATGGTTCATTTATATTTTGTTGAGTCCTCCACCCATGTTTAAATAAATGATGAGGTTTGTAGGCTTATAATAAAGGCACCTAATTAGACCAGCAGAGTTGCAGCTGTGTCGCCTCCTAGATTGCTTAGCTGTAAAAGGGGTGTATTTGGATTTAACAAACTTCATTTGTTGTTGTTGTTTTAAGGCATTAGACTTCTTGGGCTGAAATTCTTTATATATATGTATTTAATCTCTTGAAGCTACGGGCATGCTCTGCTGCCGGGTGAAGGTGCTGCCATGGCAGAGTATGTAAAAGCTGGAAAACGTATCCCTAGAAGAGGTGAAATTGGCCTTACCAGTGAAGAGATTGCATCATTTGAGAAGTCTGGCTATGTAATGAGTGGCAGCAGGTAGGTGTTTTGATGGGGGTTGCCATACAGGGTTTTTTCTTGCCTCTTTACCTCTTGGGGTGGTGGAGAAGAGAGAGATTCATGTTACAGGTGACCTGGGGTGAAAATACTATTTTGTTGCCAGTTGGTTGGGGAACATTGCTGACAAGCATTATGCTTCCCAACAGGCATCGGCGAATGGAGGCTGTGCGTCTCCGCAAAGAAAACCAGATTTATAGTGCAGATGAGAAAAGAGCTCTGGCATCTTTTAATCAGGAGGAGAGACGGAAGAGAGAGAACAAGATCCTGGCAAGCTTCCGGGAAATGGTCTACAGAAAAACCAAAGGCAAAGATGAAAAATGAACCACTTGCTGTTTTCTATAGCACATGCTGGAATGAATGTTGGCAAAGCATACCTGTTAATGGTGATTTGCAAGTAGGGGTGTCCCCTGTGCCACAGCAATACTTGCAAGGTCTAGTGCTGCTGGAACTTTGGATATTGGTTCATGCATACCAGACAACAGCCTTTTCAGGTATCATTTGGAATGACTGTTCACTAGCTTGTAGAATATTGAAGAACATAGGCCAAAATGTGAATTAAGAAACTGAGAAAGGCAAGCGGTCCTGCAGATGATACCAAAATATTGCTAAGAATCTGAATAGATACTGGCATTCTTGGAAAATAGCACTTTTAAAAAATTCTAGGCATACAAACAGGAACAAAACCTGAGATTCGATTAAGGTTGCTCTGTTCTGCATTTTTTTATCAGAGGATATAGAGACCACAGTATGAAACAAGACAAAAATAACTTGTTTTACTGGACTGGACAGTAAATGACCCAAATAGATTGTGTGTCTAAACCTTTGCCCCCAAATAAGACCAAAACATCCTTAACACTGGATGTCTCCTCATGAGCTTACTTTTGTTTGTTTTAGATTATTTCTTTGTTATAATAACATCAAAGCATCTTAAATCATAGTCTGTTTTGTGACTCAGACACCTTGTAAATAAGACCAGTTTTATTTCTTCATTTTGAAATATTGTATATTTAACAGCATGAAGAATCTCAAAACTTAACAAAGAGAACACCTTGAAGACTCTATTGGATTTTGTTTTGTAAATAGTATGTCAGTTGGTTGAATGGGTTAAATATCTGTGTCTGGGTCAGTGTAAGGAGGCTTTTTAACTTTTCATTTATTCAAAATTTGCTGTATTTTAAGTAAGAACCATGTGATGGGCTACACCACGTAGTGGGTCTTCAGCATCCCTCCCTCCTTTTAAAAAGAACGATGCTAAAATTGATCTCTAACTTCAGGAGCATCTCAGAGACAGCATATGAAGGTGCCATGTGAAATGCCTCCCCTCCCCAAAAGCAGGATGTATATAGAAGCCTAGGTGGGCTTTATGTGGTGCGTTCTAAGTACCCCCTCTTTGCACAGTTGTAAAAATGTGTATTATTTCTGGGATCTTTTAAAAAATATTAAAGTGTTATTCCCTAGTTACGTGTGATTATTGTGCTGCCACCTACAACCTCAAATGTACTAACTGCCAATAGTCATGTGGAAATGTAATGCTTTGAAAGCACACATGCATGCAATAGGCAGTGCACCACATCTATGACAGACATATTTTGGTCCAAGACCAAATATTGCTGGTGGATAATTGTAATCAGTACTTTTCCAAGCTTGCTCAGTTGCTTATTTCTGTTAAGCAGTGATGGATAATGGTATCTGTATAGATGAGAATGAACTCACCAACCCTTGCCACTATAGCCAGTGGTGAAGAATGCAGAGAGCTGTGGTCCAATAGATTCAAACATTACACTTAATGCAGACCAGGCTGCTGTGATCTCCCATCCCAGAGCAACTGCAGTATTAACAACCCTGTTCATTCATGTGGCTGTGATTAATGTATTTTACTGTCCACAGATCAAGTCATTTAAAACAAGGCCAAAAAAACCCCCAAATCGCAATGTGCTCACCTACACAGAAATGCAACTTTTATTTACAAAAAGAAGAGCAGAAAACATACATAAAGAAGAGCTTTCAGTTGACATCAGTTCTAAAGGAATTAAAAGTAGATTGTCTCCATCATGGTAATTTTGCTTTCAATTACATCTTTCAGCCATTTTTCTTTAAACCGAGACTCTCCCGGCCTATACAGAAAAAAAGTAGAGGAAACAGTGATTATTTAATGTCATTTATCATGTCATTCAGAGCTATGCTGTGAAAAGCCAATGCCCTAGAGTCAAATAGGAACTGTTCTATATGGCCAACAAGAACTATCTAGTATTATGTGCTTAGATTTCAGTGCTCAAAGAGAAGCTACCTGTTCAAACGGAGCTTAGCTGTACAGTTTCTTAACAGTAGCTTGACTGGCACAGAGTGACAGATAACATTTGTTTCTATGGAGTGAAAAACGTTTTTAATGATTTCTGCATAATTAAACTAGATCTGATCTGTTCTCTCTTTCTGACCAACAGTTGATCTTAAATGCAAATCAGTATGACATTCAAGTTAGATGGTTCTGCCATGATAAGCAGGTTTTCTCGAAAGTAAATCATCTAGCAGAAACTTTGGGACATCAGTTAATTCAAAGGAATGTTATTTAACCTCTAAATAATAAACAGTGGAAAATACCTGTGAATAAGCTTATTTGTCTCCACTATAAAGTATACTTCGATGGGTAATGTCTGTTTTAAATGGAAAATAAGACTTCGTTAAACAACACTGAACTTCAATTTTGTGTTTAAAATACACAAATCAAACTTTTAAAAGGCTTTCTATTATGCACATCTGTTCTATGTGAATTGCCCGATCCATATGTTCTTCAGAGAGAGTCTTCACTGGACCTGCCTACTTCCTGAGGTTAAACAAGTGGTTGTTGGACAGAGGGATGTTTTCGCCATGGTGCCCAAATTGTAGAGCACTTTCCATCCCTCTGCACATCTGTTTCCCTTTAGGTCCTAAAGAAAGTCATCATTCAAAACATTCTCAAGCTCAGTCTCTTCAGGGGGATGAGAATGGAAACCACCTAGCCCTCCTGGTATTTTTTTTTGACTGCACTCAAAGTATTCCTCTCTTTTGGCAATACCAACTGTGTTGATGGGAACTGCAAGGAGAACTGTGCAATAACCACCCCTGTTTTAAATAGATGGCTTGGGTCCAACCTATCTTCGAGACCGTCTCGTTCCATATAATCCTCCCCACACACTTAAATCCTCAGGGAGGAATTTGCTACAGCCTTATAAAACAAGGGTGTCCACAACCTCCCAAAGGACTTTCTCAGCTGTCACACCCAGATTGTAGAATGGCCTGCCGGATGAGATCCGTCAAATTGCCACCCTAAACAGCTTTTAAAAAGCTATAAAGACGGATCTCTTCCGACAGGCCTTTCCCAAATAGTTTCTCCAGCCATCAGAACAACTCTAAGATCTCCGACCGCATTTTAGTCACGGTCTATAGTTTGCTCTGTGTGTGTGTGTGTGTATATATATATATATAATTTATTTTATTTTTATGTATGTTTTTTAAACTCTTACATTGTTGTATTGTATTTTAAGAGGGGGGATTGAGGGTTTTGTAGAGGGGCGGGATATAAATTGTTGTTGTTGTTGTTATTGTTGTTGTTATTATTATTATTATTATTATGTCAGAGGGTCTATTTAAATATATAGCATGTGTTAAATATATAGCATGTCACTCAATCTCCCTTCATTTTCTTTATTTTACAGTAATTACTCTGACTTCCAGTTAAGGCTGCTTTTTCTTTTCTTTACTTTAACTAAGCATACATGGCACTCATCCAGATCAGGATCACTATTCACAGGTTGGAGAGTTTTAAATCTCCCAGCTGTTTTTTCCCTTTTGAATCTCACATCGGGAGCCAAAAAGCTGAAAGATAGCTAAGCAAAACTTGAAAAGTTGCTTTTCTGGATTCGTTGTGTGCCTTTAAGTCATTTCCTACTTGGGGTGAGCCTATCATGGGGTTTTCTTGGCAAAATTTGTTCAGAGGAGATTTGCCATAGCCTTCCCCTGAGGCTGAGAGCATGTGACTTGCCCAGGGTCACCCAGTAGGTTTCATGGCTAAGTGGGAAATTGAACCCTGGTCTCCAGAGTCGTAGTCCACTGCTCAAACCACTATGTCATGCTGGATCACATCCCACATCCAGTGTAGCCAGTGACCATGTTGGGAGCTGTGACCCAAAAGTATTGTTTATGCTTTGCTGAGATAGAGATTTAAACAACTTGTCAAGAACTAGCAAACACTGTCTTCCCCATACTCAGTAACTGGCTTCTGAAATTCACAGATGAGCACTTTATTGAAGGAATGGAGGAAAAGGTCTTGCTAGGAAGATGCTTTCAGACAGACCTGAATTGCAAATACAAAATCATAGATACATATGCAGTACTGTAATAGAAACCAGCTCTACCCGCTAAATCAAGAAGATGTTTTTGTTCTCACTCAAATACTTTCCCAAAACATTGGTGCAAAATACACAGTTCTCAAAACAAAATAATTCTTTTCCACCAGTTATTTACCCTGGTTCTCAGAGATTCAGGACTTCAAAGGCTTAGTTCTTTTCAGTTAACAGCTTAACAACTTCCAAGTACCTTAGGGCAATAAATATTTGCTTTTCTCAGGGTTGTCAGGATAAAAACTGGAGAGGGTTTCTGTACCTTTAATGGTTGCGTAGAGGACCGAATTTCAGCTGGCATTGCTTACTGCAGGACAAGCAATGATTTATTAAACTCCTTCTTCCACACCACCATTAAAGGCACAAAAGCTCTTTCCAGTTTTCACTCTTAACTACACACATGTGGTTGTGGTAGTACTGATCCAGACCTTCAGCATTTACTTGGAAGAGGAAAGCAAATGTATTTGAATTAGATTTACAAGACATTCACAGTGATCCTAATGAGGACACCCCAAGAATTATTGTTCATTGTGGGTATGCGTTCAAAGGAGATGTTACTGTGGAAGGGGAAATACTTACCGAGGGCCTGACTTTGGAAATCTCTAGGATGAAATAGACGCATGCTGTTGCTCGTGGGATGGGCTTCCGACAAGTGGGGATGCTCCATCGAACCCGGTAATAGTATCTTGTACTGTACTTTAGTTCTTCATCATTCAGATAGTTTGTCCAGTGAAGCCAGCTTTCATGAAGCTCCCATGTCTGTGGAATAAGTGTAAACCATGATGTGGTGCCAACGTGAACAAGCCCTTACATGTGTTCACCCAGATCAATGCAGGCATGAGAAGCAAGTCCCTTACCAAGAATTGCCATATTATTCTGGAATATCAGTATGCAAAGGGATCGTGTAGCACCTTTCGGACTAACTGAGAGAAAGAAGTTGTACTATTAGCTTTGGAAGATTTGGTCTCCTTCCTCAGATGTTGCATTTGATGGTGCGTTGTACATAAGCTTATGCTACAGCTTCTCTCAGTCTGAAAAAGATCCCCTTGCCAAGAAGTGAATCCCACTGAAGACAGTGGGAGTTGCTACATTAGGTCCATTGTAGTAAATGCCTTGTATATATTGGTGAGGGAGAGTTGTTTTTGTTCATTTTTAGAAGATTTTGTTACCATTTGGAAATTGTGCCGTATTTGAAGTGAAAAGAACTGGATAGTTTTTTGTTTGGTTGGTTCACGGCTTTGTATATTTATCTCTTACAGGTTTATTTGTGTTTGAATCCCTGTGCATTCAAAACCATGGTGGGGCTGAATTAAGGTTGCTACTTCTTTTTTTCTGAAAGGCTCTCAGACGTCTATATGATGGGCAGATACAACATGATCCTCTCCATAGTCAGAAATGCAGTCCATATTGAATTTTGCCAATACAGATAAGTTAAATTCTTGCTTCTCTTCATTTCTGAGTTTAGCAACATGCCAGGATGGGAACTTGAACAAATCAAAACAGATCGAAAGCAAGAAAAAACAAAACTGACAATGTTCCCCTTGTTCCCAAGATATTCCTTGTTCAGTGTTGCCAACAAGACTCGAAAATATTCCCTGGATTGTTTTGCCAAAATCCAAAATCCATGGAATTCCCCAATATTTATTATTACTATTCAGTCAAAATTCCCGGAAAGAAATTAATTTAATTAATTTAATTAATTTAATTAATTAATTTGCTCCCTCCTTAGAGGGAGTGAAAGGACAGACTCAACGCCATCAGGCCTGAAGAGGAAGAGCCCTCCCCTCCCTCCTTCCAACTGTCATCTTCTGGCCTTGGAGGGAGTGAAAGGACAGGCCCAACACCATCAGGCCTGAAGAGGAAGAGCCCTCCCCTCCCACTTTCCAACTGTCATCTTCTGGCCTTAGAGGGAGTGAAAGGACAGGCCCGATGCCATCAGGCCCAGCCTCGATTAAGAAGAAGAGCCCTCCCTCCAGTCCATCTGCCTTGGTCCAGGCCTCAGAGGGAGAGAAGAATGCTGGACCTGATCCCCCACCACCACCATTCCCTTCTCCTTTTGTGTTGTGTCTTTTAGATTGTAAGCCTGAGGGCAGGGAACCGTCTACTATCCCCTCTATTGTAAGCTGCCTGGATTCCCAGTGATTGGGCGGCATATAAATAAATCCTATTATTATTATTATTATTATTATTATTATTATATTCCCTGGAAATTGGCAACACTATCCTTGTTACAGATGCCCCCAAAATCTGTAACAAGGCCTATTTCCAGCTGATGTCCAACTGTTTTCATTCCTGGTCAGACCTGCCCTTTTGCCTTATACCAATGTTGTATATAAAAATACCTTACTCTCATATATTCCTCGATCTCCAGTAGCCCTTTTCCTATAGTGAAGTCTTTGCACTGCATCCATTTAATATTTGGTACTTCATACTTGGCTCCTGCAACTGAAGAAGACACACAGTATGGATTGCATATCCTCCAAAAAGGGTTCAAAAACACAGCAAAGCTTAGCTTGCAATACCTTTTTCTTCTTCTTTCTTTTGCAAGCCTCTAACAGTGTCCGCTGCCCCTTTAATCACATCATCAACAATCGAGAGTGCTTTCTCCTTGATGGCTTCCAGATCTCCATTTTTATCTTCCATATCAGTATCTTCACTGTTTGAGTTCACTATTTACAACCTTAGAAGGGGCTGGGAAGAGATTAGAAGAACTTTTAGTAGAGAAAATATACTGCTAGGTAGTTTAGATGTAAAGCTATACCTCTGTTAATGAAGCAGCTGTGTTCTCGGGCATTACTTCTTTAATGGAAAATTTGGTACCATGGAAAGAAATAACTTACTCCTCTTGTAAGATTTAGATTACATTCTGGTTTGTTGTTGTTGTGTGCCTTCAAGTTGTTTCTGACTTACTGCAACCCTCAGATGATCCTATCATGGAGTTTTCTTGGCAAGGTTTGTTCAGAGGAGTGTTGTCATTGCCTTCCCCTGAGGCTGAGAGTATGTGACACCCAATGGGTTTCATGGATGAGAGGGGAATTGAACTCTGGTTTCCAGAGTCCTAGTCCAGTACTCAAACTACTACACCATACGGGTTTAGGCCATCACAAATGATAAGATGTTTACTTTCAGTTTTGAAACCCACCTGGAAAAGCTCCCCAGCACACACATAAAAAGCACACTTGTCACTCCGCGTTTGCAGCTTTGACTTTTGCTGATTTTATTTTATTATTATGTTATTTCTAGGAATCTCTGGGCCCTCCGGTGCAACCAAAAGTCGCACTGAAGGACTTAGAGATTCCTAGAGAGAACACTCCCTAAGCCTTTGTAGCATCTCCAGCAGAGTTCTATGACAATGTCTGGCAGAAGTTGACCAGAGAGTTGCACTGGAGGACGTAGAGCAGTGATGGTGAATCTTTTAGAGGCCAAGTGCCCAAACTGCAATCCCAAACCCACTTATTTATTGCAAAATGCTGTGTCCCTCTGGCTTTCCAGTAACAAACTCTGGCAAACTCTGTGCTGGAGCGATGGCACATGTGCCCACAGAGAGGGCTCTGAGTGCCACCTCTGGCACACATGCCATAGGTCTGCCATCACTGACCTAGAGATTCCTAGAGAAGTGTTCTCTCAGGTAAAAACATCATGTTTTTGTTATTTGCAGTTTTTCGACATTCACAGGGCTCCTGTGCCCCTAACCCCAGCAAATGTGGAGGGACAAGTGCATAACAGGACTGAGCAGCCACAGGGAATGCATGGATCTGGTCCTGTTTTCTATATTCTTCCATGCAGATCAAACCCACTCGTTTTTCTGATGGTGGAAGTGACCAAATTGTGGAGTGGGGGTACTCTTTGGAGTCCCCAAAAAGATCAGGAGGGAATCAAGCTAGTCAAGATACGTAGGTAGCTGAGTGGCCACTGAATTCCTACCTACGTGATACAGCAAGGTTACATTAATTTTTCCAAGGTGAAGAGGGTTCAGTGAGTTTTTAGGAGTGTCTATGGGTAATTGCCTCAGAGCCACATGTGGCCTATCCCTAGTTGGCACCAGGAATAGAGAAGTCCTGTGCTCCCTGATGCAGCTAACCAGCCAACAAATAATACTGATGGGCACTACAGTTCAAAAGCATGGTGAAAGGCCACACATTCCCACACATTTATTAGTAGTAGTTCTCCAGGTTTCATGTGGAGCTCTTTCCCAGTTGCAAAATATTTTCTGGGGGCTTTTTGTGCCGTGTACTGTATATGCCAGTCTGCTAGCAAGCCGCATCCCTGCCTGGGTGAGATTTGTGTTTGCAAGTGCATCTTTGCCAGATTCAGCCACCACATTTTGAGGTGGATGCTTAAATTAAATGAACGGAAGGCCATTTCTTTTGTATTTGCTTTGTCTCGTTTCCAGTACCCTTTGTGATGCCAATCATGAAACATGCTGCCAGCTAGTGGCACAAGAAAGTGGATGTCCTATTGTTTTCAGAGCTAATAATCAAGGAACGCTGCATTGATGTCAAGCATTCCCTCTGCTCCTATCAACTTTGTTACCTTTAAAAAGCACTCTTCATAGCTTCTTTCCCTTTGTGAGGCCATCTGCCAGGTTTCCTCCAAGATGCAGGTTCCAGAGCTCATTGGCTTGCAAGCTTCTGTGACAAATGTTTGGTCATAAGCATCGCCCAGGCAACAGCCATTCAGCCAACAGAACTGCATCTCCAATGTGCACAAACATTCTTTCATGCTTAAAGGAAAAGAGATTGTGCCACAACTTTGTGCCACATCAGATGCATGGCCGATGTTATCAGGAGGCTGCAAAAAACCAAGAATTGAACATTGCGAAATGGATTGTGTTTTCACAAGAGGAAGAAGGAGAGGGCAATGGCTTCCTGAGCTCCACCTATTTGAATGTTTAATGTACATGATAGCTGGGGAAATAAAGCTGCTAGATCTGTTTGGTGCACAATCATATATTTGGTAGTTTCCAGTCCAGATGAGAAATGCACTTGGTTATTTTCAAGCAACCCTATAGGTTGATCATTAATTAATCTTTGATTAATTAATGGCTTTCATGAGTATCCAAATATATCCAAGTACCAAGGAGCTTGTCTGTCACTGTCACCAATTGTAAGGTTATTATGCTTAAGTAATTAGAAACAATAAATAATAAATCATACAAGATACTTTTCAACATTAAACCGAGCAACAAGAAGTTTATTTCTTGTAAAACTGCAGTGTGTTCACAAATTAATTTGAAGAAGTGAACTTTCCATGCTTTGGTTTTAATCAGAAGGCACATCTTAGAAGTCTAAGTTGGGAACAATGGATCATCCTCTGGCCACTACTTTCCCTTTATTTTTTTCTTAATGGGAGAATTCAGCCTCCCCAACTGCTTTTCTGCTGCTTGTGACAGGAAATCTGGCTTTCCATTTGAATCAATTTCCATGCTCAGACTAGTTCCTTTTACAGTGGAACACTAGATCTTCCTGGAGAAAGAAGACAAGCTTTTTGGAAGAGAAAAATTACTGTGATTTGGCCATGGTTTTGTGGGTGGCATTTCAAATGGAGATTTCAGGCACACATATACACCCCTCCTTTTACTAGGAAACCCTCCACTACAAGGCTGAGAACAAACACTCTTTTATTAATCTCAGGCTACAGAGTGAGTGCAGGTGGTATGTTTATGAGACAAGCTGATGAAATGAAGACTTTGCAGAGAGGGTTGATAAGATGTTTCATCTCTTCAGAATAAAAATTCTGTGGTCCCAAAAATGTGGAGCCTGCCCATCCTCTTTCCTGGCTGTCTGCCCTTGCCAACATTTCTTTAGCTCAATAGCTGCATATTTCTAATTATTATTATTATTATTATTATTATTATTATTTATATGCTGCCCAATCACTGGGAATCCGGGCGGCTTATAACAGAGGGGATAATAGACGGTTCCCTGCCCTCAGGCTTACAATCTAAAAAGACACGACACAAAAGGAGAAGGGAATGGGCTTGAAACTGAGGGTCCAATGAGCTTTTAAAGGGCACAGAGAGGAATGGAGCTTCCAGGCATATGAAAATGCACTTATAGGAATAGTTGTGGTTGTTATTGTTGTGTGCCTTCATGTCGTTCCCAATGTATGACAACCCTAAGGTGAACCTATCACACTGTTTTCTTGGCAAGATTTGTATAGAAATATATAAATGCATACATTGTACCGATGTGTATAAATCCTTTGTTAGAAGAACGTTTGCCATTATGTACCTTCCTCTGAGGTTAGAGAGTGTGAAACCAGTGGGTTTCATGGCTGGGATGGGAATCGAACCCAAGTCTCTGGTTTCACACCACTTTAACTGCCATAGCTCAATGTTGTAAAATTATGTGATTTGTAGTTTGTTGTGCACCAGAACAGAGCCACAACAAAACTTAAGAACCAAGTTAGGAAAAGGGGATCCTTTGAAGCAGAGAAAGTCCTGGAAGCCTGACGTTTTACCATGTACTTCCCTAAATCAATCTCCTTCCCTTATTATGGCCTCTACTTATGCTAAACCCAGAGAAATAACTCTAGTTCCCAGCATACAGAGCATGTGATGTGAGTGATGGCATGGAGGGTGGATTGTATCCAAAATGGGTAGAAAATTATTCTGTTATGGGCCAATGAGCCAGCAGTTTACCCTTTAATTTTAAGGATTTTCTTCCAGCTCAAAGAATTCATTCTCACTTCCAAGCAGAAAAGCAGAACAAGCCCTTCTCTTGTGATCATGGCTCAGTGGGCTCTGTCCAGCCTTCTTGGATTCTCAGTCTTTTGGACCTTGCTGAGTTCATATCATGCCTTTCCAACTGGCGCGCCTTCAGCCGCCTGTGAAAATATGTTGCCTTTGCACACAGGGACAGAGCCCCAGCCATCTCCGGCCCCCTATGAATTCCTGGTTAATACACCTTCTTTCCTAAATGGTCAGCCAATTCATGGTAAGTGCTCTTCTTGTTGTTGCTGCTGCTGGTGGTACAATTGTTATTGTTATACTTAGGCTGAAATTCAGTTGCTCTTGATATGTTCATAGCTGTTCAATCCAAAGTTGACTCCCTGCCTTTAAATTTATTAGCAAAATGCTTTCTTTACCAAATATTTAATTACTTTTTCTCAATGGTTACCAATGGCTGTTGTTGTTGTTGTGTTCCTTCAAGTCATTTCCAACTTATGGTGACCCTAAGGCAAACTTATCATGGGGTTTTCTCGGCAAGATTTGTTCAGAGGAGGTTTGCCATTGCCTTCCCCTGAGGCTGAGAAAGTATATTTTCCTAAGGTCGCCCTGTGGGTTTCATGGCTGAGTAGAAATCAAACCCTACTCTCCAACATCAATGGGGTATAAAGATTCATGTACCGCTTGAAATTGGTTCTCTTTCTCCAGTTCAGATCCTGGGGTCTGCATACAGAGGATTGCTATTGGAGGCTCGGACATTTGGTTCCCCTGCCACACTGGGCTCTTGGCAAACTCCACCCAACAATACTAAATTATTAGAGGTAAGAGCTATTCTAAACCACACATCCTCACACATCTTCATTCTAATCTGATCATTACCAGAATTGTTGCCCCTTGCCATTTGAGCTTAAAGCGAAAGATCCTAGCTTAAACGTCACACTTCATAAATATACAGTAATTGATTCTGGTTGAGATTAAATTGTTCTCTGGTGCCCAATGAAACAGGGCGCAGTAAGCAATATCGGCCACTGAGGACAGGCCGCAAAACATCCTTCTGTACCTAATACCCTCCATGTGGGAGGAACTACAACTCCCATCACCCCTGTGAAAGGTGAGGGAGATGGGAGTTGTAGCACACCACATGTGGAGGCTATTGGAGTGAGGAAGGATGCTCTAGGGAGTAGGTCTATGTAGCAGTGGTAACAGGTTTAGGACAAAGACCTAGACATCATAAACCAGAAAGAGCTGTGGTAGTTTGCATGATTTTTATTCACCATAGTGGTAATTTCAAAGTGTACACAGTCTCCATGGTCGTGCCTTAAAGGAGAATCCAGAACACAGGAAACTATGTTGATCCATGTCAAACTAATTCCTAATCGTTTCATTGTGACCAGGAGCAGTCTTTTTCAACTCTAACATGTTCTAATTGCCTCTACAAAACTAAGTGTGGAGCTCTGGTGATGCAATAAACTGCACTTCCCAGAATTCCATAGCATTGAGCCATGGCACTTAAAGTAGTGTCAAACTGAGTATTTCTGCAGTGCAGATGCAGCCTAGACTATTCCATATTCTGTAGTTCACAGGAAAAGCCACCCACCCTGGGTAGACTAAGGACTACATCTAAACAGAAGAAGAATAGAGATGTCCAAAAGGATGGTAGATGGTATCACTGATCCTGCTAATAATAATAATTCTGCCCCATCCTTCAACTTGGAAAGAGCAACAGATCCTCAACCAGCTTTAAAATATAGAAGAACTCACAGAATTTAATTTATTTTCCCCCTTTGCAGTGTTCTGGGAACCCAAATGGTGCAGTTACTCATTCCAACACCAATTTAAAAACAAGACAGACTACTTATACATGGCTTCCACCCGACACCAACTGTCCTAAAGTTGTTATATTTGAGTAAGTTTTATAAATTCTAAAATACTGCTGCAGAAATCATGTGGCCCATCACTTGTAGCTGGTCTGCAACTCCTATCAGCCCCTGATACATGCTGTGCTCAATAAATATGAATATTAGACTTTGATGCATAAGACAGGAAAGCTATATGTTGCCAAAGTCTGCACAAATTGTTAAGAAAGCATACTGGAATGGTAGGGCTGTGGCTAGAAATCCTTTGTCTGTCTTGGAAAAAAGCAAGGCTTGTTCTAAACTCCAAATTCCTCTCCACTTACTGATAAAGAAACTGTTGCATTGACTGAGAGCAACCAGTGCTTTACTGTTTTATTAACTTCCATGGAATCGATATCTGTGAAATGGCTCAGACTGGTGCACTCCCATTGTGAGGTATCCTGCAGCCTTCAGAGAGGCTGACCAATATATCTGGATTTCAAAGAGAATAAATATCTATTTGGTGGTGTTAACTGCCTTTGAGTCAATCCCAACTCCTGGCAACCATGTGGATAAGACATTTCCAAGACTCCCTAACCTCCATTGCTCTGCTTAGGTCCTGAAAACTCATACCCGTAACCTCCTTAATAGAGTCCATCCATCTAGCATGTGGCCTTCCTCTCTTTCTCCTTCCCTCCACCTTTCCTAACATTATTGTCTTTACAGTGAATCATGCCTTGTCATGATGTGGCCAACGTAGAACAGCCTCAGCTTTATCATCTTCAATTGTTTTATTTTATTTATTGGTACAGTGCGCGTGCTTTACACAATCTTGAGCGTACGCGCTCAAGCTGCTGGGAGCATGCGGGGCGGCGCGTCCCATTCAAATGAATGGGCGCATGTGCCCATGGCGCCCTGCGCGCCGCTGCACTGCCACACACGAGACCCATTGTTTCTAATGGGGCTTGAGCATAGGCGGAATTTGCCTCACTCGGGGGGGGGGGGGGGTCCGGAACGGATCCCCTGTGTAAGGCAAGGGCCGACTGTATTACTAATGGCAACATTAGTGATTTGTTCTAGGAACCTTTCTTTGTCCTTTTGTCTGCCCACAATATCTATATTTGATTGGCTTTTTGTCTTGGGTACACATTGTCTCTGCATGTCCAGACCACTTAAGTGTGATTATCACAACCTGAAGGGCACTTCACCTCTGCCCTTTGCAAACACATGTTTAGGTCACAGGTGTTGCCTTCACTCTTAGGAGTCATTCCCCCAAGTTAGAAGGAGTTAAAATTCCCAGGCTCACAGAGAGAATATCTCTTGGATCTCCTCTCTTTTACCTGGCTCTCTTTCTCTGACCGTCCTCCTCTCTCTGAGGCCTGCTTCCCTACTCCAATCGCCAGGAATTTTCTTCACATCAGAGAATAAGAAAATCCGTGTGTGTTTTAACCTGTAGTCCCTTAAGTTTAGCTATACCCCTTTTAGATTGGTCAGGAGTAGATTTTTAGTTTCCATGCTGTTTGCCCCCACTTTTACTTTGAGAAACACCTTGCATTTGAGTATACACCACTCTGTTGACTTTTTACTTGGAGTTGCTTTGGTTAATTGCCCATTTTTAAAACGTTTAAGCTTGCAGTGTTTAGCAATATTTTTGAAAGTGATATCGACAGCAGTTTGAATAGATCAATTATTAAATCAGACTTTGTTAATGGCATCATTAGAACAGCCCCCAGTCTTCAAACCTCTAAGTAAGCAAACCTAGCAGCAAACAAAGCACCTGGTGAGGATATAGTTCCATGAAGCATCTTCAAGAACAATTTTGGATGTTGGGCCCCTCTGCTAGCAAAACTATTTTCCTACATAAACTCTACTGGCATTTTTCCTGAGAGATAAAGGCAGAGTAAATCTTCCCAGTTAATAAGGAGATAAATTAAACCTTCAGAGTTATTGGTCAATTAATTTATCGGATATTAGCTCTAAGATTTACAACCACTTCCTTCTCCAGAAGCTGATGCAATGGGTGGATGAAAATAATATTCTTAATCACGAACAAATCCGAGGTTAGGAAAGGTCATAAGCACAGCGGACCATATTTTTGTGTTACAGTTTATATCTCCCACAATACATTTTGCAAACATGGTCTCCCTTTTCTTATTGAACCAGAGCAACAGTTGCCCAATCTCATGACATCTACTGGACCAACGTGAAATCCAAAGTGATCTGGAGAAGTGAGTAACTCGCAATTTCATTGTTGAAATAATGTCCCGGTCTAAAAAATAGCAATATATTTGTACCCGGGCAAACCATCAGCCACAGATGAAGATGGCATATCAAGGAAGTTAATTCATATCCTAGTGCAGTATCTAGTTGGTAGTAGAGCTTGGACAGTTACTTTGCAAAAGTCATTTTTCCCCATTGCTCGTATTGTTTTATTATTTCTTAGTATTACTAATTGCAATATTTTAAAAAGTAACTTGTTGCATTTTTTGTGTTGCTTATTATCTTTTTGCTAGTGCTCTTTTAAATTCTTGCCTAGACTAGATGGCTTTTTCATCTAATCCACTGCATCAGTTCTTACGGTTTTGTGTAACGGAGGGCAGGAGAAAGTTGGAAACTTGCACAATTGAAATATATTTTTCCCCTTAATTTTTATCTAGACAAGCTTTTAAAAATGCTTTTTAATCTCCTTTCCAACATTACAGATGCCAAAGCAACATGTGGAGGAGGGCCGTTTGCAAACACTGCATCTGGAGTTGTGGTGCTCTTCTGTCTGCTCCTGAATTTGCTTGGATGCAATTAGAAACAACTTGAAAGCATACAACAACAACAATTAGAAACCAGCATGCAGAGCTGTACTTAGTTATTAATAAATCTAGAGATTGCCAGTTTAGAACATACCCCCCAAAGCTTTGCTGCCACAATAATTACAATTAATGTTCTTCAAAAGTCATGTTTCCTGTTGTAACTAAAATCTGCAATTTTTCTGCTTTCTCTATATATTATTAAAATATTCTATAATCCATGAACTAGAAAGAAGAAAAGTGGGGCATTCTACAAATGTAACTACACTGCAAGTAAGGGGGAACCAGTAATTTACTACCAGGACAGTTCCCACATTGTACTGTATCTACCGCCTTCAAAAGTATGAATAAACTATAGCAGAACTTGAACACTGGCTCATTATTTTGTAATCGTAGGTTTCTGCCTCCTTCCTTAGTTATCACAGCTATGTTTTGATGCTAAATGAATATAACTTTCACCATCTTAGATCTGTGAGCTCAGCTTAATGAGAAATTAGGGATGACATTGGTAGCTGTAGAATGGAAAACCATGCATGCTTCCAAATGTTTCTGTACTGAATCTCCCAGTATTCTTTCCCATGGATTATTAAAGATGAAAGCCTCAAAGAAAGTTAAATGATTGTATATAGTACCTGGACTTAACATAGTTCTACTTTCCTTGATTTTCTTCACCATCTACATATACTGCTCAATAGTTTTGCTGTTTTCATGGTTTAAATACTTCATAAAATATCATATGAGTGTCTTGTCATTATTAAAATTATACTGATCCATTCACTATAAAATTTGTTCTTCTCCAAGTTGGCTCTAACCAACGTCATCTGGAAGGGCACATGGTTACCAACTCTTTGGTAGTTCAAACTACACCTTAATAAGATGGCTTGTTTCTAGAATATACTACAAGATCTCCACATTCCTGGGCCAAAGAGCTGGGTTTTGGCTTTGGTAACTATCACGCAATTGTTGAGTTTGCTTCCCTGAAAGATCAAAAAGGTCTTTATCCTACTTTATCCATCTTTAGATGAGCCTTTTAGCCATTTTTATTTAAAGAAGAGCTTGACTTTAAAGCATTTTTGCTGCCTAATATTCCTGTTGCTGCATTTTAATGTTTTAGGTCTATTTTTCTTTTCTAGCTGTTCTGTTCTTTGCGAATGCATACATAAGAACAAGCTTTGAATAACATGGCATGCATATCATGGTTGGCACAGAGAGCCCTGAGGTTGGGGTCAGTGAAGGAAGTGTATCAAAATCATATGGTCTTTATTTAGTCTTACCTGCCACCAAGGTGCTGAAGTGTACCGGAGCTGTCTTTTGCTATACCACCAAGAACAGAAAAGTGATTCTTTCAAAAGAAATGTGGCTTGGTTCATTTGCATAAATCAACTAATTGGGGACTGTCTGGTGCATTCCATTGTTAACTAAAGAGATAACCCATCTGCCACCACTTAAACTAGGAGTGGGCAACCATGGAAGGCTAGAGGGGCCGTATCTACTGGGCTTATCCTGTACCAGTTGCTGTTTCTAAATGGTCTTTAAGGGTAAAGCCACTCCATTATCAGCACAGCTGTAACTAAGGCACACGTGACCATGAAGAGATCCACTTTTTCTGGACACATCTGCAACCCAAGAGCCACTCCTAGCCAGCAACAAATAAATTGACACGTGTTTTGTTGCTGTACTGCAAGCTGGGCAACAAAAGGTGCATCAAATTTTGAGGCTTCTACCATGATGTCCCAATGAGTTGCAGCTGATCACCTTTTGCTTCTGGCCACCCCTCCCACTTGTAATAGCTTACACATTGTAAATCGCTTAGAGGCTGCTTACGTCAGTGTGAAGTGGTACAGAAATGTAGTGGCTATTGCTACACCAAAAACTCATCACCGGAACTTGGACAACAACCAAAAACGTTGTCAAATTTTGAGGGATCCAATGCAGTGTCCTAATGAGTTATGGCTACCACAGAGACATGCATTCTCTTTTATTACGATAGATTTCAGTGTTAATAATTAGTAGAGTCTCTTTTTCTTCCACCTCTCAGGTTTATGGCTGACATATTGCACGCTTCAGTGGAATCCATGTTTATCATCAGTGCTTGGCTGATTTCAAGAACAGTCAGCAGTCCATAGTTTTTAATCAATATTCTCCAAACCCTGCAAAATACAAAATAAGACAAAAATGTCAAGGTGCCTGACATTCATAACGTTGCTACTGTACTATCAAACAAATGTGATTATGCGACCACATTTAACAACTCTTTTCTCTGAGGTATTCCTTTCCTTAATCCCACTAGTAGAATAATGTTCTGATTTTACAATCGCACAGCAAATCTGTATAAAACAAAGGCCTGTTACAGACTGCCAAAATAAAGCTGCTTCAGGTCTCTTTGGAGGTATGCTATTTAAATGATGCTTGGGTCCTAAGAGTCCAGAGGTCACGCCAAAGCCACACTCCATTCCTAAGCACTGGAGTGCAGCTTTGGTGCAGCTTCCGGATTCTTAGGATGCATGCATCATTTAAACAGCATACCTCCAAAGAGACCCAAAGCAGCTTTATTCTGGCCTGTCTGTTTGGGCCCATATATTTTTGCAGCTGGACAGCTTTGGCGAGTAAGGCTTTCCAAACCAACCTTGGACTCAAAGTAGCGATTGGTTCCTGAAACGCGCCGGTCTCTTTCCATCAGGTGCCATTGGTAGGTGTTCCGAGCGATTCTCTTCTCCTGAGCGCATAGAAAGTAAGTGGAGGATGTGGGTCAGCGGAGGCAGAAGGGAGAGAAAGAGAGAGAAGGTCAGGCGCAATGCAAGGCAGGGGAGGAAGGAGGATCTCTGGGTCATGGCAGACCCATCGCTTTCTCTCGGTTATGACTAAATCTACATAAAGAGGGTATTTTAAAGGGAGACGTATCCTGTGAGGAATCCAGGAGACTGGCCGCTCTCCCACAATGAGAAAACAAAGCACTTTGGCACTGCCTTCACTGTCGCAGCTCCATCCTGGAATTATGGGATTCGTAGTCTGGTCTCTGGCCAAACTACAAATCCCAGGGTTCTGTAGGATCCTCCTGGAAGTGAAAGTGCTGCAAAGCTGCTTTATGTCTGCACTGCGGAGACACACAGCCAGAGAGGTAATTCTGTGCCTGGACTGAAGCACTGCAAGGGACAGGGTTAAGACTGCCAAGTCGAAGGTGTTCATATTCTGCAGCTCCCTCCAGAAGAATCCTGGGATTTGTAGTTTGGCACAAACAGCGAAAGGCCTCTTAAAACTACAAATCCCAGGATTCCATCGACGGAGCTCTGGCGCTTAAGGCGAGGCGGCCGCCCTCCTTTGGACACAGGGCTCCAGAAACGCGGCCCTCTGACTTCCCTCGACGGACCCTTGCTGTATTGGGATCTGGAAGGGTACTGGGCCTCTCTTAGTCCGCAGCCCCTTTTCGGCCTGCTCCGCTCACCTTCCCGCCGTTGGTGTATCTGTGGATCCAGAGGGTGGAGAGGCCCGGGATGGTGAGGCAGACGTACATCACCGTCAGGCTCGGAAGGATCTCGTACCACATCCCGACCCTCGGAGAGGAGACCCTTCTGCTCTACAGACACCTCTGCGGCACTGCGCATGCGTCACGCTCCCGTCTCATGGCACTGCGCATGCGTCTCTCCTCAGACCCTCCCAATGCACTGCGCATGTGTCATTCTCCCTTCTCATGCACCGCGCATGCGTCAATCTCCAAATCGCACTGTGCAACCGTCACTCCCTTCCTAGGTCTTCTTATGCACAGCGCATGCGTCACTCTTCCTTCTCGTGCACAGAGTTCGCTTATTCCCTCCGCATACACCGCCATCTACACCCACAATGCACCGCGGCAGCCGCTGTTGCTATGGCGACAGAAAGTCCCACAAAGCTCAAATTCTCCCACTTTTTTTGGGAAGACGCCAATTAAGGGACTCTGTTATTATTATTAATTATTATTATTACTTCTTTCTCCTTTTAAGCGCTGTATATAAATATATAAAGGAGACTTCCGGGTTCCTCAAAGGCGAAACTACTACCACGGCTATAGCTTTGCATTAAAGGCCTCTAAAATGGCCGCCGCCCCGAGCATGCCGGGAAGTGTAGTCCCGAGGGATGCCGGGAAAGGGAGTCTCTAGGCAACGGTCGCGGCCTAGTCGTCGTCGTCGTCCTGGTTCCCGCGAGAGGAGGGCGGCCAATGGGCGAGCGGGGCCGAGCCTGAGTGGGACGGAGACGGGCTTGTTGTTGACGATGAAGGAGGACAAGGAGAACGCCAGGCCCAAAGAGAAGCGGGGAGGGACGACGCCGGGGCCGGGAGGAGCCGCCATGGCCGGGGCGGACGCCAAAGCCGGGGGGGAACCGGACAGGCTCGAGCGGCCCAAGGATAAGAAGGAGACGCTCAGCAAGGTGACACTCGGGCGGGTCGGCAGCCTTTTCACCGCCTTGGCTCCACACTGGAGAAATAACCCACTTTGACACCGCTTTAACTCTTTGTCTGGGTCTTTGCTGTGGAATTCTGGGAGTTGGTTGTTTGCCCCACAACAAACTCCAACTCCCAGAATTCCATAGCAAAGACCTAGATAGGGTCAAAAGCGCTGCCAAAGCGGGTTATTTCTCCAGTGTCAGGTCCAAAACTGCGGGAATAACCCACTTTCGAGGCCGCTTTAACTGCCCTGAATGAGTGCTAAGGAATCCTGGGAATTGTGGTTCATTGTGGCACCAGAGCTCTCTGGCAGAGAAGGCTCAGTGCCTCACAAACACTGCAGTCTTTGCACCAAGGCGGTTAAAGCGGTCTCAAGCCGGGTTGTTTCTGAAGTGTGCTTTGGACCGTTGTTTGGGCAGAGGAGGCTTTTCAGTTGGCATAATGGCTGAAAACACAAATTTAAGATGCCAATTCTGATGATCTTAAGACCTGAAGGTTGACGGTTTGAGGCCCAAGTGCCGCATATTGGATTGAGCCCTGGTCCCAGCATCTGCCAACCCAGCAGTTCGAAAGCATGCAAATGCAAGTAGATAGATAGGTACCACTTTGGTGGGAAGGTATCAGCATCCGGTGCAGCCATGCTGGCCACGCAACTACCGGAGTCTTCTTCAGACAACGCTGGCTCCTCAGCTTAGTAACGGAGATGAGCATTATGCAGTCAGTTATAACCTTTGCCTTTATAATACTGTAGTATGTTACTCTTCAGTGGAAACGTTGCAGATAGACTTGAGGATTTAGGGCTCAGACCTTAGACCACAACTGGAGTCCCTTCTAGCCCACACAACCAGTAGTCCTAGATAAAAGGGAAGAGCGTGTTGCCCCATCCCAGCAACATCCCAAAGCTTGCAGGTTCCCTCAACTCTGATGAAGAAGTTATTTTATTAAAGACTGATTTATACTTGTCAAAAATATAGTGCATATTGTTAGAGATACACCTTGTTATACTTTGGAAGGATAGCAGTGAGCCAAATGTAGTAAGCTACTACAGAGGTGTGATAGGAAGCTGATTAATGTTGTGTCAGCTCAGCGTATCTTAGGCCTGATATAGACAGGCCAAAATAAAGCTGCTTCGAGTCACTTTGCAAGTTTGCTGTTTAAATGAGACATGCGTCCTAGTTGTCCAGAAGCTGCACCAAAGCCATGCTCCAGTCCTAAGGACTGGAGTGTAGCTTTGGTGCCGCTTCCAGATCCTTAGGACTCATGCATCATTGAAACACTATACCTCCAAAGTGACCTGAAGCAGCTTTATTTTGGCCTGTCTGTATAGGGCCTAAGTATTGTTTGCATTTGAAGACCACAGCAGCGCCTTTTCCAGACTGGAGATGACAGTGACGTGCAAAGTAGATCTGCTTGTGGCTCCTGCTATACTTTGACAGTATGGAGGAGTTATTAACCTAACAGAGCAGAAAACAGGCTGACTCTCTTAGAACCAATTGGCATAGTTTGCTGTTTTTGAGAAAGGATTTTAGCTTTACGTATTGTATTTGTGTTCTTGAAGGCAGCTTGTATTCTGAAAGCCGGGGAGCAGATGTCTCATTAACATCAGGTCACCTTTTCCATAAACAATCCTCTTAGTTCTGCAATTTAAAAGAAGTCGGCGACAACAACATATTTGGCAAGTTGAGGTGTTTTTAAAAAGTGAAACTTTTTCTTTAAGGTAGTGATTCGCCGCCTTCCTCCCAGCTTAACCAAGGAACAGCTTGAAGAGCATCTCCAGCCTTTGCCCGAACATGACTATTTTGAATTCTTTGCGAATGATTCCAGGTAAGAGGAACTTTGAGCATTTGGCTGCGTTGCATGTAACAATGGCATGTCATTTATGTCTTTCAGTTTGACACCCGTCTTTGTTGTGTATATTTACAGTCATCACTCAGCAACGTTTCCTTATACATTGCCATTTTCTGTCCTTCTGCAGTTTGTACCCTCACATGTTTTCCAGAGCATACATCAACTTTAAAAACCAAGAGGACATAGTTCTGTTCAGGGATCGCTTTGATGGTTATGTTTTTGTTGATCACAAAGGCAAGTATGCCTGTAACTTGGCTATGTATATCATATCTCTGTTTTTCCAAAATGTATTGGCATACATTTGTAAAGTAACTAAACTGATCTGTTGGCCCCAGAAATTGGGAGGGGAGGAATGTGTGATGTGCATGGACTGTGCTGAGCCAGTGGCGTCTATAATTTACTCTAAAAATCCCATCACTACTAAGCCTTGTGAGCCAAGAAGAGAGCTTTGGGTGGGGAAGATATACTAGTAGCTTCATAGAAAAGCATCCGTACAGGCGTGCAGTCCATTGTATGGTACAGCAAGGTCTCTGGTGTTAGGGAGTGTAACTACTGTGACAAGTGAGACAGAGTGGGATTGATCCTGCCCCATACAATGGACCTCAAGCCTTGCTTGATAGGGGTGCTATTTAAGCAACCTCTCCTTGACCATCAACTGCTGAAGGATCATGTTGCTTATGTTATTTTGCTTCCTTACCATTCTTCATGTAGCAAAATTTATGTTCTGTGCCATTTATGATAGGATAGTTTTGTTGTTGTTGTTGTTGTTCAAAAAGTATTTATTAAGTAAACCCCAACAAAGGACCATATGTAAACGTTGGCACTTTTATAACCAAAGCAGTAGCTTTCAGTTCACTATAAAACACTATATAAACTGTCTGCTCCTAGAGCAGTGCAAAATAATTATGCAGTTTAAGGCTAGTTCACCTAGTATGATCCTTACCCACATGACTAGTACATCTCAGCATACTCTCATGTGGTCCAATGTAATGTGTGGGCCAGACAGTTTTGGCTACCAGTGCCAGAACTTCCTGCAATCATCAAAGTTTTTTGTCCCAGCTGCTGGTGTGGGAAGCCTCAGCAGAAAGCTACATGAGCAGGAATTGTTTTCAGCTCATCTCTAAAATCACTTTCTTACGTTGAGTTTACTTTTGAGACATACTTTAGTGCAATATATATATATATATATATATATATATATATATAGAGCCTTTGCTTCCTTTCTTAACACAGTTCTTGGTTTAATTTTTCCTCACTCATCTAGGTCTAGAATATCCTGCCATAGTGGAATTTGCACCATTTCAAAAGGCTGCCAAAAAAAAGAGTAAGAAAAAAGATGCCAAAGCTGGGACCATTGAAGATGGTTAGTAGTTGTGGTTATGTAATGAAACTAATTTCATCATAAGGATTAAGAGATTTAGATTGCAGCACGCTTCCTGGAAGCAAATCACATTGAACACAGCTGGTTCTGCTTCAGAGTGAATATGAATAGGATTCCAGTGCTAGAACTGTGTTCTCAAATAATGTTAAATCGCCAGGAATTTTCTTCTCATCAGAGAATAAGAAAATCCGTGTGTTGTGTGTTTTAACCTGTAGTCCCTTAAGTTTAGCTATACCCCTCTTAGATTGGCCAGGAGTAGATGTTTAGTTCCCATGTTGTTTGCCCTCTCTTTTACTTTGAGAAACAGCTTGCATTCACTCTGTTGACTTCTGCTGTTATCTTTTTCTATCTTTTAAATAAATAAATATTTTGCTGGAAATCAGCTTGTCCTTCTACCTCATTTTTACTTGGAGTCACTTTGATTAATTGTCCATTTTTAAAAAAATCTTTAGCAATATTTTTGACAGTGATATAGATAAATGCAGTTACAATGAAATTCTAAGAATGCTTATTCAAAGGTTACGTATTGCATTGTTCAGTGGTGCCTACTCCCTGATAAAAGCATAGAAATGCAGTGCCTTTAATATTTGGTAAATATTTAGGGGAAATATCAGGTAGCTGATTTCCTAAATAATCGAGATAGCCCATAACATATTTGCTGATACAGTTTAGCACTCCAGTTATATAATTTAATACAATATCGTAATTACTGTGGCACACAAACTTTAACATGATATATCAGTTGGGATCTCAAGATCATAAATCTTTTGATCCAAATACAGTGAAGAGATAACAGCTACTGATGTGTTTGTTTTTCTTTAGTTCTCAGTTAAAGAGTAATATGACTAAGATGGATATTACTTGTTGCTTTCTAGTCTAATGTCTTAAATTGATATTATGTTATGTTCATGTTACACATCTGCATTTTTATAGAAAGCAATAAATATATTTTATTCAAAACTAGTATCTATTTAGCATGGCTTTGGTTGGTTGTTAATGTAGGCTTTTCTGTCTCTGTGAACATGTCCATCTTTTTACGTTCTGTATTCCTTGGTTCTTTGTTAGATCCAGAATACAAGAAGTTTTTAGAAAGCTACAGTGCGGATGATGAAAAATTAACATCCACTCCTGAGACCTTACTAGAGGAAATAGAGGCAAGAAACAAAGAATTAATAGGTATAACAATAATTGTTACAATTTATATGTATTTATTTCTCTGAGAACATAGTCTGCTGTTGATTTGTATCTTTGAAATATACTTTTTACTATTTTCGTGTTTTCTGAATGTTTGTAAGCACTTGTAAGGGATAGAGAATGTATTCTAACTGTTAAAAAGTACACCTGGAAGTCCCATTTTAGTCTAAATTCCTATCTTGTTTAACTTGGAGCTGAGCAATCATCTAGCTATGCTTCATGGCACATGATAATGAAGGACAGAGTAAGAAAAACTTGTGTGGCTTGTCCTCAAATCACCATTATCTGAAGATGGATACAACAAAGGTTGTATTATCCTATCCCAAAGTATCGTAATAGGTTGCTACTGAACTGATCTCCACATCTTATTATTCAAATAAGGCAACGTTGAAAGTACCACTGGTTCTCAGACCATGCATGTTTTTCAATATTATTATTTCCTTTAATGGTTCCAATGAAGGAACCTTCTAACACTTGCACTAAAAACTAGTGCATCTTTTACTTTGATTGGTTCACTAAGATCAGTGGGATTCATTCCCAAGTAAGTGGATACTAAAATGTAGACGAAATAGTACTTGGTAGTGCTGGTAGAAGATTTTTTTAAATCTAATTAAGTATGTGGGATGGATAGGAACATTTTTATTTCTTGTGCAAGGGAAATGAATAAAATGTAATAAAAACTGGTGTTTTGATCATATGGCTTGCATATTATAAGTATTTTTGTTGCAATATTTTCCGTATAATCTTCAGGAAAAATAGAGACAAGCACACTCTCTTTTTCTGTCTTTAGCGAAAAAGACAACTCCTCTGCTGAACTTCTTAAAGAATAAACAGGTAACAATTCTTTTCAGTATTACATAGAGGCCATGTTATCTGTGCCTCTACACATCCATTTGTGGTGTCCATTATGACTTTCCTCATAATCATACTGAGGGGATATAATGCTAGACTTTGTAATTTTATTCCAGGCACATAAGTCATTTAACATTTTCTTGGGATAGGGGATAAGGTATCAATGCATGTTGTTTTAATATAATTATTCCTCTTCATTTCCTACTTTTAACAGCTCTGAATTTTTATCATGTGCAATTTGGGAATAAAAGCATTTACCTGAGTGCTAATATATTTTCTTAATTTATCCACTATACAAAAGCTCTGGGTGAAAATTCCTCATAGTCAGCCTTGAATAATAAGGTCTCATTCATCCATATATTTTTCTTACAGAGGCTTAGAGAAGAAAAACGCGAGGAGAGGAGGAGAAGAGAACTAGAGAGGAAACGACAAAGGGAAGAAGAAAGGAGGAAATGGAAAGAAGAAGAAAGAAGGAAAAGAAAGGAAGCTGAAAAAACAAAAAAAGTGGAAAGGTGTCCAGAGAAAGAGAGGGACAGATCTAAGGATGAACCAAAAATTAAGGTATCACTTCATTCCTGTAGGATACATTGGCCATATATCTTGCACTCTCATACATGCTTTGAAATACTACAAGACAAATAATGTATTTTGCAGATGGTTGGAGTATGGGAACAAGTGTCACTGGATTCATTGAAGCTTGTTTCTGAATGTAAAAAGAGAGAGAGAAAAGGACAGGATAGTGCTATGTTACACAGCATATGAATCACCTAACTGAAAATACTAGAATGCAACCCCCTTGATGTACATCTTGAAAAGCCACCAGTAGTTGAGATACTGTGTATGAATTGACTACAATCATAAATGAAACACAACTTGTGAGAGCACTGTTGCTCACATTCATCCCTTCTTACCATGGCTTTCCCTGTTCTACGTTCCCCCTCCCACTTTCTCATTGCCAAAATTGAATTTGGAAGCTTCTCTAAGCAGGAACCTTTCAGTAGCAAAAACCCTATTTTGGTGGCACCCTATAAATGTTACATCAGTCAATGGCAGTATTAGCAGAAGTGACAAGGGCTGCTGCCACACTGCAGAAATAAAGCAGTTTAACACCACTTTAACTTCTGTGGCTCAGTGCTATGGAATTCTGGGATTTGTAGTTTGGTGCAGCATCAGAGCTCTCTGACAGGGAAGGCCAAGTCATTCATTGCACTGAATCGTGATAGTTAAAGTGATGTCAAACTGCTTTATTTCTACAGCATGGATACACACAATATCATCTTTATTGCTTTACTCAATCTGGTGACAGTAAAACAGAATACAGAACAAGGCTGCAGTCTTGAACCCTTGTGTTCATGAGTAAATGCCAGCTGACAGTAGGACTGCTGAATGTAGGTTTCATTGTAAACCACCTTAAAGTAAAATGCAGGTAAAATGAAAATTATGAAAATAACTAGTTATGCATGCTAAATATGCATGCTAAATATCCCTATTTTTGTATTGTCTACCATTATCCTCTTCTTCAAGTGGCAGGCCAGAGCACTAGCACAGTTTAGCATTAGAACTAACTTAGTAAGGAAAACTAAATTTGTTCTCTTCCTAGCTACTTAAGAAGCCAGAGAAAGATGAAAGAGACTTTGAAAAAAAGGAAAAGGTCAAGAAACTGGAGAAAGAGAATCTGAGGGAGGACAAGGCTGCTAGCACAATCGGCAGTATGCCAGCCAAGCGCTCTGATGGGGATGTGAAAGAAGAAAAGGCCAAAAAGTTAGTATTTTCTTTGCAGTACGTATCCTTGCTTCTCAGACATGCTGATTAATTGGCTGCCTTATCCCAGAATTACTTTTGAGTTACATTTGGCTCACTTTCTGAATTAGGACTGTTCTGTGCATAGAAAGTTATAGGAAGATCTGCAGTTCCCTTTGGTGTTTTAAGCCATTTGATAATGGCTCCGCTCCAAACTAGATGTGTAAATCTACAGTGCTATATAAATAAAGTATAATAATATAATAATAATGGTCAAGTGCATGATGGGTAGAACCTCTGAATATATTATAATTTAAAGAAAAATCCAGTGAAACTCCAATGTGACAAGTCCTTAAAGCATGTACATTACTTACATTGGGGAGCTGGTTTTGGTTGCAGCAGTTGACTGAACTACTCTTACAAGCCATGGTTTGCTGCATGGTTCACTTACAAGCAGTGGTTCATTGCTGTGAAATGTGTGGAACTGTGTTTAGAAATCAAGATTTGAAAGATCTTTCCCATGTAAATTACAGAGGGGTTGTTCTTCGGTTAGTTGTGTTTTTAGGTGATATATGTTTTCAGTTAGAAATCTGTCTCAGTCTTATGTGAAATTGCCACAGTCATCAGTGGTCAGGGTACTATAGTATTTATCACTGTTGTCTTCTCACATTGAACTCCAGATCTCTTCCACACAGACTGGAAGATGACTGTGGAAAAGACTACAGGGAGAGAGAGAGAGAATATGACCGAGACAGAGAATATGAGAGAATCCAGCGAGATAAACTTCGACGCCAAGAAGAAGAGCGACGGAGGCAGAAGGAGCGCTTTGAGAAAGAGAAAGTTTTCAGGAGAAAAGAAGAAGATGTGAAGAAGGAGAGAGATTCATTACGGGAGAAAGGAAAAAGAACTGAATTGGCAGACTATATGGGCAATACAGAGAAACCAGAGAAAGCAACCAAAGAGGATAAAAAAGAAGACATGAGCAAGAGGGATCGCATTAGAAACAAGGTGCTGGTTCTGTAATAAACAAGCTTCATTTATATACCGCTTCATACTGCTTAAGCACTGTATAAGTGGTTTACAACTGTAATTGCCCCCAACAGTCTGGGTACTCATTTTAGTGACCTCAGAAGGATGCAAACCTGAGTCGAGCTTGAGCCCTTTTGCTGGTCTTGAACTCGCAACCTTATGGTTTTGAGTGAGTGGCTGCAGTACAGGCATTTAACCACTGCGCCACCAAGTAATATGCACTTACTTGTTCATAGGTTGTTATATGTAGCTCTAACAGTCACTTGTGTGCCATAGACACAAAGGTGTAGTAAGTAGTTAGGAGTCCATACAAACATAGTCTATTACAAAGCACTTTTTTCACTTCTAAAATATAATTTACTTCTGAATGTGAATGCAAAGGATTGTTGTTAATTGAAGAACTCAATGGCTTACATCCCCAATAATAGCACTTACATTCTGCCGTCTTTCTAAGAAGCTCTAATAGGTCTTTCCCATTTTCCTTCTTAGAAAAATCATAGTAGAGTTTAAGTGGCTGGCCCAGTACCTCCCAGTGAGCTTCACAACTGGCTCAGACTTTTTAAACTTGGCACACATGTGACCAATGCTCTAACTACCACATCATACATGACTGAAATTGGAATCTTACAACTTCGACTTTTATTCTCGTTTCAGGATCGGCCAGCCATGCAGCTATATCAGCCAGGAGCTCGGAGTCGAAGTCGTTTGTCTGCATATGACGAAAGCTCTGCCAAGTCCCCTGACCAAGGAGCAGATAAAAAGCAAGAGTGTGAAACCAATAACACAAAAGAGGTAGAGTGATGGGCTTTGCCTATTCTCACTAACCTACAAGCCAAAGAGCATGAACTGTGCAGTCCAGAAGTGCCTTGGAGAAGGAGGAAGAGAAGGAAGAAGAATAAAGAGGAGCAGTGCTTTTGGATGTTATCTGGTTCCTGAGCCTCAGTGCAGAGTCACAACTCAAACTTGTGTTTCCTCAATGAATTTTCATTTGGATAGAGGTGGGTGGCAGCAAAAAGATAAAGGTTTTGTCACCCTAAAATAATTCAGGTGGCTAAAGGTGGTTCTACAAGTCCTGTGTTTTCAAATAAAAGCCACAAACTAGTATTTGCACTTAAAATACAGCCATCTTGGAGCCTCAGTGGTTGAGCAAGTATTAACATCACCACTTTGTTGGAGGCGAAAACTCAACACTTTTTAGTGTTGAGAGGGAGCTGGCTGTCCTGTTGTAGTGGGGGCACTTAAGTTTTTTCTTTGTTCTTTTATTAAAAGATGTGTGTAGCCTCAATAAAATAGCTGAGCTCTAGGCTGTATAGAGGAAAGGATTTTTAAACACATCTCATGTGACATCAGATATTGTTAACAACATTTATTTTAAAGGCATCTCTGTAGTTGCTAATTCTCCCAGCTTTTTCCTTTACTCTTTTCCTAATGATCTGTAGGAGAAATGTTCTGCTTCTGTTGTGCATTGCCTTCCTTGATGCATTTGAGTAGCCTTCCCCAGCTCTGGGGCCCTTTGATGTGATGAACCATAAGACCCATCCTCATCTGCCTGCATATACAATAACAGCGATGGCTGGGGTGATAGGTATTGTAGTACAACACATCTGGAGGGCAGTGGTCTAAGAAAATTGGCATTAGATGAGGGAGGAATCAAGCAGCCCACTCCATGTTGTTGGACTTAAACTTCCAGCAGCTTGAGTTGGCATAGTGCTGGTGGAGAATGTTGGGAGTTGCAGTCCAGTGTCTAGAGGGCTACACGATATTCACGCTTGTATTATTGAAATATCTGGCAGCCCAGAAAGAAGAAGATAATGTGGCTGCTTGTGCTAATGCAACACAATTATTTTGTACTGAATAAAACTGAGATGCCGTTTAAAACGTCCTTTTGTAGTTTCTTACTTGGTGGGAAAGAACATAAACTGGTCTGATCTTCATCTTGATTATATTTGTGATCCTATGAAAAGGAGTGCTCCTTAAATTCTCCCCCTAAACAGACAAATCTATGGGCCCATACAGACAGGCCAAAATAAAGCTGCTTCAGGTCACTTTGGAGGTATGCTGTTTAAATGATGCATGCATCCTATGAGTCTGGAAGCCACGTCAAAGCCATGCTCTAGTCTTTAGGACTGGAGCGTGGCTTTGGCATGGCTTCTGGATTCTTAGGACGCATGCATCATTTAAACAGCATACCTCCAAAGTGATCCGAAGCAGCTTTATTTTGGCCTGTCCGTACAGAGCCTTTATTTAAGCTGTGCTTGAGCACATTACTGAAATTTCTGCAATTGCTTTTCCTTTCCAACATACCAATTGTGTTGTATCTGTTTTATGTAAAGTAGTCAGCATATGAATGCAATTAAAAGCAGAAGTTCTCTTGTTGCTGTATTCACAGGGTAGTCAGTACTAGGCTTTCTAAGACGTGAGGCAGCAGCCTTTCCAGCCATCTCATCCTTTTAGATGGAGATGCTAGAAATGAAACCTGAGACCTTCTGCTTCCAAACCATGCGCCTTACCACTGAACTCTGATCCCTGCATTACAGAAGGGAAGTACTAGAACATGAACTCAAGATCATTTTATAGACATAAATTCCATCTATGGTTCTCTACTTTCTAATGATACTACTAATAAACATTCTAATGATATAAAATAAAATGATCTTGATCATCAAAGCTATGCTATAAACATGGAGAAAAAAATAATTGATTTCGGTAAATCACGAGTCAGCATGGTGTAGTGGTTTGAGTGTTGGACTCTGGAGATCAGGGTTCTATTCCCAGCTCAGCCATGGAAACCCACTGAGTAACCTTGGGCAAGTCACACACTCTGAGCCCTCCAATAGTTTTTTGTGTTGTTTTTTTTCAGGCTATGTGGCCATGTTCTGGAAGAGTTTATTCCTGATTTTTGCCACCATCTGTGGCTGCCATCTTCCAGCCACAGATACTGGTGAAACGTCAGGAATAAACCTTTCCAGAACACGGCCACATAACCTGAAAACCCCACAAAAACAATGGATTCCAGCTGTCAAAGCTTTGACTTCACATTATAAAGTTGCCTTATGGTCACTGTAAGTGGGAAACAACTTGAAGGCACAGAACAATGAATTCACTCTTCCTGGTACCCATAACTTTTAGAAATGGGTTTTTCATCAGAACACTAGAAATTCATAAATCCTCTGTTCTTACCTATCCAGCCCAAGCTGATGCAGCTTGCTTTTCTAAAATCCTGTATGTTAGAGGGGGAAAACTAACCTCTTGTGCAGTTTGGGCTCAAAATCTTTGCTTGGGTAGAATACAGCTGTCAAAGAAGCCAGTGCTGTTTATGCAGGCTTTCTATTTAATAACTGGGCACCAGAAGCAGAGCTTGTCCTAAAACGCATTTGGAGTGCAGCTTTAGGGTGTGGTTTAAAACATTTTCTCAGACTGCAGCCAAGAAAGAGCTAGAAAAGATCCTAAAGAGCAAAGATAGTGTATACAACTGAGCACTAAAGTTAGAATCATCCAATCTATTGTATTCCTCATCACTATACGGATGCAACAGCTGGACAGTTAAGAAAGAAGCGGCTAGGAAGAAAATCAAGTCATATGAGATGTGCTGGAGAAGAAGGCTGAGGTACCATGGGCAGCCAAAAAAAACAAATGGGGCCTTGAACAGATCAAGCCTGGAAGCCAAGATGAGCAAACTAAGGTTGTCATACTTAAATCACATCATGAGAAGGCAATTAGAAAAGACAATAATGCTAGGAAAGGGGGAGGGAAATAGAAAGGAAGACCACAAGCTGCTAGATGGATAAACTCATGGAAGTCACAAGGATGAATTTGCAAGGCCTCAGCAGAGCAGTGGAGGACAGTGGGTCTTGGGGATGTCTCATCCACAAAGTTGCTATTAATTGGGGTTGACCTAAAGGCAGTTAGCAAAAACAACAAATGGAGGAATTGGAAGTCCACTCCCACTTTTGCAAAATAGGGTTTTTAAGTGTTACACGGTGCAAGGGGTGGAGAATACATACAAATAATTTAAAATGTGGATTTATTTTGCTAGCGTAAGAAGAACACTTAAGAGAGTTCAGGGGTCTGAAAGACCAAAAAACTATTCACTGCTGCCTCCACACTGCAGAAGTAATCCAGGCTGACACCACTATAACTACCATGGCTCAAGGTGAGGGAATTCTGGGAATTGTAGGTCTGTTGTGGCACCACAACAAACCTACAACCCCCAGAATTCCCTTGCATTGAGCCATGGCAGTTAAAGGCTGCATCCGCAGGCAGCAATAATGCACTTAAACTGCCCTGGCTCTGTGCTATGGAATCCTGGGATGTGTAGTTTGCTGGGACACCAGAGCTCTCTGACACAGATGGCTAAATAGTTCACAAAATTGCAAATCCCAGAATTCCATACTCAGTTCAGCCAACGCAGTTAAAGTGGGATCAAACTGCATCATTTCTCCAATACTGATGCATGCAGCCACTGCGGTATCAAACCGGATTGTTTTTGAGGTGGCCAGCTACTCCTGAACGTTCCCTGCTTTTCCATAGTCTTGCTTGGAGCGCTGCAATGGCACCCAGGAGCCGCTAGATGTCACTGTAGCCCCTACTCTGCGGTGCAGGAGCCGAGGAACGTCTAGCCGGACTTCTTCCCGTCTCCGCTTCCTCCCGTCATCCCTTGCGCCGCCTTTCCTTTCTCTTTTCCTCGTCGGCCATTGCGGTTGAGGCCTGAGCTTCAGACATGGTGAGTCAATCCGTTGCAATCCTTTGCCGGGGTCGCCTCCTCGGGCTCCGAAGGCCTCTTTTGACCGTCCTGAGTCTTCCTGGATGGGAGACCGAGTTGAAATGGGAAGCGGGGAATAGTCCTTGGGGCGCCTGGAGCCCCTTTGGCCGCGGCTTCGCTCCGCATAGAACCCTCCTTACTGGAATAGCTTGTGAGCATGCGCAGAACATCCTTGGCAAGTCTAGGTCCAAGGGGTTTATTGAGCTTTAGGACAGTGGTTCCCAATCTCTGGCTTTCCAGGTTTCTGGACTTCAGCTCCCAGAAGCCTCAGCTATTTTGACCAATGGCTTAGGATTGTGGGAGTTGAAGTCCAAAAAATAAGGCCAGAGTTTGGGACACTGCTCAAGGGCCTTTCCTATTCTGCTTTCATTTACTACAGTGGTGCCAAACTCTGGAAGAGGCTTCTGGGAAATGAAGCCCAAAACATTAAGAGTACCAGAGTTTGGGAGTCACTGATTTACTACATTGCTGCCCTATAAAGGAACCAGGGTTGGTTTGGGCTGGGGCTCTGGAGACAGGGGTTCGAATCCTGTCTCTGCCATTTTCACTCATGTTTTCCTTTGCACTGAATGTATTTTTGTTCCTCACTCAGTTGATTTCCTTACTTTCCCCTTTAAAGCAGTGGTCCCCAAACTCTGCTCTTTAAGGGGTTTTGGACTCTAGCTCCCAGAATCCCAGACTATTGGCCAACATGGCTGAGGCTTCTGGGAGCTGAAGATCAACATCTCTTCAAGGGCACAGTTTGGGGACCACTGCTCTAAAGCCCTTGTTTAATATTGTGTGTGTGTATGTGTTACATATTTGTAATCTATTTGACTTACTCAACTTGTAACCTCACTTTATACAGTGGGTTCTTTTTATCCGCTGGGGTTTGGTTCCAAGGTCGCCTGTGGATAACAAAATCTGTGGCTGCTCAAGTCCCATTAAATAGCAAATTGTCTCAGTTCAATTCTCAGCATCATCTGAGAAAAGGACCCCTGTCAGAGGAGACCCTGGGAATTAAATTTGGGTGTCCAGATGGACATCTTTTTATGACAGCTTCTTCCTCCTCCTCTTTAGCCTTTCGACATTATACCAAGCCAAGAGCCATTGTCCTTGTTATCTGCTGCTCATTTTTAAAATTACAAATACAGGAGGCCTTCTATACATACAGTAGTTGAAACTGGGACCTTTTGTAAGTAAGGTCTTTGTATTTTGTTTTAATTCTGGTTGTAATTCACTTTAGGTTTAGGCAGGATATGAAATTAGAATGTGCTGTATCCCTTGGTTATTGTCCATCCCTTCAGTCAATCTAGGCTTGTTAGTACAGTTGGCTCTCCACATTTCCGGCTTTGACTTTTGCTGATTTGGTCATTCACAGATTTGATTAATATGTTCTCTTTAGGAATCTTAGGTTCCTCCAGCGTGACTGTGGTCAGCTTCTGCCAAAAGCCATGCTGGAGGACCTAGAGATTGCTAGAGAGAACACTTCTCTAGACATTTGTAGGTCTTCCAGCGTAATTTCATGGTCAGCATCTGGCAGAACTTGACCATTGAATTGTCCTGGAGGACCTAGAGATTCCTAGAGAGGTATTCTCTCAGGTATGGTTCCCCCGAAACAGAGCTTGGAAAAGTTGCACTGCAATTCCTAGAATCTACCAGCCATCATGGCTATAGAGATCCTAAAGTATAGTGGGTCAAGAGTTTCTAAGGATGATGGTTTCACAACCTTACCTAAGATCTTTTTTGTTTATAGTCTCACTCTTAATACCACAGTTGGTTTCAAAATGTGTGGCTTTTCACTCACTCTTTCTCTTTTTCCAAACTACTAGTCATCCCACAAGACATTCAAGATCAAGCGGTTCCTTGCTAAGAAGCAGAAACAGAACCGGCCTATCCCACAATGGATCCGCATGAAAACCGGCAATAAGATCAGGTAAAGGCATTACTTGGCCTGCAAGAGGTAGCAGTAATGCAGAGGCCACTGTATTGGGGTGCAGGGTATTTATGGCTTCAAGAAGGAATAAATGCAGGGTTTGGGACTGGTAGTGTGGTTGGCATGGTTTACATGACAGGCTGGCTGCTTCTAAGTTCAGCAAAGGAACACTGCAGTTGTGTATTCTCATCTCAGTTCCATCCCATGTGCCCTTGAGAACTCTAATGGTGTGAGAGCTGGAAACTGGGATCGTACTGTGGCATCACAATCCCTCAAGAACATCAAGGCAGTTTTTAAAGGATGGGAAATATGTGTTATTTGTAGATCAGCACCATTTTTTTAGGCAAATACTAAATGCAAAAGTTCCTCACATCCTTTTGAATTAAGGTCCGCTTAAACTCAAAAGTTCACAGTTATTGCACTAACTGGTATCTTTCTTTATCGGGGTCATTTTTTGTTCCCTGTTCACTCATGGCATGATTTAAAAAGTGATGAAAATGTTTTTTCCTGGCTAACTAAATTGTGATGACCGCTGCTTGCTTGACCCCAGCTGCAGAGCCGCTGCCAGTCAGTATCCCCAGTATTTGACTTGGTGGACTTGGCGCACACTCCTATGTTCCATCATATGTTAGCGATTGCCATTTCATGGCCATTGTTCAGTTTCTAGTCTGTGTGAGCTTGCTAGTATAGAAGACCTTTCCTGACTGACTCTGAAATCTTTGCCTTAAAGGAGATCTTTAACTTTTGTTTTTCATTCTTACTGTTTTCTCAGATCTTGTATGTTGGTTCCTTTCTACGCCACTTTATCCCTTCTGTCTCTTTTTTGTACCTTTAGTGCAAAGTTCTGTCTCATTTTGAGAAGGCAGTATTCCCATATTCATCCACTAGTGAAGACTCTTAATGTAGAGGTCTGTTGTCACAGTTCTGCAAAGGTGCCTAAGGATTTCCCAAAGCAGGCTGCAATTACAGTGTTTCATTCTGTGGGAGCACTGCCATGTCCCTGCTGAGAGCAACTCTGGTTACTTGGAATATGATCTCACCTCTACTGGTGAAATCAGTCTCCTTTTAACAGTGACAAGCTTTGAGAGGAAAACTTAAGAATGTAAAAGCTTTGGAGTCAAATTTCTGTTGTTATTTTTCTGGGAAAAGAGCACAAATGCACACTTGACTGGAAATAGACAGATACATTTTATTAGGCTGGAACGGTAATCCAAACTTCTTAGTTTCAGCTCTGAGGGAGCTGGAAGCAGAATGTGAAGTTGTGCAAGAATTAAAGAAAAGTTTGCTGCTCAGACATGACCATTTTGGGCTTTTTAGGGCTAAAACAGACTGCAGAAATAATCCAGTTGGAGACCGCTTTAACTGCCCAGGCTCAGTGCTAGGGAATTTTGGGAACTGTAGTTTGTTGTGGCACCAGAGCTCTCTAACAGAGAAGGCTCAATGCCTCCCAAAACTACAGTTCCCAGAATTCCCTAGCATTGAGCCAGGGCAGTGTTCTCAAACTAGATTATTTCTGCAGTCTGTTTTGGCCCTTAATAGCCAGACCTACTGAGAATTTAATCAGTATCACTGCACAGCTCTGTGATAGTACATTGCGGACAAAAAGGAACGCAGCATTACAGAATGTGTGTAGCAAAGTACCTTATTGCATGCATCACATTTTTGAAGGCCCAAATAACTATGAACCCTCTTACATAGGCAGTGTGTTTTCATCACTAAGTAATAGTTTTCAGGAGTGGCATTTTTTAAAAATCAATATAATCATTTAAAAATTAACACAGACATAAGCTGATTGCATCTGAATCAGTGTGTTAGCCAGGGGGCAATTTTATTGAATAAATATGAGATACATGAGCCTCTCCTCTTACAGCTAAAATAAGGAATGAAAAAATTAGGTATCCTAATGAGTAGTTCTTTCTAGTTATTTGAATTCTTTGACTTTCCCTTTGTATTTCAATATAGTCTGCTATGCTAGGATTGGAGGGTGTACAGATGTGTATGCTCATATTTTTCTCTTCAACTCAGTGGAAGAGGAATTCATGGAAACCTTGTGGGTCTCTTTAAAATAAGTTACATTGGGTAGATGTGTGCTGATGAGAGGGAAGGGGGAGGGCAGATGGGTGTGGGAAAGCACACTCCCCTTGCTAGCAACTGTGAAGCCCTTTGTAAAAGATGTCATACATGAATTCCAAGGGGATGGTGAGTTCACTTGCTTCCTATTGGCTTAATTCAGGCTGGGTTTTTTAGTCTGTTGGAGGCGCTGAGCTGTGCCTTGCTTACTAATGCTGTCCCTTTTGTTCTAGGTACAACTCCAAAAGGAGACACTGGAGGAGGACCAAGCTGGGCCTGTGAAAGGAAGCAGCTTTGCCCCCATCAGCATGCCTATCCTGTGTTAAGCTCTCAAGCCTAGAATGGCCCCTTTCTACAGATCTGCCACAGCTCTATTTTACAGAGCTGAACCCTGTCATATATTGTGCAGTTTTTCTCTTTCCTAAAACTTTATTTTCACAAGGAGTTTCTGAAAAGAATTAAAACTGAATAATGGGGACCTTTTGTGTTGAACATTTTCTGTCTTTCAGTTCTGAATCCATTCATATTGGCTGAGTTCTTGTTCCCAATGGAGAAAGGCTCATTAATAAATATGTGATAAAATACAGTCCAGCAAATTGGCAACTTGTGCTTGGATTTACTATTTACACTTGCTCTACACAGCAAGGCAGGGGGAGTTGGCAGCAGTACCAAAGGCTTATGGCTGTGAATTTGGCATCTGTTGCCTGGAAGGCTGAAACTTCCAACTGGGTTTTTGTGGGTGAATAGCCTGAAACAAGCTGTCAGAAAAGCATGATGCCAAGCAGGCAGCTAGAAATCATGGGCCTTCCATGGCTGCATCTCAGGATGTTGCTCCAGGCAGAGGTGAAGACATAGTAGGGAGAGGGGGGGGGGGTATGAGCCCTGAACAGCAAGGAATAAAGTAACGGTGGTGGTTGAGACAATGTTGGGGAATTGTTTGGTCTTGCTGTTCATTTGTGTATTTTTATATTGTTGAAAGTATAAATTATCAATTTTGGTTCACCTACCTTTAAAAAACGAATAAATAAATAATGGGTGTCTTTAAGGGGCGTCAAACAATTTTGATGTTTTTAGAGAGCTTTTTAAAATGATGTTATTCTGCATTGAAAATGAAACTGGGCTGCTGCACATCTAAAATTTTCAAACAACCTTACAGCAAAGCAGTCGCAAGTACAGTTGGGTTTTGTAGTATAGTGAGCAATGGCTTTCCAGGATCTCTGCAGAGTTCCTTTCCCAGAACCTGCTGGTGAGACTTTGGCAAGAGGTAGAAGGAACATAACCTGAGATATTTTTGCATGTGCTCTACCATTGAGTAACAGCCCCTGTCCAAATCCCCAGTGAGAAAATAAAATAGATGCAAGCGAGAAAGCTTCCACAAATCTCCACAAAGGATAACTGGAGCTGTTTCTGGTTTCTGGAGCCTTCATATCCACACACAACTTGAGTTAACATAAAGAGTTCGAAGGAAAGTCATGTATGCAGACTGGAAACAAGGTGGAAAGTTTTTACTCTTGTATGCATTTCGAGTATTATCTCCATAGTACTTGCTTTGGTATTCTGTGTAAGACTAGGCGTTCCCTTTCCATTCTACCTGAATTGGCTATTGCCTGGCTTGTTCTATATTTCAGACTTTGCATTCAGAAAAGGAAAGGGCAAATATAAAAGCTTGGCTGAACTGGAAAGAGTAATCAAGGTGTGCATCAAACTTATAGATACATATGTGGCTATATTGTTAAGCTCAGTAAATAATGGAGGTTATGCTGTTGTACTATGAGATAGTTTCCTGGTTTTTATGGAACATACAATGATTGTGTGTTTGCAGTGTCAGAGATAATGAAAGCAGTAACATGAAGGAAAGGAAAGCACAAGAGCTTAGAGAAAGCATGGGCCAACCCACTAATTAAACTTGTGGACCTAAAAATGTTGGAAATCCTACCATATACTGCTGGCACTAATGTATTTATGACAGTATGAGGACCACAGTAGTAGGATACTGAAATGCATTGGTGATCTGATTGGGGAATAAAATACCCAGTACCTCCAAGAGAGATAGTTTTGCTCCATGCTGAGCACAGATATGAACCAGTTAAAGGTCTGTATAAATGCATGGCTGGGTGGTTACTGGGGTCTTGTGGGATTTTTTTTTGGCAGGTTTCTTCCTGGGGTTTGCCATTGCCATCCTCTGAGATTGAAAGAGGGTGACTTGCCCAGAGTCACCCAGTGGGTTTCATGGCCAAGTGGGGATTCAAATCCTGTTCTCCAGAGTCATAGTCCAGTGCTCAACCACTATGCTATGGTGTCTCTCAAAATAATAGAATCATAGAATTGGAAGGGCATCTAAGTCTTAACCATGCATAAATGTACCACTAAAGCACTCCCCAAGAGATGACAATCCATTTAAAAATCTCAGAAATAAAAAAAGAAGAGACTTGAGCTCAGAAAGCTGGGAAGACTTGTGTTAAATCAGCCTTGTATGAAGATTCATCCCAGGTTATTCCATATGGTAGCATCAGTTCCTGAATTATTTTTGTACCTTTTTCAGATCTACAGTATACTTTTTGAGGAGTGGTGGTCAGTGTGGTCACATCACACATATGTATAAAGTTTTTGTTATGTGCCTTCAAGTTGTTTCTGATTTATGGTGAGCCTGTCATGGGTTGTGTTTGGCAAGATTTGTTCAGAGGAGGTTTGCTGTTGCCTTCCTCTACTATTAGTATTAGCAATCTTGGTTTCAGTTCCTTTCATAATGATTATGGATTTACCCTTTTCACATTAGCCACACCCAACTATTTTCATTAAGCTCTTCATCTCTTTGACTCTTTCTTGGTCAGTCCCTACCCATTCAGACTATTTATCAGCATCTGTTTGAAGTTAATGGGAAGGGAGTTCCTTGTGTGCACCTCTTTACATTTTATTACATCAAACCACATTTGCCATTTTAATGCCATCTTCCACACTGCCGCCCTACCTCTCCTTCCATTAGGAGAGATCTTTGGAGTTATTTGCTTTCCCTTTTTATTTTTAACTATACTAAATAGCTACATGTCTCCCAATCTGGGTTATCCCCCACCTCCACTACAAATTACAGGATCTATTACACATATGCCTCATTGTGAGAACTGGCCATTTAGTCCTGCTTGTTACTTTCTGTTCATTTAATAGTTTTCTGTTCAAAAGAGGCCTAAATTAAGCTGAACACGTACCCTTCCAGTCCTGGAGCTCTCACATTTCCCATCAAAAAGGTTACCTTTGACTAAGCTCTGGAAACCACTCTCTGTTCCTACACTTCACTCCATAGCAGATGGAAATCACGAGAGACAAACAGTTCTACTTATGCACCATCAGGATTCTTTATTTGAAACTGCAAAGGTTCCCATGGTATTGAGAAACCTTTGAACATGGAGTGTTGACATTATTTTTATTTCCTCCTTCATAACCCAGACTAGTTAATACTTTCATAACTTCATCCAAGAAAAAAGAAAGGTGTGAATTATCTTGTAGTAAGGAGTAACTGGTTGGGTCACCCAGGAATTGGTGACAATACCTCTTTACCTATCATGAGAATTCATGAAAGAGAGTAGACTGTGCAAGGTTGAAGCCACCTCCACCCTGGATTTAAATACTATGTCTACCCCCATTGAAGTTGCAGTAGATACAGAATTCTGTGTCCCTGAGAATCACACTACCAAACATCTAGTCTTCATAGCTCTAAATATGTATTTGAAAGTGTGTGTTCATGCGCAGTATCTGCCAAACTCGCCAAAACCAGACTAATGTCTGAACATTACCAGGGGTTAAGCTTTACTGCTCAATATGGCATACTCACACTTTGCAATCATAGTCAAATCAGAATAAATTGTGTAAAAAAGGAGAATGAGTGTGTGCGTGTGTGCGCACGCAAAGCATCCTGCTTAAGTGTAACATACATGAGTTGCAATTTTTCCCCTCCAGGGCAGAATTTCAAACTTTTTAATTGCAGTGTATAAACAATCCTACCTGCACACTTCCTTCTACGAAGCAAAGTGATATGGTAGACTTCTTCCAGTTCACAGCCTTAGCCACATCAACACCATCTAGCTGTTTTCTTGGAACTGTAGGCCCCTGAGTTCTACCTGTGGCCAAAAGACAGGCCTGGGCAAGTTTGCTTGAGCCAACAATTTGGAGGCAATCTCTAGCAACATTGGACAACTCCTGGGCTGCCTACCTCTTTCTATCCACCGTGTCAGGATGACTGGTGTTAGAATTCACTCACAGGTAACAGATCAAACCACTTCAGCCACTGAGCAAACTTCTAAAACTCCTGGAAGAACGCAACAGCTTGTCTGAACATGTTCCTGAAATAAGACAATCCTGTGGAAGCCCTCTGGCTTTGTCTTCCACCACTGGCTTCCTTATAGTCCCCTTTCAAAACATTGATGATGCCACTTCGTTTTGATGGAGCGCAGTTGTTGTTAGTGTTTCCTCCACCTTCTACAGCCAAGTCTTCCTCGCTAGCACCTGAGAGCTCCTTCAACTCTCTGGAAGCATCTGCTTGGAGGTACTGCCATGCTTTGCGTCCATTGTGGTCCCGAAGGCTAGTATTGGCCCCATAGGCTCCCACCAGCACTTTGATGACCATCTCATGGCCCTGAAGGGCAGCCAGATGCAAAGGGGTGAGCCGACCACTGGCTGTGAACATGTTGATGTCAATTGGGTAGTGATTCTTCTCGGCAAAGGTGATCACTTCAATTAGGTCTTCGTGGCGACCATGTTTAGCCAGCCAGTGGAGAACAGTAAAGCCAGTCACAAAGTCTCTCCTGGAGAGCAAACTGGGATCCTTGGCAAGCAAGTTAAGGATGTTCTCAGCATCTCCTTGGGCTACTGTCAGCATCCACTCATGTTCCAGAGGGTCCAGAGCTAAGGACAAATCCTCTGAGTTGACATCCAGATGTCCCTGATCTTCTGGAACATCAACAGAGATGCTGTCCCTCTGGGAAGCGGTAAGCCATGTGGGTTTGACTTGACTGGTCTGCAGGAGGATCTCCTTGAGTCCTTTCCTCCTGGTGCTTCCCCAGCCCATTGAGAGCCTAGCTGTGTCCATCCCTGCTGTCCAGTTGCCTGAACGTCTGCTGGCCCTACTCAGGCTTCTATTGAAATTGGACAACTGTCCACGATGGAGAATCAAGCTCCCAGCTCGGATGCTGGGACTGGGGGATTGGCTACCAACCGTGTCCTTCATCTGAGCCTTGAAAGCTGCTTCTTGTGCTAAATCATTGGACATTTTAAGCTGCCCCTCTTGCAAGCTTTCTTCCTTTCGCTTCTCTGCCATGTTGCCTCTGCCAAGGTACAGAAATGTTGCTTCCCAAAAGTTTCCAAGGCTTCCTACATCTATCGTTTAAAGCCTCTTCTGTTTCTTGCAGAGCTGCATTTTTGATGCTTCACTTTCCTGGTCAATAAGAAGGGAGGCTCTCGAAATGCAGGGCTTCCTGGTTCTGCTTGCATGCAAAGAGGAACAAACACTTGCATTCGTTACTTAGGAAGAAGAAAACAGTCCTTGTGAAACAGACTACAAGCAAGAAGGTTACAGATTCCATTTGCAAACCTGCTAGAGTTTTGTGAATCCGTGGCTTTAAAAGTTTTTTGCAGTGATCCCTATAACTATCCTTGTCACTTTTAAGAAATATTTTCTATTCCCCTCCAAGAGGTTTGTAATACTCCACTGTTAAACATAGTTGTTTGACAACAGATACTTTTCATTTCACTTCCAATTGTACGTGCATATCTGCTCTTCCTTCCTTCCTTCCTTCCTTCCAATGGGGTTAATAAAAGCTTTGGGGAACAGAATGTGTATAATTCAGCTTACTGGTATGGGAGGGGGGAGAATTTGCAATTATTTAATGTGCATGTGACATTCTCAGTGATTTGTCCTCGCACATTTTATAGGGCAAGGCTGTTTGCTAGTCTTAGCTTCTTACAAGCAATTTTCGAAATGCCTTCTGGTCCAGAAGTTCTATATCTGTTTAGAAACCTAAGCTGCACTCTTACACTCAGTGACCAGGAGATAAGTCCCATTGAACTCAGTGGGGTTTATGGAGAAGACATGCAGAAAATTACTCGTACAATGATTACAAACTGCAGGCTTTGGGAGTTTTCCATTATTCACATTTTTTCTCTGTGTATCCACCCCCTTTGTTTTTTTCAGCTTAATGTTAAGCCTGAAAGAAGAGACCCAGAGAACTTAAAAGTTCTTTATTGGACCACTTAAAATCTTGCAGTTATTTTGTATCTAATAAAGGAATCACCCTACTGTGGCTTTCAGATTTTGGAAAACATACAAATACCTGCTTACAAGATCCTATACAACACAAGCTGCTCTCCCTCTTAAATTGTCATCAGCTCAGAATTTGAAAGGGGGAAAAAGGACAACTCACATCTGTCTCTTGCTATGATTAGGATTTTTAAATGGTGTTTGTGATAAATTTTCTGAATTATACAATATTTTAACGTGGGAACAAAATATCTTTTTAAAGACGTTTTAAAATATTATATGTTAAAAGAATGTGGCTGGCAAGTGTATGAGTAGCAAGCCACAAAATGGGTTGCTGACGCTGCTGCCACAGACTACTGTACTTAGTTTTCCCTTCTTGATTTTATTTCAAAATAATTCCCAAAGGCTGCTGACCATTCTTCTCCTCTTTCCTTATTCTTCCAAATTTTGAATAAACATGAAGACATGCACAACCATCTCTCAGCCTTCAGCTGTGGAAAAGGGGATAGTTTAAAGTATGACATTTACTTCAGAATACAGTAGCTTCCAGTATTTAGAATGCAAAAGGCTATGTGCGTATTAGATTTCAAGTCTTCCTGGAAACCTGGAAATCTTATCCACTGCTAAACCTTCTCTTCTGCAATGTAGAGATGACATTTCAGTCACCCATATAGCAGGCAGGTATAGTGTTTAGAATATAGGACCTTGGGAGAACAGCTTGATCTGTTCTATAGGATTGCTGTGAAGATGAAGTAGGAAAAAGGAGGGCCAAGTATACCACCTTAAGCTTATTAGATGAAAGGCGAGATAATAAACATATTTTAAAAATTTAAAACATTTAAAAAATAAATTTCTGTCTCATTAAATTGTTGGCTCTTTGCATTTGCGGCTTTGACTTTTGTGGATCTCATGATTTGCAGTTTTGATTAATATGTTCTCTCTAGGATTCTCTTAAGTCCTCCAGCACAACTCTGCCAGAAGTTGACCATAGAGTTGTGCTGGAGAACCTAGATGTTCCTAGAGAAAACACCTCTAAGCATTTGTAGGTCCTCCAGCATAATTCTATGATCAACCTCTGGCAGATGCTGACCACAGAGTTGCACTGGAGGATTTGGAGATTCCTAGAGAGGTGTTATCTTCGGTAAAAAGAACAATGTTTTTTTTATTTGTGGTTTCCCCACATTCACGGGGGTCTTTCACCCCTAACCCCAGTGAATGTTGAGGGACCACTGTGGTTAGTTAGATGCATGCTCAACCTGCACTTGAAGTCTCCTAAAGTGACCAGATAACTCTCACATCCACACTCAAGGAATTACCTACCAGTCAGACATGAGTGTTGGTTTCAGTTTTTCGACTTTAGTCCAAAAATGGCTCTTTCCCGCTTAAATGCCAGAAATGCCTTTCTGTGAAAGTGCTGAATTTCATTTTCTGTTTCTTTCACTAAACTGAAATGAGCAAACATTACTGGGATGAATTCTTTCCATACTATAGTTAGCAGATTGAAAGAACTGAAACTGGGACTCTCCAGTTTGCTATATAGGTGCTTTACTTTCAGCCAGGGCTGGGCAGCTAGTGTTGCCAGTGTGAAAACTGGGGAGGGCTCCTATATTTTTAAAATGATTGCATAGAAATTTCCCTCTTTGACATAACCATTCAAGGTATAGAAGCCTGCTCCAGTTTTCACTCAGACTCAGGCAATCCCAGTGGGCCCAACATTCCTCATCTTGGGGCTAATATGATGCCCCTGTACAGTATTCTGTTTTTGCACCTCTCAAACCTCTTGGAGGGAAAAGAGTGAGTGAATTGCCTCTCTTGGAAACAATTAATCTTTTATATAGACTACAGGTCCTCCTCCCACACTGTTTAAGATTTTAAAAAACAAATCACAAGATCAAGTGGATTTCCAGACAATTCCTGCCCCATGTTTTGGCATTTTTTTGGTATTGTTTTGACCCAGAGAGGGACAGGGGCACCAAATTGGCTCCTAGACTCACCAAAGTTGCCTACTCCTGCTTCAGAGCCATATCAATTCTCTAGACAGATTCCAGTGGTAGAAAACATGTACTCTGCACCTGCTCCAGGGTACTATCACCTGTTCTTTCTCTTGGCACCCAAATTAGGCCTAAGAGTTCCCATTGTTCTAGTGCAGTCAGGTATTGTGTTCAACCACAATACATAAAAGCCCTTTTTGATCTCTTCTCATCCTTTTTGTAAAGTATAATGGTGTAATCTAATGCTGGCATAAGAATTTTATCCCTCCAAACTTTTCCTCCACTCCCCACATTTCTAGCATAACAATAACTTAAAGCTTTTGTTAAGCTTTTAGAAAGATAGTTTAGGCATCCCAAAGTAAAGAGGCAAGCAAAGTTACAAAGCGCATGAGAACACAGCAAATATAAAAGTTTGGGATGTGAACAATTTTCAGTATCTTACTCAGTGCAATGTGAGAAATTTGGGGAGTGAAGGAAAATTTAATGAGGGGCAGAGTTTGTATTTGGGGGGGACAATGCCCTCCTTCTCCCCACTTCGCTTGACCCCTGAATGTAAGGATGATGGGATACAAGACAGAAAGGGGCAGAAGGCCAGCTCTTAGTCCAACAAAATGTACCTGCAAATTTCAAAACGAGGCATGACGTTTGGTGGGAAGTAGTGTTCAAAACTCAAATGAAAAGAAATGCAAAGGTTATCTAGCTCAACCCCCAGGAAGCAGGAGGCAAGTATAACATTCTTGACAAACAGCCAACCTGCCATTTTACTTACTAATGGAGAACCTACTACTTCTTCTTGCACCCTTTCCTATTGCCAGCGCCAAAGTGAGATTCAGCTGTCAGTCTGATTTGTTTCTGAATATGGAACGGAAGAGGAAAGCTGTCTTGGGGAAGGAGCAGCGAAATATCCTTAGACAGCCTTGGTTTACACAGACATCCTTACAACAACCCTTTAAGAGAGATCATATTTGTTGTCTCCTCTACTGAAAGCTAAGAGAAGGCAGCTACAGTATTTGTCCAGTTGGGATCCACTGAGGAATTCACTGCTGAGCCTTGGGGACTTTCTTAATCCCAGCACATTCTCTTCATGCCACAAAATGCTGAAAATGGAAGCACTGTTTTAAGAGTGACATGTAAAAAAAGTGCAACCACTTGCCTACAGTTTCAGGTCACTTCATATCCTACTGAGTGACTCGATTTCCCATGGAATTTTTTTCCTTAGAGTTTTCCCTCCTGCTTGACTTTCACATTTAAAAACAGGTGTCGGGAAGCCCAAGGCCACCCTATGGAGATGCAGCAAGATAGCTGGCCTTTTACCTTTCCAAATGCACCTGCCGGCCAGGGGTCGCTGCTCTTCTCCTTGGACTTTGGCCTCACCCCATAGGAGCCACTTTGGGCACCTTGCCGTTGTCCTCTGGGCTCCTCCTTCTGCCAGTGTGTTCCTTCCGTGTCTCTCAGCACAGCCTCCAGCCGGCTCTTTGGAGCTCCTTTGTGCAAAGTTTGCCATCAGTGAGTTTCGCAGCTCGGCAGAAAAGCCGCCAGCATGACCTTTGCTCTCCCTATTGACTGGGACAGATGAAGCTGCTGTAGGCGCAGTATGGCTCATTTTTGCACTTCCTCCTGCAGCTGAGCAGCCCAGGGCCAGTGATCTTAGAAACCATGGGGAAACCCACAGATCTGACCCTCCTTTGAGGGAGAAACAGAGCAACATGCTGGCGATCCCAGCTATACATTTTGACAGAATGACAGATCAAGGGAGGGCACCCTCGTCAAAAGGTGGTGCACCTGAAAAACCAGTTAAGTTGCTCTACACACTTCTGGTTGCCAATAGATCGCAAGGGTGGAAAAGGAGTGCCAGGCATGCATGTTAAGAATGTGAAGTCCCCTTTTAACAATGTCATCAGCTTTCAGTCTAGTATCCGTAAAAGGGACACCATAAGAGCACACTTCCTTGCAGGCTGTTGTAAGAATTGCTGAAAGCATGTATGTGAATTGTCATATGTTTTGTGTGCCTTCAAGTTATTTCTGACCTATGGTGACCCCAAGGTGACCTTATCATAACCAAAATGTGGGGTTTTCTTGGGAAGATTTGTTCAGAAGAGGTTTGCCATTGCCTTTCCCTGAGGCTGAGAGCATGTGGCTTGCTCAAGGTCACCCTGAAGGTTTCATGGCAGAGCTGGAAATCAAACTCTGGTCTCCGGAATGGCAGTCCAACACTAAGCCACACTGGCTCTTGAATTGTCATGTAGTGATATGTATATACATATGCACAGAGGCCAATTTAATGTGGATGTATATAGGCTTTGCTGTTGTTGTGTGCCTTCAAATTGTTTCCAATGTATGGTGACCCTAAGGTAAACCTATCACAGGGTTTTCTTGGCAAGAGTTGTTCAGAGGCTGAGAGAGTGTGAATTGCCCAAGGTCACCCAGTGGATTTACTCAACTGAGTTGAGATTCAGACCCTGGTCTCCAAAGTCATAGCCCAGTGCTCAAACCACTACACCATGCTGGCATGTAGTATAGGCTACCCTGAATATAGGCTACTCAGAAGTAAATTCCCCTGAGATCTGTGTGTATTACTCCCAGCCAGGTTGTCATAGGGCTGAAGCCTAAAAGACCAAATGGCAAATGTTGTAACAACATATTGGGAAAGTTACTTTAATGGACTGTAACTCCCAGAATGTCCTAGCAAAGCTGACTGATGGATTCTAGAAGATGTAGCAGGTATTAAATTTCACATATGCTTGGTGGGAACACAGAGAAAGACTCTGAGGGTGTAAAAAGAATTTCTCCCCCAAAGTCCCAGAGGTTTAGCAACGCATTGGTGACAAACTACTAGCGGAAGGGAATTGTCACACAATGCTCACGTGTACCATAAGCGTATTAGGTTGCTATGAATGTAAGCTACTGTTATCTCAGCCTCTCCCATTATTTCTCTATCAACAGAATAGGGCTAATCATGTTGACCTACTTTAAATGTTATTTTGTCAGCATCGCTGAGCCAAAATATGCCAAAAATATGCCAAATGTTTAGAACATCCTAAAGACCTAAATGTCAAGCGCAATCCTTATTTTGTGAAATGGTGGTGTGGCATTGTAGGAGTGACTGTAATGAAGTTCTCTCTTCTACTAGTTTCCTGGGCTGTGGTTGTAGTGCAGTGTTTCCTTGAGATTACAAGGAGCAAAGCCATTTCCTTAGAAAAGTATAATTCATTAACCATTCATCTCACAGCTCTTGGTCCTTGCAAGATAACCAACAAGGGTAAGGAAAGAGTTCAAAAGAGAAGAAAAAGAAAGAAAGAAGGAGCAGTTACTTCCAGACCTTCTTGCAGCCTCCCCCCACAAGAAAGCATGAAATGCACAGTGTGTGTGGTTGCCACTTTTCCAGCTACACTGCTCTCTGGTGGCTGAATTCAAAGATACATCCATGTTAGTCTGTAGAATCAGTATGAGTGTTCATAGACTTAAGTCTACTTCCTCAGATGCATTTGGAGGAAGCATCTGAGGAACCAAATGCATCTGAGGAAGTAGACCTAAGTCTATGAAAGTTCATGCTGTCAACTTCTTTCTTTCAGTTAGTCTCAAAGGTGCTACAAGATCTATCTGCATGCACAAATGTACCACTAAAACACTCCTAAGAGATGGCCATCGAACCTCTATTTAAAGATCCAAATGTGCCACACTCTTCAGCCCCAATCTGGCCTTTCTGGGATACAAAAAGGAGCCAAAAATTGCTCTTTTTTTGCACCGTAGCCACCAGCACTGTGGCTTTATGGTGCTCCTTTGGCGCTGCTTCATTTAAACGCAGTGCCAGAGGAGTATTGTGACACTACACACCATGTGGTGCAGCTTGTGGCATCATGCCACTATGGGGATGGAGTTGTCACATGCTTCATGTTGATGGCATGCCCTGACTCTGCACCCAGGCTGGCCTTAATGGCTGGTTTGCACAGGCTCTGACTCACAGATTAGGGTTCCCAGATGTCTCTTATTATAAAGTATGTTTCTTATTTGAAGACTAGATAGCTTGCCCTTTATTTTAAGGCAGCGATTCCCAAACTTTAGTCCTTGAGGTGTTTTGGAGTTCAGATCCCAGAAGCCCCAGCCAATGTGTCCAACAGTCTGGAATTCTGGGATCTGAAGTCCAAAACACCTGGAAGACAGTTTGGGAACCACCGTTTTAAGGGATGTCCCTTACTTGAGGATTGGATCACTTTTCTTTTTATATAGATTAAACAAAATATCCCCAAAATCTTGTATTTTGGGGCATGGCACTTGCTAAAGACAGGAATGTGTGCATCATGTAATTTATGAATGTGGACAATATATTAATTTTGCAGAGGAATGTGTGGTGAGGTTACATGAAAGCAATACTTTCATTTGGTATTTATATAAAACACCTAAAGGTAGACTAGCTACTTCTTGGTTATCCACCAGGCATGCCATTAATTTCTGCTATCTCTTATTATTACACTTGCTATGTTTTGTTATAGAGAGCCAGCATTGTGTAGTGGTTTGAGTGTTGGACTATGACTCTGGAGACCAAGGTTTGAAGTCCCACTCATCCATTGAAACCCATTGGGTGACCTTGGACAAGTCACACTCTCTCTGGCCTAGAAAACCCTGTGACAGGTTGACCTGAGGGTCACCATAAGCCAGAAATGACTTGAAGGCACAGGACAACAATGACGACCCCTTATTGCTATTTTGAAAATGTGGAGACACCACATCAGACCCCCATATGAGGAAAAGGAGAAGAGGCCTTTGCAAAAGAAAGACAGTGCAGAATTCCCTTCCTTTATATCCCAATGTGCAGGTGCAGAATTCCCTTCCCATATCACAGCGCACAGGTAAGAGATTTTGTTAAGAAAGTTTTCAGAAAGACTGGTGATTTTTGAATGGATCTCTATTTTCTACAGTTTGTATGTAAGTTCACTGAAATGCCATCCCTTTAGTCAGTGTTTCATTAGCTTCCTATCATATGTTCATGGTTCATTTCTTAAATTGTAAGTGCCCATTTGTCTCACTGGCTTGGGGAATGGAGCATTTAGATGCAAAGGTATGCCTTATGGCCTGCACACAGGTGCCTGATCAATGGCTACTAGACCCAGAACTTAGAAACTTATTTATTTGAAAGTGGTTTGCTTCTTTTTCTTATAATAGTGTTTGTAAAAATCATGTCATTGCATTACATGTTCAGCCGCTTATTACTTTTAATTCCTTGAGAATTAAAAACAAACAAAAACGTTAGGCCTGATAGGAGAATGACATTAACTTGAGAAATTGCTATCAAAGTGCCTCTGAAAATATGTTGCAAATGCCCTTAACAGGCAACTATGAAAAATAAATGAGAAAGTTACTTGTTGCGCCAATTAAGTACTTTTGTTTCCACTAGGTACATTCTGGAAATACAGCTTTGTTCTGCATCCATTACTGAAAATAGTAAATTGTTGCAGGTAACTACATTCCTTGTAACTCAATGCTCTCGTACACTGATAAACCCTTTGATGTTGCTATGTGCCTATAAGTGGTTTAGGACTTATGGCGAATCTATGACTGGGCTAATCTGCACTGCAGAAACAATGCAGTTTGACACCGCTTTAACTAGCTCAATGCTATGTGTTAAGCATCCCTGGATAACATATGGCATTCTGTGATTTGTAGTTCAACCTCAGAGAGTTCTGCTGCCACAACAAACTACACATCCCAGGAGTCCACAGCATTGCACCATGACAGTTAAAGTGGTGTCAGCCTGCATTATTTCTACAATGCTGATGCAGCCTTAGTTGCCCAGGGAGTTTATCAGACAAGGGAAATTGGAAGTATAATCCAATGGCAATCTGAACGCAATCATGGGGTTTAACGTTATTGTGTGATAGACTACCACACGCAATTTCAGGCAAGGGGAAGTCAGTCCGAACACAATCATGGGGTCTCACGTTATAGCGTGATAGACTTCCACACACAATTTTGGGCAATGGCAAGCTATTTTCGGGCAATGGGAAGTCAGTTCGAATGCAATTCGAATTCACGTAAATTCACTGAACTAGCGAATTCATGTGACTGCATTCTGGCCCCACTTTCTTTTCATTCGAAATTAAGAGAAATTCCTCCTGTGTGATAAACTCCTACGTGCCTCTTTTACATCAGAGAAGCAGAGGAGCCCCTGCTGGGTGAAAGCTGAGGACATAAAGCTGAGGCCGCAACCTTTGCATTGATGTCCCTAAATAGTATATACTATTTCATATCAGTTCTAGAATCATAGAGTTGGAAGAGACCTCAAGGGTCATCCAGTCCAACCCCATTCTGCCATGCAGGAAATCTCAATCAAAGCATCCCCATTGGCAGATGGCCATCCAGCCTCTGTTTAAAGACCTATAAGGAAGGAGACTCCACTGCACTCCGAGGAAGGAGTGTGTTCCACTGTCGGACAGCCTTTACTGTCAGGAAGTTCCTCCTAATGTTGAGGTTGAATCTCTTTTACTGTAGCTTGCATCCATTGCTCTAGATCAGTGATGGAGTGCCCAAACTGCAACCCAAAACCCACTTATTAATTGCAAAGTGCCATGTCCCTCTGGCTTTCTAGTAACAAACTTTGGCAAACTCTATGCTGGGGCGACGGCACATGTGCCCACAGAGAGGGCTCTGAGTGCCACCTCTGGCACACGTGCCATAGGTTCGCCATCACTGCTCTAGATGCTGACGGATGTGAAAGTAAGGGCTTCCCAGGAGCACTCTGGCCAAAGTGAAAATGGCATGTAGCCCCACAATCCCTTGGTTTTCCCAACATTATTCTTCATACCAAAAATGCCCTCAAATGTCCCACATCAAAATCTGTGTATTTGGCCTATTTTATTCCCTTGACTCCCATTTCCCACTCCAAATGGGAAACCAGTTGAAATTCAGCCAAAATTAAAGTAAACCCATCTGAAAACTGTTCCTGATTACTTTCTAGTTACTGGGACTTGATTCCAGGAACCCCTGTGGATATCAAAATTTGTGGATACTCAATTCCCATTAAATACAATGACATGGTAAAATGGTGTCCCTTATATAAAATGGCAAAATCAATTTATGCTTTTTGTAATATATGTATGTATGAATGTATGTATGTACCATATGTATAATATTTTCAAGCAGTGGATGCTTGAATCTGTGGCTATGGAGAGCTGACTGTACATTTAGGGGTATTTTGTGATATATCCACAAGGGGCAGTGTGTGATTACCTTATTTCTAAAGGTGAATTTCAACCATAGGATTGTACCAGACAGACAAAATCCCTTGGTATTGTTAGATATATTTTATAGTGGGGAGAGATATTGGTCCACTTTCCTGGCATGTTGTCTTCTGAAGAGAAATGCAGAGGGGCTGTGAAATTGATTGTTGGTTGGGATGAATGGTCATGTATTACAATGCCTGTGTGTATATAACTTGAAGAGAGACTGTGGTCGTCACCTCCCACATTACTTTAAGGCTCTGACCATGCAGACGTAATTGCTTTTACATCAAGGCAGCCTTCCCTCTTTCTCTCCTCCAATCTCATTGATAACATCTTCCTTGATGAAGAGATTAGTCATTTTATTCGTACACTGCCTTTTCCATAGTTTGTTTTTTGTGTTCACAGACAACAAATGCAACAGTCATACTTTACAATTATAATGCATTAATATCATAGCACTAACTCAATTGCAATCTCACTTCTGCTATGAACTTTGTTCTCCACCGGCAGTTTAGGGAATACAGTGTGCCCTCCACATTTGCTGGGGTTAGGGGCACAGGATCCCCGTGAAAGTGGGGAAATTGCAAATAAAATACCACTATTTTTTAAAGCTGAGAAAACACCTCTCTAGTAATCTCTAGGTCATCCTCCAGTGCAACTCCATGGTCAACATCTGCCAGAAGGTGACCACAGAATCATGCTGGGAGACCTACAGATTCTTAGAGAAGTGTTTTCTCTAATAATCTCTAGGTCCTTCAGTGCAAGTCTATGGTTAATGTTTGGCAAAATTGTGCAGGAAGGTCTCGAGATTCCTAGAGAACATATTAATCAAATCTGCAAAAGTCAAAGCTGTAAATGTAGAGGGATGATGCTGTCTTTTGTATAGCAACGGTGGCTGTTGGGCTGCAAATCACATCACCTTCCATAATTGGCTAATATGTATAACTACATACAGTGCTTTGCACCCTTAGTGTGCTGCATAGATGTCAAATATTAATACATATAAAAAGAAACACAAATAGTAAACAGTGGGGCCACATGGCAATGCCACAAAGAAGATACAGTCTCGTCAGCTCCTTCCAACCCTAAGATAAACTGTTATAAAAGGTTACTGTACTTTGCTGAGGTTTTTCACAGAGTTGTTACAGACTGTACTTCTTGCATGTCGGGCCATTGACTTCACCCTGTTCCAGCTCTCCCCCCTCCCCGCTTTATATTTGGGTTAGTCCGGAAATGCATAGACCAGGGAATATATGCAGTCCTCCCCTAAATGTCAGGGATGATGGGAGTTGTAGCTCTTCACCTCTGGCTTGAACTCACCACCTGGTTGTGCACCGCGCTGACCAGTTTTGGCCAGTGGTTATAGCTTAGCAGAGTTACAGAGAACAGGCTGAAGACCCCGACAAACTCTCCAAGCCTTCTCACTCTTGCTTCCACAGAAGTCTTCACCCTTCTTCAGGATCCAGCTGGTTCTTGTAGCTTCACTCAAGACACCAGACAACTCAGTAGTCTTAAATAAAAGATCTACTTTATTCTACTTATATACAGCTCCAAAACTATCCAATACAGCAATACTCTACTCCTCACTACCCACTCTACAACCCACAAAATACATTGGGATGCATAGTCATTATTATAGTCAATACATGGTACCACCCACTGTTGTCTGTTTCCACCCAGTAGGCGTGTACATCATTCTCATTGGTTCTCTTGATTCATCCTACAATTAATGATTTCATCATCTCAGCCTTGACCACTTAACAATTGTCAGGTGTGTCCTATTATCCACTTTACATTTCTTGTCCTTGGCATTCAGGATTTGTTAATTGTATTACCATTTACACCTGTGTGGTTCTCAATTGGCTTCTGCTGAGTCACCCTGACTCTCACATACATGTTTTATTTCATCTACTGTATATCCCATGTTGCTTTTTCCTTGACACTAAATTCAATGCCCCATCCCATTTAAGTAATCAGAACCCCTTGCACCTTCCGTCTGCATCTTTATATCTTATATGTTACAGTTTCCTCTCTCTCCTCTTCCAGTCTGGTTCCTACTCCAGAACCAGCCCAAGATAGTCTGCTATCCAAAGCAAAGGCTAAAATGGTACCCTTCTTCTTCTCTTACTGCTAATGGGACAGCATCCACCACAACTGAGAACAGCAAGATTGCTTAGAGTATTCAGGGCAGGATCCATAAAACCCCATCCAGTCTCCAAGCATCTCATTACTAGGCTGACCATAAGTACCATTTTAAATAGGACAGTACCATTCCCCCCCATATTTCCAGACCGTCCCATCTTTTCAATATTAATGTCAATTTTGTCCCGTTTTCAAGAAAAATGTTGTGCCCTCTTATCTGGTGAAAATGGTTTGAAGATCCCTGTTTGAGGCTGTGATTGTCAAAAAGCAAAACAAAACCAACCATGACAAAAAACGGTGTCATGGAGTGTGAGATGTTTTATGATCAGAGGTTGAAAGACTGCAATTGACTGTGTAAGATCACTTCATTGGAGAAAAATTCATGGGACGATGGAGGAACTCATTACTTCCTTCTGCACAGTGTCCTCTCCCATTGGAGGCAGCTGTTAGCACACCCCGCATACCCCACACTGTATTTTGGGGTCTTCATATTTCATATCTCCTCTCTGGAGACAGAATGTTCTTGAGAAGTTGAAGACCTTTCAGGATCAGGTTCCCAGGAGAAAAGGAGCATAACCCAAGGCATGTGCACATCCAGGTGATAAGACAATAAAATCTAAATGGATGTATACCAATAGCACCTTCTTTCCCCCAAGTCATCTGCATTTCGTCTTGCACCTTGAGACAAAGGATCTCCTTGCACCCAAAGCAGTAAGCCAGCTTCTCTACCTACCCCGTTTTGTTCTCAGCCAAATTTCCATCTCCATCCATCCTGGGGATATCCTGATCCAAACGCTGTTGTCACACTAAAATTAATGCCGTCAAGCAGTCTGGAATCGCATTGGCAGTTCCTGGGAAAGGATATCCAGCCTTTCTTACCTGAAAAGATAGCTCACTGCATGGGGCTAGATTTTAGGTACAAGTATGGCTCTCAGAATCTCTAGGTCCTCCAGTGCAACTCTGTGGTGAACATCTGCCAGACATTGACCATAGAATTGTGCTGGAGGAGTTATCAATGCCTAGTGTTTTGTTCTCTCTGGGAATCTCTAGGTCCTTGAGCACGGCTTTTGGTTCAGGTTGACCAGAGGAGTTGTGTTGGAGGACCTAGATATGCCTAGAGAGGAACACACTAATAAAATCTGTGAATAATCAAAACTGCAAAAGTCAAAGCTGCAAACGTGGTGGGACAAGTGTGCTTCTCTTTCTTCATTGTCTGGGTGCCCCAAGCAAAGACAGAATCATAGAATCGTAGAGTTAGAAGAGACCACAAGGGCCATCCAGTCCAATCCCTGTCATGCAGGAACTCTCAATCAAAGCATCCCTGACAGATGGCCATCTAGCCTCTGCTTAAAGATCTCCAAGGAAGGAGACTCCACTCCACTCCACTGTTGGACAGCCCTTACTGTCAGGAAGTTCCTCCTAATGTTAAGGTGGAATCTCTTTTCCTCTAGTTTGAATGCATTGCTCTTAGTCCTATTCTCTGGAGCAGCAGAAAACAAGCTTGCTCCCTCCTCAGTGTGACATCCCTTCAAATACTTAAACAGGGCTCTCATATCACCTCTTAACCTTCTCTTCTCCAGACTAAACACCCCCAACTCTCTAAGCCTTTCCTCATAGGACATGGTTTCCAGACCTTTCACCATTTTGCTCCCCATTCTCTGGACACCCTCCATCTTCTCAACATCCCTTTTGGAACCGTGGTGCCCAAAACTGGACACAGTATCCCAGGTGCGACTTGATCATAGCAGAATAAGAGTGGCACAATAATAATAACAGTAATAATAATAATAACAATAATGAATTTTATTTCTATACCGCCTCTCCCGTAGGACTGAGGCGGCTTACAGCATCAAATAAAAAGGCACAATATAAAATGCAGCATGCTGTTCAAACACTTCCCATTAATCCCCTTCCCTTGCTTTAGCCTGGAGCCTTGCCAGGGGAGAGAAGGGCTTTATTTGGGCAGTGTGCCCCCCCCCCGTCTCTTGCTCTCTTCCCCTCAGCCTTGCCTTTCGGCCTGTACCATTCTAGGCCTTTCGGGGGGGGGGGTCTGGGGAAGCCCTGCAGACCCTGGCTTTTAAGAGGCAGAAGAGGAAGGGGAAGACTAAAGCACAGGCCTGGCAGGGAAGAAGAGAAGCTGAAAGAAAGAAGGAAAGAAAGAGAAGGGAGAGAGGAAGGAAGAAAGAAAGAAAGAGAAGGAAGGAAGGGAGGAAGGGAGGGAGGGACTTTCTCTCTCTCTCTCTCTGGGGAGGAGGAGGAGGACTGTGAGGAGCCTCCCCTACGCCCAGTTTCCATCCCTTTCCCCCCATTCAGGTGCAGCAGTGGTGGGCTCCACTTCCCCCTCAGTGGCTCTCTCTGGGGCTGAGAGGGGACTTGGAAGAGGAAGGGGAAGAGGAAGAGGAGGCCATGGCGGCCACAGAGATAGCGCGCCAAGTGGTGAGTCTATGGGGAGGGGGCTGCTGCTGCTGCTGCTGCTACAGGGGCTGCTTGGCCTTCAGAGCCCCGAGTCAGGCAGCCAGGCCTTTCTGTGCCTTGGAAGGAAGGACCAGCCCTGGGTCTGCTGCTGCTGCTGCTGCTGCAGCCAAAGGGCGAGGCAGGGCTTTCTCTTCCTCTTTCAGAGGATGAATGGCGGGAGGGAGGGAGACCAAGGGGTCCCCTCCCGAGAGCAAGAAGGGAGAGGGGGCAGCCCTGGCCTGGGAGGAGAGGGGACCCTCGGCCAGAGCCCCATCTCTGCTGGCCCCCTGGGTCCCTCTCCTTTCCGGCCATGCCTGCCCTCTTTCCTTGCTCAGACCCGTCCTCCTTTTCCAGGACATGCCCCTCCAACCCCCCCCCCCCACTCTCCCCTGTTCCCCCAAATGCCCCTTGGATTTAAGAAGGATCGGATTTGTATCACGGTTTGGAGCTTTGACTTTCTTTGGCCATGTCCTCCATTTTGCAGTGCCTGGTCCTCCTTGGTGGTTAAGGCATCTGGTCACCCTGAGCAAGGAAGGATGGATGGATGGATGGATAGATGGAAGAACGGATGGATGGAGGACCAGGGTGACCAGACCCTTTGTCCTTTTCCAGGACATGTCTCCCCATCCCAGCCTTCTCTCCAGGAGGAATGTCCAAAACATCCTCCATTCTGAGCAGGACTAAGGAGCATGGCTTTACTGTATATTTATATCAGGGTTTGGAGCTTTTCTTTGGCCATGCCCTATGTTTTTTCTGGAAGGTCCTCCAATTTGCAGTGCCTGGTCCTCCTTGGTGGTTCAGACATCTGGTCACCCTGAGGAAGGAGGGATGGGTGGATGGAGGACCAGGGTGACCAGGCCCTTCCTCCTTTTCCAGGACATGTCTCTCCATTCCAGCCCTCTGTCCAGGAAGAATTTCCCAAAAGGTCCTCCAATTCGAGCATGCCCAGGAAGCATGGATTCATATTTCTAGGAGTATTTTGAGCTTTTCTTTGATCATGCTCTCCATTTTTCTTCAATGTCCTCCATTTTGTGTTGCCCTTTCCTCCTTTGTGGGTAGGACATCTGATCACCCGGAGGAAGGAGGGATGGATATAGGACCAGAGTAACCAGACACATCCTGCTTTTCCAGGACATGCCCCTTCATATCTCACAAAATGACATCCTAGGATTCCATAACATGGCGCCATGGCAATTAAAGTGGTGTCAAGTTGGATGATCTCTCCAGTGTGAATGCAGCCTTGGTTATCACCAGCCAGCTTTCCCTTCCAGCATCCATTCATCCATCCATCTACTCCCAGACACCTCACTCGGTGGTCAGGTGGTCTTTTTTGTTTTCTTAGTTGCTGATTTCAGTTGGTGACCATCAAAGCTGAGGAGAAAATGTATGGATTTTCAAATGATCCATAGCATCAGCATTAAGATCCAGAGAGTGAAAAAGGTTGGGAGGAGATGAGAGAGTCTGCTTGGGATGAGGATGCCTTGGAGGTGACTTTTTTCTTTTCCAGGAGGGGACAGTGCCTCCTTAGGCAGCCTGGTCTGGGGGGAAAGGAGAAGGGCGGCAGGGTGTGTGTGTGTGCTTTTTCCTTGGCTGTTATTTTATTTTACTGAATGGGAAGAGCAGGCTTGATTTGGCTTAACAAAGGAGCGATTGCAGTGTTTCTGAAGAACTGAAGGTGCCTTGTTTGGCCAGGGCTGATGCTCAGGAAGGATGTGGCATTGAAGGAAGGAAGGAGGCGCTTTGCAGGTGACAGTCTTAAAAAGAGAAAACACAAGGCCCAGCCTAAGCTTGGGGATGGGGTTTTGTTTTCTCTTTGCAGAGGTGTAGGGGAGAAAGAGGATGAGGACGAATTTTAGGATGGAGGGGTCCATCAAGCTCTCCAATTGAATTTTGCAGTCTGGAATAAATTGGGATTTTAGAATGCCTTTGTATTTTCCAGAGAGAATTAATATTGGCAGAATGTGGCCATAATGAGCACCCCAGCGAAGTGTTTTTGGGTTTGATTGTAAATCGAGGCATAGCTAGGCAACACAATGATCTCCATTGTGTTAAATGTGACAACGGTCTTTCTCCCTCCGAGTCTCACTCCCTGTTCCTTTTTTTACTGACTAAAATATGCTTTCATTTATTGCCTTCTTCCCCTTCAGTATGTCATCACAACACAGTGGCACCCTCAACATGACAGAAAAAACGGTTTTTCAGAATAGGAGGAATTGGGGGGGGGGGTCCAGAGCTCACCTGCGCTTTGTCAGGAGTGGATTTTCTGCTACAATGAATGAGAGTTACAGCTGTACTCCTAAAACAAGAGATTGTGCTTTTTCTTTGTGTTCCAAATGAGCTGAAAGCCTACATTGAATGTGATTGCAGGAACTCCTGGGCTGAACATTAAAGCAGGACACATAAAATATAGCATGTATGAATGGTTTAGATGGATGTGTGTGTGCTTTCAACTCGCCTGTTGACGTATGGCAGCTCCATGAATTTAATAGCGTTTTCTTAGGCAAGGAATAGTTAGAGGTGGTTTTGCAAGTTCCTTCCTCTGAAATATAGCCTACAGCACCAGGTATTCCTTGGTGGTCTCCCATCTAAGTGCAAACCAGGGCTGACCCTGCTTAGTGTCCAGATTGGATGGGACCTGGTGCGTTTACATACTGTAAGGCAGTGGTTCTCGAACTGCGGGGTGAGACATTGCAGGGTGTGTAAGAGAGAGTTCTCAAGGGGGAGGCAGAAGACTTGGATCCCTTCTCCTCTTCCTAAATGTTTTCTGTCCTGGAGAGGAAGGGAAAGGTGAGGAGGGCCTTGGAGGACAGCATGGAAGCTCACTGGATCATGGTCTCTGGCAGGGCCCTTTGCAAGCCACCATTTCATCTTCCTCACTCATCCCATCCCATCACTGTCCCTGTTCTCGAGAAAAGACACTTCTGCATGAATACATTAATGTGTATTAAGAAATATGAGAGCAAGCATGGTGTGGTGGTTTGAGTGTTGGAGTACAACTTTGGAGACCAGGGTTTGATTCCTCGCATGAGCATTCCCCCCCCCCCCCCCCGTGATCTTGGCCAAGTGACACCCTTTCAGCCTCAGAGGATGGCAATGGCAAATGCCCTATGAAGAAACTTGCCAAGAAAACCCTATGACCTTAGGGTCAAGGGTCACCAAAAGTAAAAAAAACAACAACACCACGATATGGAGGCACACAACAACAATTTATAAATACACATGACTATACAAACAAAAATATGTACACTAATCAAACAAAATATTTTTTATTAATATACTTCATTGAGGGGGGTGATATCCGCATGTAGATGAAAACAGGGTTACATGGGTCAAGGTTTGAGAACTACTGTAGGAAAGGATTTTACAGGTTATGATCCTTAGATAAGGAAATTAATCATCCTAATTGATGGGCTTTGATAGGAAACTGGTTGGCCACACTCTGGGAACATGATGGTGGAGTGGATAGACCTTCTGTTTGATCAGACATGACTCTTCTTAAGATAGCTACTTTATTTTTGTGGGCCTTTGTGTAGCTGACAAAACAGAAAGAGGGCCATAAGAAACTACATTGTACCAAATGGGTCTGTGGGTCCATTTAGCTAATTTGCAGCTACTCTTTGACAGGAATATTTGTCAACCCTGGCTGGAGTTGCTGGGGATTAAAACCTGAGACTCTGCATTATGCCCTTCTTCACCAGATTGGCAGTTGAGAACAGATGAACAGAGGGTCATAGTGAGTCAACTGTAACTCTGTCTCATGGGAAGCCATAGTACCAAGTTCATTTTTCCAAATTTTAGAAAAGTGTGAGATTTTTTTTGAGGGTAATACAACTTCCAAAATCCTTCCACCAGAAGATTTGTCAGTTCTAGGCCACAAAAGGTCATGCTTTCAAGCTGCTGAGTTCTTATTTTTTGACCCAAGTTGCATGTTGTTTTGAGTCATAGAGTTGTGCTATACAGTGTTACTAGGCTAGCAGTAATTATAAGATTCTTTTGCCCAACTGTACAGTGATTTACAAGTCCCTTATGTTACTGTCTCTGGACAGTCCTTATAACTACAGGTTGAGTATCTCTTATCCAAGAGTCTGAGATCGGAAATGCTCCCGAATCCAAAATTTCTGAGTGCCAAGATGATGCTTCAGTGTGGTAGCTGCAGCACTCTTGATCATTCGTTTGCAAGGCAGAAGCATTGTTTCATGCACAAAATTATTAAAAATAATTGTATACAATTTCCTTCAGGTTATGTGTATAAGGCGTATATGATACGTAAATGAATTACATATTTGGACCTGGGTGCCATTTCCAAGATATCTCATATATATATATATATATATATATATATATATATATATATATATGCATGCAAATATTCCAAAATCTGGAAAAAAATCCAAAATTCAAAGCACTTTTGGTCCCAAGCATTTTCGATAATGGATACTAAAACTGTACTAACCTCTGTGTGCTTTCTACACTTATGAACTCCAGCTTTTCTCCAGCCACAGAATGCTTGTGAATTTCTGTAGAATACTCCTTGTAATGCCAGGATAGTAACTGGCATCCTTTAATTGCTGTCCTCTGGATTGGCTTAATGGGAAAATGTTAACAGGGGGTGGGGGAATAGCCATCCACCTTGTCATTTCTGTGCCCTTTATGAAAGGCTTCAAAGCGAGTTAGCTCAGAGCTGTCAGAAACTGTGAATCCAGATGGCGTTGATGGTTCTTGGATGCCAAATGCAGGAGTTGTAGAAACTATATAATAGCTAGAGTGCCAGGGTATGCATTTCACTGCTAGAGTTGTAGAGATGATATGTCAAGTCTTCCTGCTCCTAAATTCAGTTTTACTTTCTCTGCTAAGACTGTAAGAAAACAGAATAAAATCTGAAGGTTTTTGCCTTTCATAGGGTGTATGCAACAGCAAAACAAAGATGTACATATTCCACTGAGAGCCAGTGTGGTGTAATGGTTTGAATGTTGAGTTATGACTCTAGAGATCAGGATTCAGTTCCCTGCTCAGCCATGGAAGCCCACTGAGTGTGCTTGGGCAAGTCACATTCTCTCAGCCTCAGAGGGAAGGCCAAAGCAAACCCCTCTGAACAAATGTTGCCAAGAAAACCTCATGATAGCTTCACTTTAAGGTTGCTGTAAATCAGAAATGTCTTGAGAGCAGACAAGAACAATGTATTCTACCAGCGAGAAGTGTCATTACACCAATAGCATTTCCCCTTTTGTATAAAGTCAGGAAATTTATTCCTTCCTTCTGGTGAAAGCGGGTTGCAATTTAAGCTGACAGAAGAACCAAGGAGCCTATCTCTCAAAGGAAGTGGGTTTCATGCTTCCTAAACAGAGCACCGCTAACTCATACTATGCCTCTTTTCTGGAATCTGAAACTTCCCGTGTTTTTGTACGAGTCCCCAGCTTTTGAAAGAAAAATAGTTAACCTTTTACTTTACTGCTTTTACCTTTGACTGCTTTGTGCTGGCTGTGTGCCGTAATAAATGCTGTTGATGTTGTTAACAGCAGCTCATCCCCACCAGAAAGCCATAGCTCTGAAAGCCTTTTCCCATTTGCTGGGAATCAGTCAGAGGGGTTCAGAATTGCTTTTGTTGGAGCCCTACTTAAGTGCTCCTAGGAAGGACCTGGCAGACCCTCGATCTGAGACAACCCATCTTTTCCTATGTTCTTCCTTAGTCTTAGAATCAGAGCCAGATGAGAGAACAAACCTAGCTGACAAATAGTTCTTGCAAAATTATTTTTATTCAGCAAAGACATTTAAGTGCATACTACACTAGCAAATGTGAAACACTAATATAATATTGTTTAGTGAGCTATAGTTTAAAACTAGTTGTTAGTTCCAGTAAGAGTCACTGAATCATTGGAGTGTATGGAAGTGTTGGTTTACCAGCTTCCTGTTGATTTAATAGCTCTGCTATAGTTAGGACTAACAATTGGATTTAGGACTAAATAATGTTCTATTTGTTCATCATTAACTTCTTAATGTTCCTAATGTATTGATGCAGCAACTGCAGCTTGCCACCGGTAATGAGTATAATATGAACTATTATTTCCTAAATTAATAAAAAGGAACATTATCTTTAAAAATTGCATGAAGTGTATCCTCCTAGATAATGCAAAGTGCTCTGTTCAATTGTAAATTGTCATATTTTAGGGATTGGGTTTCTATCATTGCTCAGAAAAATGTGAAAAAAGTATCAGGAGAAACTCGATTTAAAACAGAATTTTATATCAGTACGGTATATTGAGCTTTTCTCTTGGTGATGTAAATTGTCTTGATTTAAGTCAATCCATACTGTATGGTGACCATGCAAGTTGAAAAATCCACTTCCTCCATTTAATGGTGGTAAATGCAAAAGAATACTGTGCTAATTCGGGAACTGTGTTACCACATCTTTTCCCTGATATCTCTGTGGTTCCCTACCTGCTTGGCATTGGTGACTTACAGTTTGTGGTTGTTTCTAAGGGCCAAACTCAACCCTTCATGCAATTACAAGTTGTATGAATGGCTTTTTAAAAAGTGAATTAGAGGCATAGAGGTACCATTAGATTAGGCCCATGTTTCATCTGGACTTGTCTTGCTGTGGTTGTGGTTTACTTTCTGAAAACTATGCACATTACTTTGAGTTGTGTGAATGGTGTCCCTATCAAATATCTATGTTGAATATGATATGAATGTCTGTGTTGACCCTGATAAGGCATTTGAAAGAAAGGGACTCACACCGGAGGTGCATGTTGGGTTTAATAAACATACTTCTGTATACCTGTTAATTCCTCCCTGCAGCATTTGATGCTTTCTTGCCTTTCCATTATCGTTTTCCTTCCCTCGTTGGCCATGGTGGCTGTGAGATTATGGGAACTGTAGTCTAAATAAATAAATTTCCCCACCTTGAGCATGAGCATGATTTTCCAAAGGATCTGACTGTTCACTGTATCATGATTTCAAAACGGCTGCCTTGTAAGACATAAAGTAAGGGTCACAAGGGCTGGCGCTGAACTCTCTAAATCTGCTTCCCATGCTATCTGATGTTGGGAGGAAGCTATTTTTCCCCACTGTGCCACGAACAAGCATTAAACGTGTGCCTCATTGGGTACAATTATTTATTTCTTTTCTGGAAACTTGGCAGGAACCGACAGCTATTTGCTCAGGGATTGACATCAGTCCAGAGACCACTACTTTCAGTAGCACTGCCCTAAATCACAAGTGGCACATTTCTTCTGTTTTGCGGGAGTGACTTTGCTGCATCTTTATACAAGGGGGCAAGGGCAAACACTTGATTGTTGTTGGTGCTGCAAAGATTGAAAACGCAGCACAGTATTAACTTCCTCAGTGGGAACGTCTATAATTGGCCTGCTGTAATTGGATGTATTTTCCAGTAAGTGCACCTTGCAATGCACCCCCTAGTAAGGAAAGGAAGCGGCATGGGCTCATTTTGCTTATTATTTTCAGTCACTTAAGATGCTAAGCATCTCCCCCCCCCAAGAGGGTTCATAACAACATTATTCCTCAAGAAAAGGATAGGAGGGATTCAAAAACAAGAATGCTCACCCTTCAAAGAGTGTCTCCACCTCCACAGTTTTGTAGATACTTCTCCACCAGTCCTAAGATGCAGTAGGTTAGTGGTATTTCTTTCCACAGATATATGGTGCCACAACACCTCTGAAGTCACTGGTGATTTTGAAAACAGGCAATTCATTTCAGAGCAGATGAAACTTCTACAATAAAAATAAATTAGCACAGCCTCTTTATGTCTTTGGGCAGATTTTTGGAAACTGTGTTGTACCTGCCTTGTGTTTTATGACTGCAAGGAGACCAACAAGAGAATTGTTGCCCATTTAACAGTGTAAGCATTTCTGAAATGCTGCTTTGACCTGTTACTTTTAAATGTAATTGATCTGACTCCCTTTGTGTTGTTTTTATATGATTTTCCTTACTCGGCAAACATTGTTTTCTCTCTCAATTGCCTGATTCAGTTTATGTTTGTCAGTAACGAAAGCTACGTGGCCCTCATCCATTCTTTAGATGTTTGTTTTATGTACCGCAGGCTGGAGTTTTGCAGCTTGTAAGGCCTTGGAAGGAAGATGGGTTTCTTGGGTGTGTAAAATTACATTCCTATGCCAGATAAATGGCTGCATGGCACAGGCATTTGGCATTTGTAAAGATACCATACTTGATGAAGACGCTGACAAGAGAGAAGTAAGTGAAACAGATACAGCATGGCAGATGAGAGAACAAACCAATTTGGTTTATAGTTCTTACAAAGTTATTTTCATTTAGCAAAAAACATTTAAAAAGTGTCCTTCATCCATAGATACCAGGGTGTTGCACAAATATATCCTAGTCAATAAATCGATGAAGATAATGAACTGTGCTATCAAGACAGTGGGACACAGCAAAGAATAGACCAAGTTAGCTAATTTTAAAATGCCTTGGCAAACCAAATGGGTTTTAGCTGGCGCTAGGATAGTTGCAGTGTTGTTACCGGTCATGGCCTTTTCAGGGAGGTTATTTTATAGTTGGGTGCCACAGCTGGGAAGTCCCTTTCTCCCTTGTTGATACATAAGGTACAGTACTTGTAGTGGAAAGGAGTCTCCAGTAATGATTTTAAATTGTGGACCGACTGACATATGAAGAGATTCTATTCCTAGTTTTTTGTGGGGTTTTTGGGCTATGTGGCCATGTTCTAGAAAAGTTTATTCCTGACATTTCGCCAGCATCTGTGATTGGCATCTGGTGCAATTAGTAACATTTTCTAGTTACAGTACTTTTAAAAGTGACTTTTTATGGCGTTTAAGATTTATACCATTATTTTATAAAATCTAAGGAACCTTGTCCTGCAAAAATTATCAGAAAATAATGAGGAATGCAGTTATAAGTAGTTGCAATTAATTAATTTTCTATAAGCAACAGGAACAAATAACTTTTAAAAGTGATTTGCTGTGCTCTGGTAGATGGCTTCTTGATCTGATTTAGCTGACCTGTTCTAACCTGCCCAAGTTTACCCAATGGCTTTCCAAGACTGAGGTGCAAGTGGAGAGCAATTGCTTTATGGACTGATAGGACAGCCAAACAGGTAGCACTTCCAAATATTGCTCCATCTTAATTGGTTTTTAAATTGTGTCATGACACAACCATTTCTGCTAACGGAACTTAAAAACTTTTTCAGCTCCACATTTTCCCCATCATCAGGACAAAGGCCCTTGGATGTGTCTCTTTTTAAAAAGACACCTTTGTCTTAAAAATGCTACTGCTACATAAACAGACTTTTGAGAGTGCAGAAGAGCCCTGTTGGACATGAATGTCACACAATTGAATTCGTTTGGTATTAGAAAAGTTGTCTGTGAAGGAAAGAGATGTAGGAATGTATCCCAAGACCTATTTGGTAGTTTCAAACAGCAAAATAAATCAATGACGTGTTTGCTTTAGAAAGAGTTCTCAGAGAGCTCCCTGGATATAATTTTGTCTTCTTCAGATGTAATTTTAACATGCATTTATTTTTAAACCATTTTAGGGGGAAGGATGTCGTACTGTTCCTCTTTCTGGCCACGTTGGATTTGACAGCCTGCCTGACCAGCTGGTTAATAAATCAGTTAGCCATGGTTTCTGTTTCAACATCCTGTGTGTGGGTGAGTTCTGTCTTTCTTTTTCCTTTTTTCCTTTCCATTTTGGGAAAATTTTGTTAGAGAAACGGGGGCTCTCTAACAAAGTACTCCTTTGAGTTATCTTGGAGACATATTCTGTGCTCTTATTTGATCCAATTTTGCAGTAGATAAATAAGATTTGCAGCCTCTTTGGGTGGTCCAGAGATGATGAGCTGGAACGGGATGCGATGCGATGAGCTATGTACTGTAACGCTAAGTCAAATGAACAGTAGAAACAAAAAGGTTGAGACTGGCTGCCTCTGGGATTCTCTGGCTTGGGCTGAGATGTCCATGCCAAGTTTTTTGATGGAAAATAAGTGAGATAGTTTGCATTAAACCTGCATTGGCTGGACAGAGGATATACCCAGGCTCTGCATTTCAGTGAATTGGATATATTCATTTAAGACCTACTTGTGTTAGATGAAAGAATCTGTATATTCTGCTTAATCTCAATTTGTCATTTTTTGAGTTTGAAGTTCAGTTTGCTCATGTGGCCAATTTGTCTACTCCATTCTTCTAATATGTCCATTTTTATATTTGCTGGTACATACCAAAGACAGATTTAACTCCTCCTTTTCTGTTTCTGAAATGTATTTATGTGTTATATGCCATCTAGACATTTCCGACTTATGGTGACCTTAAGCCAAACCTATCATGTTTTTTTTTGGGCAAGATTTGTTCAGAGGTTTGCTATTGCCTTCCCCTTAGGCTGAGCGCATGTGACTTGCCCAAGATCACCAGTGGGTTTCATGGTTGAGCTGAGACTCATACCTTGGTCTCCAGAATCATAGTCCATCACTCAAAACACTATGCCTCTTTTCCTGAAAGGAAACTCAAAGCAATGAACCAAGCAAAATTGGCAATACTGAATGCAGTAACTTCCAATTTTTCCTGGTACAAAGTAACAGGCAATGGCAGATATACTGGAAGGAAAACTGTAGTTTAGGAAGAGAAAAATGTACAAAAATGCCTTGGCTTAGTTGCTTTCCCTCCCCTTTTCTCCTAATCTGCATTGCAGAAACAAACAAACAAGCTTCATTTATATACTGCTTCATAACGCCTAAGCAGTGTCTAAGGGGTTTACAACTATAAGCTAATTTGCCCCCAACAGTCTGGGTACTCATTTTAGCGACCTCAGAAGGATGCAAGCCTGAGTCGAGCTTGAGCCCTTTTGCTGGTCTTGAACTCGCAACCTTATGGTTTTGAGTGGGTGGCTGCAGTACAGGCCACCCACTGCACCACCAGGGCTCAAACAATGCAGTTTGACACCACTTTAACTGCCATTGCTCAATAAAATGGAATCATAGGATTTGTAGTTTGTTGTGGCATCAGAGGAGGTTAAATATCTCACAAAACTACAAATCCTAAAATTCCATAGCATTGAGCCATGGCAGTTAAAACAGTGTCAGTATGCATTAATTCTAAGGTGCAAGTTAGACCTATGTATAGATCTACTGTTGGTGCATCTGTTAAAAGCATTGCCTTCTTTTAAGGTTGTTGCTTTTTAAAACAGTCCTTTGGTCAGAGAAATTGCAGACTGAGCTTTCCCATACAGCTGAGTGAGGTAGTACAGCCCTGAAATAAGTAAATAAATGCATGGCTGCATGCAAACTTTCCTTTCACAGGAAATGGGTTGCGTGCTACTTCTGCATCAAGTCTACCTTCTGAACCACACAGAGCACATTGTAGTTCCTTGAGGTTACAGAGGCCCAGGTGGTGCTTGCAAGCATGTAACCCTTTGATCTGTCAGAGGCTGCTGTCTCCACATCAAATGGAACTAGTGCAAATAACGTCTCCCTGTTCTTGTTCCTGCCAAAGCTTCTAATTGCAGCAACTGGACACCAAGAGCATATATACGGTAGATTGCAAATTCAGTTAAGTAAGGGCCACAAACCATTGCCCCAAAGGTGTTAACTTTGTCTCTGCTTGTTGGACAACTGTTTGATTCAGTGCTCGTTAAACTGAGAACAGAGAATGTAAGAACACATTGGTGACTGATTCAGATCTTCCAACCTATATACCACCAATCCCAAACACAATAACTCCTATCCACTCTGGCTAGCAAGTTGATTGGAACTGAAATACTGTTGAGACACTTAGGCTGGGGAAGAGTGATAGACATTGATGTTTATCACACTATGCTCTTAAAGAGCTACTATTCCAGTGTGACTCCTCTAGCAGCCTCCTGTTGCATGCTGGGATTGGCAGTTTTAAGGAGCTGAACTTCTCTGCCTGAGAATTCTAAATACCCCTCCTTAAAACTGCCAGTCCCAGCATGCAACAGGAGGTAGCTAGAGGAGTCACACTGGAATAGTAGCTCTTTAAGAGCATAGTGTGATAAACATCATTGTCTGGCAGCAGCACAGCAAGGATCCAGGCAGACGTCTTTCTGAGTTCTACGTAAAGATGTAATGAATTGAACACGAGACCTTCTACCTGCAAAGCATGCATCCTGTTACCAAAAAGAGGCAGACAAAACAGAGCCTTGGAACAAAAAAAAGTCCCTTATTGTTCTGGGCAGCAAGCAAGCTGACTGTAGAGGCTTTTGAAGGGATTTGGCAGTATCCCTGTGGTTAGTTGTTGTTGAAGTTTCTTTGGGTGCATCTACACTATAGAAATAATGCGGTATGACACCACTTCAACTGTCATGGCTCCATCTTACAGAATTCTGGGATTTGCTGTTTTATGAGACACCAGTACTCTTTGGCAGAGATGACTAAAGACTTCATGAAACTACAAATCCCAGCATTCCATAGGATGGAGCTATAGCACTTAAAGTGGTGTCAAAGAAAATTATTTCTACAGTGTAGATGCATCCCTTATTGGTCTATCTGACTTCTCTGTAGTTCCCTTTTTGATCAGAACTGATTTCTTTCAGCTCTCACCATCTTCTGAGAACTCGCCTTCCCCACATAGCATCTATTATTTTGTTCAAGGTATTGTTATAATGATTTGTTTTAGTTTATTGCTAATGACCATTATTAAAACAAAAATTATTTGGTGACTGCACTACAAAAAGCATTTAAACAGCTTTTAAAAAAAGATGCAGAACACCTTTGATGTAAATAAGGAAAAAAAACCTTCTGCATCTCCCTACCCATCAATATCTTATTGATGCAATCCAGTTCTGAGTGAGTTTTAATTACACTGTGCCAAAAATACTTGGAAATAATATCATGAGAGTTTGAAAGAGCATCTTTTAAAATTTCATGATGGAAAAAAAAGTTTCTGCATTTGATACTAAAAGCAAAAATGTGTAGCTGGCTAGCTTGGTGGAAGTGAAAATGTTCTCTGAGGCCTGGTACAGACATAAAACCTGACTGAGAGTTCCTGCATGGCAAGGGGATGGACTAGATGGCCCTTGTGGTCTCTTGCAACTCTATGATTCTATGACTGTGGTTAAGAAGCAAACCGAGATTAAGCATTATCTCTTATACCTGTAGCTGCACTTAAATATTGACTATAAATTGGGGCGTGAATGCATGCTTTATGGTGAGCTTGCATGTCATGGTTTATGCTACATATGCCCTCTGCATTTAGTACACCCAGATTCTCAGTCTTGTTCATGTGCTCCTGCAGGACAGGGCTCTGTTTTGTAACCTGAACCATGTTTTCACTGTTTGTTTGGGATCTTCATTAATTTTAAGGCAACAAACCATGGTTTATGTTAATCCCACTTTATGCAATGGCCTGCCGGGCAAGATCCGTCAAATTGCCAACCTAGAGGGCTTCAAGAAAGTTGTCAAGATGGATCTCTTCCGGCAGGCCTTCCTGGAATAGAACCCGGCCATGTAACGCACCCTCCACAGACATATATAAGCGAAGACTCGACCCACCGTTATTTTATTATCGTACTGTTTTTAGATTTTATCATTTGTAATTTTAATGCATAGAGTTGTTTAATCCTTTTTTAAGGGGGGATTATATATATTGTTATTTTTTTAAAAGGTTGTATGCTGCTTTGATTGCGGTAACGAAAAGTGGGATATAAATTAAAGTTTTATTTATTATTATTTATTTATTAATCAAGGCTTAGCATTCTGTTTGTACCAGTTAGACAGGTTCCTTGAATGCAGTCCTAGCAGCGACTAGTTAGCTGCCTTCTAGTTCAGCAAATATTTCAAGTACATACAGTGGGTCCTTGGTATCCACTGGGGTTTGGCTGTCCATCTGTCAAGTTGCAGGGTTGTGCCATGACTCCTAGAATAGATCATGGGTGTACAAAGCCCCTATTTTGGGAACTGTTCCAGGGCTCCAATTGTCATAATCCAGATTTGGGCCTAAAATCCAAACCACACTGTAGAAATAATCCAGTTTGAGATTGGCTCAATGCAAGGGAAGTTGGGGAACTGTAGTTTTGTGTGACATTTAGTCTTCTCTGTCAGGGAGCAATGGTGCCACAATAAACTACAGTTCCTAGGATTGCTATACTGAGCCAGGGCAGTTAAATAATCTCAATGTAGATTATTTCTGCAGTATGTTTTGGACCTAAGATCACCTATTAAATTTCATGGCTGAGCAGGGATCTGAACATGAATCCCTCTCCTGTCCTTGCTTCAATCCAAGCCTCCCATCTGCAACATGGCGAACATTGCTTTTTGGGGGAAGGGAACTAAAGCTCACAGAATCTCCTGGTTCCTATGGTCAGGTTTCCAGGGTCTGTATATGGATATAATAAATACTGGTCACAGATGTAAACTACCTGAACCACAGATGTAACATACCTAAGCACACTGTTAAATGCTAATCCTTCACATTATAGTGCTGAGATGTACAGTCCCTTCCCCTTAATAAATGACGGATATGATCAAGTGTGTGTTTTGAGAACCATGACAGGTTCCCTCCTTGGTACAAATACAGCAGTATCCAAACGGACAACCTCATATTTATTAACCCCTGCTGAGGGGAGTGATAACTGCTAACCTTATAGAAAAACTCCAGGCTAGCCCAAGGGTGTTTTTTTCCAGTATCTAAGCTCAGGTGTCAACTCTATTCAGTGTTTGTTTTCTTTCAAAATATACTAAATTAGGCAGAGACAGCACAGTGGAAAACATGTGAAGAAGTAAAATACAATCAGCCCTCTGTATCCACGGATTCTGCATCCATGGATCCAACTAGCCGTGTCTTGAAAAAAATTTTTTTTAGTCCAAAAGGCAAATCTTGATTTCCCAGTAGATAAGAGCCCCACATGCTGTAGTTTGGGTTATGCTTCTCCCACTCACTCCAGTAGGCAGGAAGTAAAGAGAGAGACCGTCTGGTGACCCCACATGGTTGGAGCTAACCCTAGGAGGCCAGTCTTGTCCTGCCTATCACTCCAGTAGGATGTGTTTGCTGTTGCTCTGCAACTTCTTCACTACAGCCACTCCAGTCCCTTTCCTTCTCTTTGTTTCTCTTGCTGCCTTGGAAGCATGAAGAAAGACTTGATATGGCAAGGGCTCCCAGGATTGGAGAAAGGTCTTGGCTTTGCCAGTGACTCTCCCTCTCCTCCAAAGCTGCTCTCCCCCTTTCATGGTGGAAGCACAGGAGATTTATGCAAACAGCTTTGCAGCACATGGGAGCTGTGAGAACAGATGGTGAGGGGTGTCCCCTCCATGTCTCTGTTTCTGCACATCACTTCTGCCCAGCCCGTTTAGGGCCAGGGATCAGTGAAGAAACTGGCCAGAAGTTATGGAAACTTCCCTTCTCAGCATCTCTGCCCAGCCTGTTTAGGGCCAGGGTTCAGAGGACAGGCCAGCCAAAAGCCATAGCAAAGAGTTTTTCTGCATCACCTCTGCCCAGCCTGAAGCAGGGCCAAGGTCAGAGAGTCAAGCCAGCCAGAAGACACAGGACCAGGGGCCCTCTCTCTGCAGCCATCAAGGAACCTTTGCCAGATCTAATGCCCTTGCTCAGGGCAGGCATTGCCAGGAGGCTTCTGCTATTGCTACTGCAGGCACTATGCCTAACATAAGGTTTGGGACTCTGCCAGGAGGGGAGATGGGGGGATAAGGTCATGGTCTCCAGCAAACCCCGGAGGACGGAGCACTGTCCTCCGAGGACTGTTTGCCGGCCTCTGACAGCCTCAAAAGGACTCTCAGAGGCCAGCAAACCCAAGGCCCATTTGCTGGTCTCCGAGAGTCCCAAAGGGATCCTCAGAGGCCAGCAAATGCCCGGGGGAGGAGCCAGATGCTCCCTCCCTTTGAAAAAGGGGACAGAAGCTCCACCCCTGGGGGGTGGTAGCCCCGCCCTTGGCACCCAGCCCCCATCCTAAGGGTAGAAGCCCCGCCCCCGGCACGCGAACCTGAAAAGGTTCGCCATCACCGCCCTAGACTGACTACTAAGGGAAAAATAGGATTGGGCCATGAAACAAAGGGCACCCATGCCTGACATTCCTGCCGGTCTCAAGGTGAGTCCGGTCCCTCTCCATCTCTCTATACCAATACTAGTTGAAGTGGCAGTCCCTTGGCCAGATCTGCTACTCCTGTAAACTTCGATAAAACAATATAAACAATTGCTGTTTCCTCAGACCAGATAGCCTGGGAAACACTGTTCTATAACACATTAGTTACCATGGATGTCCTTCAGGACTCCCCGAAACCTCAGTCTTCTCCTTATTGAAATTCTTCCAGGAAGACATGGGCGGAGGTGTTAGGCTACCACAGTCATAAACAGACTTCACTTATAACCTCACTGTTGTGACACAGGCAAGAGGTCAGGATGGGATGGCATCCTATCTCCATGGTCGGAGACTCCTCGAGTGACTTGTTGATTGCCTTGCCTGCACAACACCATTTCTGCTCTGGGATTTATACATGGTCCTGAGGATGCTGACTGTCTTAGTTCCTAAGGGAGATCTCTCTAAACCATTTGCCTAGTTGGGGCCCCTCCTGATTCTGCCCCTTTGGCATATTGAGGGTCTGAGCCTGGGGTCCTGCTATCACACTAGCAGCTAAATGATATTACAACTGACTCCATGGCAATTCAGCCAGACCCAGACCCCACCCTCAGGGTGGGCTCTAACCTTCTCAGAGTTCACAATCATATCCCCTCAGCCTCCTACTTCATTCTCCTAGTCATTGGAAAGAATTTAAAAGATACACCATGCAGGAGAACCAGCCACCCATAGAGGAGAAACAGTTTTTGTTCCTCTGACACCCCTCTTTGTTTCCTTTTAGCCCTGTTCTATGGGCAAGAAGGCATCAGCCTCCATGCCTAGCAGGTGGGCCAGGCCCTGCATTACTTACCACCAGAAACCAAGTCACGCATGCCAAAGAGTGCAGGTGCATGAGCATCTCTAGCCATCATAGGTCCTATAGCAAAGACCATCAGGGTGGCCACTTACAAGCCACCATACACACTTGTTAGGCATCACTTGCTTGACAGCTTGGCTCGGCTGAGGCTGCTGTTGACAGCAGCGTCCTGCAGCGGGTGCTCAAACCTATGTCTCTGAAGGGCCAGCACCGCCCACCTTGTTTACATCAGCTTTGGTAAATCCCAAACTACAGGATGTGGGGGTCTTATCTACTGAAAATGGACATATACAGGTAAGAGCCAATGTCCCTTTCTGCCATTTTATATAAGGAACAACATTGTACTACACCATTGTAATCCAACCCTACTTGGGCAATCACACTTCAACAGACTAATCTGCCTTGCAGATTGTTATGGGGATAAAATGGAGGAAGAAGAAAACCAACCCTATCATTTTAAGATCCTTCAATGAAATTAAAGATATAAATTAAACAAATGACTGAGATAAATACAAATTGGGATGGCTTATTGCAGACATTCTTGCTTTCTTTTTGAGATTACTATATGAGCCTTCATGATTTTTGAAAAGCTATTTTTATACATCCAAGTATTACTACCAAATTTCCCCCCCTTGCAAAGATGAAAATGTGTGACCTCAGTTATAGCTGTGTTATGTTATCCCAATGTGCTGCTACAAGATTGTGCCAAATGTTTTCCACAGTGAAGTATTTCAAATACTAGAAGCCGCCTCGATTGCATTTTGTAGAGAGGCGGGATATAGATGATGATGATGATGATGATGATGATGATGATGATTATTATATTTAGGTGCATTTTACTAACTCACTGAAGTTCATTCTGATATACAAAAAGTCCTTGCACTTCTCCCCCCTTGCTCTTATTTGAAAAGAAAGAAAGGCAAGGACTTCCTAGTTTTGGCACACTGTGAAAGATTGCATTTTTCGAAACTTGGTGACCTCTTTGACAGGAAGCACTGTCTGGGCAAAGATCCAGGATGGAGCACCACTGAGAGCTGGGACTGGTCTGAAATATTCAATTCCAGGAAACACTCTTATAACTGAAAGCAATAAATTAACATACTTCCCTCCTAGACAACTGATGTAGTTTGCATCTCCTCCCGATGATGTTCCACCTTCTGGTTTTTCTTAGAGGAAATCCACAGCTCATTAAATAGCTGCTAATGTTTCTTGGCAATATATCATATTGAGCAGTGACACCAGATCTCTTTATTAGAGTTTCATGAAAATGGTAGAGTGCTGAACAAGCGTTTGAGTCTTACAGATTTTTTTCTTCAGGTTCAGTATTAAAGGACAAAGTCAGGGAAAGGATGGGAGAGAACAGTGTTGATGTGGGGTGACAGAGGTCTGCAATATGGCATTTGCAGATGCTCTTTGCAAACGAATTGGTTTACCACTTGGCACCCCCACAAGTGTTTTAGGCTGCATCAGCATTGCAGAAATAATGCAGTTTGAGACCATTTTAACTGCCATGGCTCAGTGCTATGAAATCTTGGGATGTCTAGTTGGTTGTGGCACCAGAGCTCTCTAACAGAGAAAGCTAAATCTCACAAAACGACAAGTCCCAGAATTCCATAGCAATGAGCCATATCAGTTATAGTGGTGTCAAGTGGTGCAGTACAGATTCAACACTAGACTGTAACTCTCATCTGCCTGACCACTGGTCATACTGGCTGGGACTGATGGTGGTTGTCATCCAAGACACCTGGCAGTTACCCGATTGGGGAGAGTGGGTTTAGAATTTGCCTAGTGCATATTAAGGTGGCCAGAGAATATACCTTAATCTTCCTGTCAAGCTTTCCACCTTTTTCTGATGCAGTTATAAGAAATATGGTGAATAGTACTTCTGATTTTTATGCTCTTGAAGGTAACCATTCATTCAAGTTGTAAAGTTCAAGTTCATCACCAGTTTGGATGGCTTTAAAAGAGGTTTAGACAGATGCATGGGGAATAAGGTTATAATAGGTGCGAGTTGTAATGGCTGCCTTATACTTCCAGTATCATAGTATCTCTCCGAACAGCAGTTGTTGGAGAATATGTCCAAGATGATGGCATTACACTCATAACTCACCTTATGGTCTTTCCCTAAGCATCTATAGTCAGCCACCATGAGAACATAAAGCTGTACTAGACATGCCTTTGATTTGAACAGTACAGTTCTTTCATTTTTAAAAGTTTCTGGTTTGGTGTTCTTTTTGCAAACTAGTTGCGGGCATCTGGTGTAATAGACTAAGCCTATGAAAGCTTATGCTGCAAGTTTTTTTCCTCTTGGTTATTTTCAAAGGTGCTCAAGTAGTGGTTCCCTTGTTTTGGGCTTCGGATCACAGAAGTCCCAGCCAATTTGGAATGACGGGAGCTGAAGTCCAACACATCTGGAGGACCAAAGGTTGAGAACCATTGTGCTACAAGATTCTTTTGTGTGTCGATTCCTTTGTGTGCTGATACAGAGTAACATCTTTGAATATTTCAGGCCAGATTTAGGCAAAATATAATTTTTACAGGAATGCGGTGGCTTAGTGGTTAAGATGCCAGTTCTGATGCTCGCAAGGTCAGAAAGTCAGCAATACAAAACCCAAACCCCATGTGACAAAGCGAGCTGTTGTCACTAGTCCCAGCTTCTGCCAGCCTAGCAGTTCGAAAGCATGCAAATGCAAGTACTGTAGATAAATAGGTACCACTTTGGTGGGAAGATAACTGTGTTCTATGCAACCATGCTGGCCACATGACAATGGAGTTGTCTTCAGACAACACTGGTTACCTTGGCTTGGTAATGGAGATGAGCATCACCACCATCCGACACAACTAGACATTCATGTTAAGGGGAAACCCTAACCTTTACCTGATAGTGATAAATTAACATAATGTAGAGTTTAAAAAGAACCCCATTAAAAAAAAACTAAAATAATTAAATCTGTTTCTTTGAAAAATGCAAATCATTGTAATCGGTGGGAATATGTTTCTAAACCATCTGACGTTTCCATAAAAAGCAGAAAGGCTTTAAGATTAGCATACTGAAACAGGTTGCTTAAAAAGTGCTTCTCCCCTTCTCTCATAAGCCAGAATAACCTCATATTGCATATAGGAGGCCTGAGAATGAAAGCAAGCACCTTGCCACTTAGTGACAGAAACTAAGGCTGCGTCCACACTGGAGGAATAACCCGGTTGGCACCACTTTAATTCTTGTCTGGCTGAAGACTATGGAATTCTGAGAGTTGGAGTTTGTTGTGGGGCCCAGAGCGGAGCACACTCCCAGAATTCCATAGCCTTCAGCCAAGACACTTAAAGCCAGGGCCCCACAACAAACTCCAACTCCCAGAATTCCATAGCCTTGAGCCAGAAAAGAGTTAAAGCCAGGATCCCACAATAAGTTCCAACTCCCAGAATTCCATAGCTTTCAGCCAGAAAGAGTTAGTGCTGCCAAACCAGGTTATTTCTCCAGTGTGCATGCAGCCTAAAATTTGACCTGCCTTAAATTCTGTATTCCACATCTTGGGAAAAGTAACTTACTTTGAACCACATCTAAAACCTTTGAGCCTGTGGAGCCAGTGGCCATGTAGTTGTATTCTTAAAAAGTAATTTTTCCAAGCTATGGTCCTCATAGCTTTAGTGACAAAAAGCTGTGCCAAGCAATGCACTCGTGGATACTAGATTCTGGAGACTAGAACCTTTCATAGGAATTTAGGAAAGCTGTAGCAGGTCCATTGTCTTTGTGGGTCTGCTGGTGATCCCACACTGACTACTTATGCTGGAAGGGAAGGATGCTGGATTAGTAGCCAACACTTGTTCTAATCCAGCAGGGTGACTCTTTTCCCCCTTTTTTTTCTTTGTGTGAATCGTTCTATCCTGCACTAATGACCAAAGTATGATGGTTTATTTAGGCCCGCCATGCAAGCATTCATGTGATAAAGCATTTGATTAAGGAGATTCCCTGCAGGTGCGCATGATGTGATGGTGTTTTGTTTTGCTTTCTCTCAAGCAAGCTTTGATGCACAGCATGCCTGCCTGTTTTTAGTCTCTTGATCTTGGCTCCTTTTACCCTGATTATTCTGTTGGTCTCTCTCTGTATGTCTGCACCACCCTCCCTGTACACAAGGGCAAGCGGCATTACAACTCTTACATGTAAATCTGTGCCTGCTTCCTGGCTGTTCACTGGCATCCATACAAATGTTGCTGCTGCCTCTTCATCTTTTGTGATCCACTCAGGATGCAGCAGTATTTGGCAACAATGTCCGGAGCACCAATAATAATCCAATTATCAAAGTTGGATTATTGTTTTCTAATGATCAGAAAGAATGCTAAAATCCCCAGAGAAAATAGCGATGGCCTTATAAAAACAGTACGTTTGTTCTTTGCTGTGTGTAATAATAATAATAATAATAATAATAATTTATTTTTACCCGCCTCTCTGTCAAAGGACAATCGTACCTGTCTAAGTGTTAAATTTAGATTCAGGGACTCTTAGGGGATGTTTGGGTGGCATGAGTTTTTGCAGGGCAGGGTTTGTGGAGTGAGTTATGGAAAAATGTATTTTCACTACTGTCCAGATCAAACTTTTAAGAACTTATTTTTCTTGAGCTACAACTCCCAGAATCTCCCAGCTAACATGACCACTCCCAAAGCTCTGGTCCAGAATCAGGCCTATGGAGTCAGTAGACCAAACCTTTGAGTCCAACTCCTTTGTTAGTCTACTGTCTGGTTCCAGCTCCTTCATAATGACAAATGTATATTAATTAGTAATAATAAATTTACTGTAGTAAAATGGTAGCAGAAAGCATTTCATCACTTCCAAGTGAATAATCAGGCTACTTCGATTGATAGCATGTAAAATACCTTTATTTGATTAAAATTTCTGAACAAGGAAACTTTCTTAAATTCCTGTAAAAGTAAATATGTAACAAGCTAGGCATTTAGTATTGTAAGGATTTATTTTAAAGTCAAAGAAAGAGTCAGTATATTTCTATCCGACTCCACAGTCCTAGATTGAATTGTGGTGGTTGTAGCTATTGGCTAGTGGTCATTACAGCAGCAACATCTGTAGCCCTTCCTTGCTGCAGTAGTGCAAATTTGAAGACATCTGAACTAATTATTTTCTAAGGTGAAGATTGGGCGTATGTGTTTATAAGCAAACGTGGGAACAGCTTGCTTGGTGGAACAACAATGAGGTCTGGTACAACATTTCCACTTGAAAGCAACTCACAAATCCAGCACTGAATTTTTTGTTGGGAATGTCTTTAAGAATGTAAAGTTGGACAAACTATAAGCCTAAACAGGCAGGCCAAAATAAAGCTGCTTCAGGTCACTTTGGAAGTATGCTATTTAAATGCTGCATGTGTCCTAAGAGGCTGGAAGTCATGTCAAAGCCATGCTCCAGTCCTAAGGACTGGAACACAGCTTTGGCGCAGCTTCTAGTCTCTTAAGATGTGTCTGTCATTTAAACAGCATACTGTACCTCCAAAGTGACCCAAAGCAGCTTTATTTTGGCCTGTCTGTTCAGGCCCTATGGGAGCCTTTTTATACTGTGTCTGTTTGCATTCATTGTTATAAAGCAGAGCTTGGAAGAGTTCCTTTTTTTTTTTTTAACCAGAAACTCTAAGATTTCATAATCCCTACACTGAAATGGGGAGAAGCTATAACACAATGGCAGGATCATGCTATTGCTTTGCTTGCAGAAGGTTGTAATTAGGATCTTTCACTTAATGGGTTTTTAGCCAAACAATGGGAAGGAATGAAACCTTGGAGAGCTGGTGTCAGCAGCAGTAGAAGGCTAGATTATGGCTATACAGAATGCAGCCTCATAAGGTTGGTTGTGCAACCCTCGCAAGTTCACCTTCTTTCTGACTGAAAACAAATGATTTGCTTCTCCTTGAGGGTTGCACGGTCCCCTTATACTGTTTATTTTTAAAGCCAGAAATGAAGTTTTGGCCACTTGTGGATATTTTTTTGGGGAGTGATGGTGGTTGTCAGACCAAACATCCCCCAGATGTCCCCTGCTGTAGCTCACTCTTGGGTTTGAGGCAGATGTTATTTTGATGAGGTGGATACCCGTGCTTCTAAATCCTCTTTAAAAATCAGGACTGTCATCTCTTAGGTTAGTCATGGACTTGACTGGGATGGCACCTCTCTTTGGGGCATCCTCCCACTGATGTTTGCTTGTCCCCTATGGCATTATCATTTATCAGGGATTCCCATCGTTTTGGACTTCAGCTCCCATAATTCCTGATGGGTGACCAAGTTGACTGGGACTTTGGGAATTTGAAGTCCAAAACAAATGGAAGACCAAATGGAACTACTGGGTTAGATGATGTGTTCAGTGCCACTTTATCCCCCCCCCCCCCCCGCAGTTCTCCTGAAATGATCTTCAGAATCTTTTGCAGCTGTTGCTGTTGCCTCTTAGACCAGTAATGTAACTGAATGTCATTGTCTTGTAAGGGGATGATATAAATGGATATAATTTTTTGGAAAACATACTGCTTTTTTATTTTAAGAATATGCAAACAGTTTCCTACTAGTGCAAAAAGATTTTTTTTCTAGCAGTCTTAAAAGTCTTCCTTATTCCATTTGCTGCTTTGTGCTATTGCTTAGGTTGATGTGTGTTTCTGTGTGTGGTCACAAACTAGAAGACCTTGTTGTAATGGCTTGGGCTTCCCCACCTTCCCCCATACCTTGAGGGCAACTGCCTTTGTGATCTGTGATGCAGGAAATGTGTGTCAGTGCTTTAATGTGCTCCAAAACAACCCAACAGGCTAGGAACAAAATCAGCTTGCATTTAGCTACTGCTGCTCTCTTCTGATGAAGCCGCAGGCCACAGCAGTGGGGCTGTTAAAGTGGATCATGAGGGTACTTCTACAAGGGATGCTCAAAATGCTCTCCTGTATCCAAATTTTTTATTTAAAAAAGTTTCTGAACATGGAAGTGAGGCTAGACTGTGCATGCTTGTATTCTTATTCCTAAGCATCAGAAACAGATTTCTAGGTATCTAGCTGATCTGAAACCTGGTTTACTCTCCTATTCCATTCATCATCACAGTTAAGGCCATTTTTATGGACAAATTCAGAAACCACTAGTCCACTTTCATATGCCATTTTGCCTCTGTGTACATCTATTTTCTGCATTTTTTCCCTAATGCTCTAGCAGTGAGAGTCTATGCTCTATTGTCTTTGGGGCAAGTATTATTGGCTTGGAGATGACACCCATGGAATTCTTTTCCTAAGTATTTTGGTTTGTCCCCTGTCCTCATCTTATATCTTTTATGTTCCTTTTACCTTTTCTGTAAGAGGAAAAAAACTTCTGTCATGTATTTGGTATATCTTACATGGCTTCAAAACAAACTGAATTACCATTTGTGGAAACCTTGAGGAGTAACGATTCTAAACCAAGACATAGGACTCTATTTAAGAGTAACTTTTCTAGTTCCCGTTGTCAATTCCAGTTTTGAAAAATAAATCTTTAGAAAAACATAAATAAACATCAAAATAAGACCATGGACTCAGTAAAACTGCCCATCCCAAATGCTGACATACATAACTTTTTGCTCTGATCTAGCACAGCTTTCCTAGTGTTCTTAAGGCTGAACAACAGACACAAAATGTCTTGTAAAATATTTTTTGTATTTCCTTCTTTTTCTCCGTGCAAAAGGAGAGACCGGGCTTGGAAAATCAACGCTGATGGATACCCTTTTCAACACCAGATTTGAAGGCGAGCCAGCTTCTCACTCACAGCCAGGAGTTCAGCTGAAATCCAGCACTTATGATCTCCAGGAAAGCAACGTCCATCTGAAATTGACCATTGTTAGCACAGTGGGCTTCGGGGATCAGATTAACAAAGAGGACAGGTAAACAAGTGGTTGCGTTCTTCATCAAATGCAAATCAGGATTTCCCTAGTTTTAGGCGCTTTCAGTCTTTCAGAATTGGTTGTAACAGTAAAATACCTTAGTGGCCAACTCGAGGAAGACATAAAAAGCTGCCTTTATATGACGGCAAGTACAGACTGGACAGCCCAATAGTCTCAACCCTGCATATTATCTGGCTATCCCAAGATCATTTTGAGGCGTGGCTAAAACAGAACTTCAAAAGGAGTTGCAGTCCAAGGAGCCCAGTTTTTCCAAACTTTGGCTAAAAGTTGGGGTCAGAGCACCAACTTGGTATAGTGAAGGTCTCTTGTTTAATCCCTGACACATGCAATTAAAGGAATCTTGGGATAAAGGGATGGAAAACCTGGGACCCAGAAAAGATTCTCCAAGTTCTAATCTGGACTGCAGAAATAATGCAGTTTGACATTACTTTAAATGCCTTGATTCCATTTTATGGAATCCTGAGGTTTGTATTTTGTTGTGGCACCAGAGCTCCCTGACAGAGAATCTAAGTTTTTCACAAAATTACAAATGCCAGAATTGCATAACATTGAGCAATGACAATTAAAACAGTGTGAAACTGCATTATTTCTGCAGTGCAGATTAGACCCAAGACAACACTGACTAGATAACCCAACCACATGTTGCTGTATAAATTGGCTTCATAAGTTCAACTGCTCTCATGCAGATGATTTGCTTCTGTGAATAATTCAACACTGGAGCTAGTGAACCCGAACAAGACCACAATACTCCTTCTCTGGGAGCTTCGTATTTGCCAGCTCTTTCTAGTTTGTGATTTTGCCTAAATTGTCCTCTGGTGATAAATTACTCACTTGAACAGGGCCAGAGGTTGGAACAATTACCTTTTTAATAGTTTTTTATGGGTTTTTTTTCCCTAGAAGAGTTTATTCCTGACGTTTCACTAGCATCTGTGGCTGGCATCTTCAGAGTTACTTTTTTTTTTTCCTTTTTAAACTAGAACTGCTAAAGTGAAATGGAGTCCATTTTGGTCACAACTTTCTGGAGTATTTGGCAATTTGTAATCCAAAAAAGTATGGTGCTCCCCCTTTTTTTAGGAAACCTTTCACAGGTTGCTTGCCTGAGCTCTAGAAGTGGGTCTACCATTAGTAAGAATGAGGCAGTTGCTTCAGGTGGCAGGTGATAAATGGTATAGAAGGGGGCAGAGCTGTATGTGTGTTGCAGTCTGCCCTGCACTCTTTGAGGTAGCCTGGGGCAGAGGATGCTATCCTATCATCAGTGTTGAATTAAGATTCAGTTGTGGATCTAGTCATCTTCTGTAGATGGAATGGCAAGGAGGGGAATGCCATCTTGTTTGCTTCAGGCAATAAAATGTCTTGTGCCATTCCTGCTGAGCATTACTCAAGTTGGATGCACACATAGCCAGAAACACCTCTCCATTTCTAGGATTGGAAATATTTGCTCTTTACATGGCTTTGGTTGTCAGCTGTTGTTCCTCTGATGCAAATATGAAAAAAAAAACCTCGTGGGCTGGAGGGGAAGTACTGTTACCTTTTCATGAAAGGTTTTTGTGTAGAACAAATGATTTTAAAACTTTGCTTCTTTTCTGCTTACAAAATGTCCCATGTTTTGTAACGTGTTTCATGTTCTTTGGTGTCCCCTATCCCACCCCATTACTTCCTATAAAGCTATAAACCCATTGTGGAGTTCATTGATACCCAGTTTGAAGCTTATCTGCAAGAGGAACTGAAAATCAAGCGGGTGTTGCATAACTACCATGATTCCCGGATCCATGCCTGCGTGTATTTCATCGCCCCCACGGGCCACTCTTTGAAATCCCTGGATTTGGTAACAATGAAGAAACTTGACAGTAAGGTAGGAGTTGTGTTATCATCCAGTGTTGCTTGGTTACTATTCTTGGGTTTTGCCATTTCATGTGTGAAAATGTAAGTGACGGCATGTTCCCCACCCCCTCTCTTCAACCGTGATGTCTCCTTTACCTTGGAGATGGGTCAAAGCTTTGTGACAGAAAACATGCTGTAAAAGCAGAAGGTTCTGGATTCAGTCTCTAGCATCTCTAGTTTTAAAAGGATGAAAGAATACTATGCCTAGAAACTCCTTTCTCTACCAAAGACCTTGGAGGGCTACTTCCAGTCAGAGTAGTCAACACTGGACTAAACAGAGCAACATTGAGCCCATACATACAGGCCAAAATAAAGCTGCTTCGGGTCACTTTGGAGGTATGCTGTTTTAGCAATGCATGCATCCTAAGAGTCCAGAAGCTGCGCCAAAACTATGCTACAGTCCTTAAGCACTGGAGTGCAACTTTGGCGCAACTTCTGGCCTCTTAAGATGCGTGTGTCATTTAAACAGCATACTTCCAAAGTGACTCGAAGCAGCTTTATTTTGGCCTGTCTGTACAGGCCCACTGTTAGCATAAAGTATAAGGTCAGTACAGTATAAATGGTATCTCCAGTTTAAAAGAAAAGAATCCAGGAGTAGCGGGTCTACAAAATCCTTTTTGTGCTAGAAACCTTGAAGAGGGATGTGTGTGGGTGCGCACATGTGCACACACATGTGTGTATATGTGCATGCCTTCAAGTCATCTATTGACTTAGGCCGCCTCCCTGAATTTCATACAGTTTTCTTAGGCAAGGAATACTCAGAGGTGATTTGGCCAGTTCCTTGCTCTGAAATATAGCCTACAGCATCTGGTATTCATTGGCAGCCTCCCATCCAAGTTCTAACTAGAGATGACTCTGCTTCTCTTCCAAGATCAGACAGCATGTGGTGCCTATAGAGATTTTTATTTATCCCTTGGAGAGTAACTTCCAGTCAAAGTAGTCAACATTGGACTAAACAGAGCATTGTTGGCGGGGCACAAACCGCCAGAAAGAGGTGTGTCCCTGGTGCCTCTCTTTGCTCTGCAGGAGCGCCGCAGCAACCAAATTGAACGGCGTTCCTGCGGAGCAAAAAAGGAACACCGGGAAGCAGCTCCTTTTTTGCGGTGCACTTCCGTGCCCTAAAGCGCCAGCGATGCCACGGTGACATCGCAACTGCGCCACCCCATTTGGAGTCGGTGCAGCTGCGATGTCACCAGTACGCACCGCGTCTGGTGGGTGCACTGCAGCTGCAGCACCCTCGTCACGTGCGAGGGCTGCCGGGCGTGTGGGTGCTCCACCCACCAGGCAGCCCTCACACATGACTAGGGCGCCTCAAAGGCCTGTCTGTTCCGGGCCGTTGTTACTCAGTATAAGGTCGTTTCATGTGCTGTGGAAAAATCAGTTCAACTTTGTACATCCTGCCCCTCCTCTGTTTCTTCTTCCTTGGTTTTCCTACAGGTAAATATCATCCCTATTATTGCCAAATCAGATGCCATTTCCAAGAGTGAACTGACGAAATTCAAAATAAAGATCACAAGTGAACTTGTCAGCAACGGGGTTCAAATCTACCAGTTTCCTACAGATGATGAGTCCGTAGCAGAAATAAATGGAACTATGAATGTAAGCTAAAAATGAAAAGCTGCTATGGTTTTTCCAAATCAGTGGTTTTCAATGTCTTTTATTTGCAAAATGAGAATAATTACATTAGCTTACCTTTGTTATAGGAATTATCTTGATAATATTACAGGTGAAGCACTTTGGATGTTAAAGCAAGATATAAATGCTATTGTTGCTATTTTAAAGTATAGAATGAGAGGTATCTTTTATTAAAAGTCCATTCAGATTGGTTCAGCAAAAATGGATTCTCCATAGTGAACTAAAAACCTTTCACTAGATAATCTAACCTGGTTGGTATGATATTATTCTTGATCCAGCAGTTGGCTTTACTTTCACAGGCATTTTCTGAAACAGCTTAACTATCTATTCCTAAGGAAAAATCAAAGTTGAGACTCATGATAGTTCATTATTTATTTCCTTATTTATGTACAAATATTTCTAAACTACTTAAATATGTGCAATGATAAAACATGCACTATTATCTTACACATTGTTAAAATACAACATTTACGTTGTCCATAAAATAAGTAGTAAAATATTCTAGACCTAGAAGGCTTTCACAAACAGGTAAGCATTTGATAAAGCTCTAAAAATAAAAATGGTTGGAGCATATAAAATGTTAGAAGGAAGAGTATCCTGCATAGTGGGTGTCACTGCTCTGATTGCCTGCTCTGCAGAGAGAAGTGAACCAGCATTGTTTAGTGGTTTGAGCATTGGACTGTGACTCTGGAGACCTGGATTTGAATCCCCATTAAGCTATGAAAACCCACTGGCTGACTTTGGGCAAGTCTCACTCTCTTAGCCTCAAAGAATAGCACTGGCAACCCCTCTCTGAAAAAACCTGCCAAGAAAAGGGTCATGATAAGTCAGAAACTACTTGAAGGCATGCAACACATACACATTCAAAGGAGAAGCATTTCACATAGCTAGGTCTCACGTTGTTTAGCAATTTATATATTTTTCAGAAAACTTAAACCTGACCCTATAGTTATACCTGAAAATTACTGCCTGTGGACTGCCCCTTTTCCATTGCATGACCTGCCTTTGTCCATTGCCCCTATTGAAAACCATTGCAGCAACTTTCAGCCGTGAGAATCAGAAGCTTGCCTTAAGAGAAAACCCCACAAGGTCTCTACAACCCATCTGTAGAGATTATGTAGAATACTATAGAGTGCCTTCATTGGCACAATCTAGTGAACAGTATGTGGCTTGAGACCTGAATTCACATTTCACAACTCATTCTTAGGATGTATAAACAAGAAGCAGGGGTTTTCCCCAATAAATAGAAGAAGAAAAAATAATAAGGGACCTGTGGGGGTTGAGATTAGCATGCCAGTTAATCGCGGAAACCTTTCTTCCCTCCTTTTGCTCTTGCGATTAGCCCAATTGCGTCTCCTTTCAGCTGGCAGAGTGGCAGCTCTGCTAGGTTGCTGGAGTAATTATACGGCTCAGGTGGCATTGGCCTCCCTCTCCTTTTTCCAGTTTGATTCCCTGTGGGCAAGAACCACATGCCACTGTGGGCTACTATGGATTGGGAACACAACCCTCACCCACAGAGATTTGTGGAGAGGAAGTAGGAGGATTCGTTCTCGCCTCTTGCTATTTTTCTCTAATTATAAGGGGAGTTTCCTTCCCTTCTTACCCCTGCCTTTATCCTCCCCTCTAAATTTGCCACCCTCCTGTCTGTATACAGACCTCCTACTTTACTTTATAAAATTGAAATTCAAAAGGGAGGCTGAGACAGAGAACAAAAAAAGAATGGTAAAGTGCTGTACCGCCTTGCCCACACATTGTGTCGCACTGCAATGGCATAGAAATGATTTAATTACAGCAATGGTATATAGCGGTAATATTATTGTTATAAGGCTTTCTGAGGCAATTGTGTAGCCAAACACAAATATCAGCCTTGTAGATTTCCCCGTCCCTCGAAGGTTACTCTTTTACATCTACCCTTTTCTCCACACTGTTTTTAAAAATGAGTTGTTTTCTGGCAGCCATCTTTGGCTCTTGCTGTAGAGGGCTGTAAGAAATAAATTTCCCATTCATTTCCTGTTGGGTGGAGGCTTGTGTTCATGTGCCATTTCTCATGGCTGGGGATGCATGCTATTTCTGTGCCTGGTGCTTTTGTTTTCCCAAACCTAGCAATGAGTTCTCTTGGTTGCTTTGGGTTTCGTTTTTTGTGTTCAATTATTATTTTTTAGCATTTTTAAACATGCATTTTAAAGTGAAAGAACAAAAGTTAACATATAAATTTTCAGCGCAGTTGTTTATTTAACACAAATACGCACATTTCTGCCATAATTGGGAAAGACTCATTATTCCTTTGCAATTGGCTGGGCTGACATTGTCCCTAGCAATGTTAGGTCAAAACCTTCAGCCAGCCAGAAGACATCAAAAGATTTCTTGTATGTACTATTTAGGGACATAAATGCAAAAGTTGTGGGCACAAAAGCACCTGGACAACTAAGGCTGCATCTGCACTGCAGAAATAAAGCAGTTAAACACCAGTTTAACTGTCATGGCTTCAATGTTAAGGGATCCTGGAATTTGTAGTTTGTTGTGGCACCAGAGCCCTTTGGCAGAGAAGGCTAAATATCTCACAAAGCTAGGAATCTTGTAATTCCATAGCACTAAACCATGGCAGTTCAAGCAGTGTCAAACTGCATTATTTCTGCAGTGCAGATGCAACCTAGGAAGCAACACTGTGCCTCTTTATAAAGAAACAGTATGACCTAATAGCTAAGGAAGTGTGTTATAAATTGGAAGGTGCCAATTCAGATCTTGCCTCTGCCATAATCCCTCCCACACCATCTTCAGTATATTAACAATAGTAATATTATTCATATATAGTAATAATATTCAGTATATTAACCCTTCCTTGCAGAGTTCATGTGAGAATTGAAACACAATGACATATGTGAAGTACTCTTAAAATTGCCAATTGCCAACATTGTAAATTACCAACTGGCACATGGCCTGTAACCAGCCCCCACAGTGACATTTTGTAACTCCTGCCACTTTTTGTTGTTGTGTGCCTTCAAGTTGTTTCTGGCTTATGGCAACCCTAAGGCGAATCTATCATGGGGTTTTCTAGGCAAGGCTTGTTCAGAGGAGGATTGCCTTTGTCTTCCCCCGAGGCTGAGAGCATGTCAGCCAGCGGGATTCATGGCTGAGCTGAGAATTGAACCCTGGTCTCCAGAGCTGTAGTCTAAGGAGTATATCACACAGAGCTTTTTGGAGATTTTTCAGCTCAGATCCGACATGAGTGAGGATCCAATGATGCGGATTCATGTCATAACATGAATGTGTTATCAGACGAGATTCATTTCTATGGGAGCTCCTTCCGTAGTGCTTCTGCAGTGATTCCAAAGTGACCCCTCATTTTGGTGAATTTGGTACAAAAGTGAATTCACAGAATTTGCATTCAAGCTCACTTCGATTTCACTCCAAATTGGTCTGGTGTGGAATGAAACTTTGCTTCCCTCCCGGTACACCCCCCCAAACCTCCAAAGAGGCAAATTTCCCATAAGGCTGCGCTGCAATTTTGCCCCAATTGCTTCTGTTGCTCGGAAGAGGGATGGAGGGAATGAAACAGGAGGCTGGGGGGACAGATGGGAGCAGTGGAGGGGGCCATCGGAGGCTGGGGGGAGCAACAAACTCCAGCTCCCAGAATTCTATAGCCTCGAGCCAGGACAGTGAAAGTGGAGTTAAACCGGAGGCAACTGTTACAAAGGGGAGTGGATTGGATTCAAGGAGGTGGTATTTTAGGGAGCATGGAGAATAATTATAATAATTATAATTAAAAGAAACAAAACGTTGTTTTAAAAATATTATTATTAATAATAATTTATTTCTATAATAATAATAATATTAATAATAAATTATTAGTTTGCTGAGGCACCAGAGCTCTCTGGCAGAAAAGGCTCAATGTCTCAGGACACTACAGTTCCCAGAATTCCATAGCACTGAGCCAGCACAGTTAAAGTGGAGTTAAACTGAATTATCCCCCCAGTGCGGATGCAACCTAAGAGTAGGCAACTGTTACAAAAGGAAGGAGAGTGGATTGGATTTAGGGAGGTGGTACTTTAGGGAGCATGGAGAATAAGGGAAACTGGATCATTTCTGCAATCCTCCAAAATGAGTCTCCTTCAGATCCAAAGGATTTACTTCCAAGTAAACCTGCAGCTTCTACACTGATTATTTTGTAGTGAATAATAATAATAATAATTCAATAATAATAATAATTCAATAATAATAATAATAATAATAATAATAATAATAATAATAAATGGATGGGGGCTCTGACACGGAGGACAGATATAGATGTTGCTGAAATAGATGAGGAGAATGACAGGAGGATAGATGTAGATATAGATGAAATAGATGGGGGCTCTGACACGGAGGACCCTGTTTGAATTTGGCCGCCAGGGATGGGAAAATAGAAGGGAGGAAGAAACGTGAAGCAGTTATTCGCGTGAGGCTGTCATTCATGTGAAAGTAGAACCAGGCTCCCTTCTTCACCCCGGAAGTGCAAAGGTTCAGGATGCCTTCAGAGCCCCACTGAGCATGCGCAAGGGTCCCAATTCGAATCAAGTTGAATCCGTATGGTATGCACTGGTGTGGTAATACAATGTGCACTCACTCCACTTTGCTTGAATCTGCATCACGTGACTTGCCTTGGATTCGATTCCCCCTTGATTCGGAAGGCCCATGGAAGGGCGATCAGTTATGATAAAACATTCATGTTACGACATGAATTTGCATTGTTGAACCAGGAGTTACCCTGGATCTAAGCTGCATAAATCTCAGTGTGATAAACTCCTAACACTCAAACTACTATGCCACAGTGGCTACTCATTTTATACTTGGAGCAAAATAGGATAATTCCATCTTTTATTTTAAAAAGCCTTTGATAGAACAACCTATTGCATGTGAAATACTGCTGTGACTAAACTGAAGCATGCATAACAGAAACATTACAAATTCGTCTCCCATTTGCTTTTATTTCCCTTTCCTCCACTTTCTCTGTGCCATATTTTACTCCAGAATACCCCAATAAGAACAGCAATATGTTATTTTCTCCCTTGTAACTGTATGCTTGTAGATGGCACTGTATACATAGTTTGTAAAACATTTTTTGGATGTGTATTTACAATTTACTTTATTATCTACCTCCACAGACTCTCATGGGAGGAAAGCTAGTGGTAGGTGCTGGGAAAGATCATCAGAGAGGGAGTGCCTGTAATTGAGGTCTTATAGCTTATTGCAAAATGCTTTGGCCATTAAGGAACTTGCTATACAAATGCTACTTTTGATTATTATTTAAATGGATCCCTTTCTCTTGCTTTGTTCTAGGCCCATTTACCTTTTGCTGTGATTGGGAGCACAGAAGAAATCAAGATAGGAAATAAAATGATGAAGGCACGCCAGTATCCCTGGGGGACAGTGCAGGGTAAGTGATGGCATTGATGGAGTGAGTGTTTTTGCCCAGAGGTTAACCGAACTCCTGCTGAGAGCAGAGTGACAATATGGAAGTTTTTGCTCCCTACTATAATAGCTAGACTTCTCCGCACAGACATAGAAAATGGATCGACTAACTCACAGCCAGAATATCCTAGAAAAATTAAAATCTACAATTGGCCATGAATCTCTGTGCATGGGATAGCATTGCTTGTCCTCATTTGCATTGGAAGTTACTGGGTGTCATTAGGATTTCTGTGGTGTGTCAGTTTAGTCTAACCCTAGAAATAGTGGTCATTATCAAGGTTCAAGATTATGCCTTTTCTTAAGTACATCCAGGCCCCACATATCATGCTGGTGAAAAAACAAGTCCAGGCCAGAGGATGACGAAAACCCCAATATTCATGCTTAAGACCCAGAGCCATCTTCTGACACAAAAGGAAGCAGAGTATCCAACCTTAATCACCTTGATTATCTAGCAGTCAATATCTTTTGATTCATCAGCAATATGAGGCCTTGTGATTGACCAAGCACCTATAAATACTAAGTACCACCTTTCTTTTCTGATAAAACATCAGACTATGATATGCGCTTAGCTGAAGGCTCAGTCTTGAATCAAGCTGCCTCTTTCATCTTAGGTGATTGCTACAGTAATCTGTAGCCCCAAAGGGCATCTGCTTCAGACCTGGTTCAGGTTAAAACCATCCTGCCTAATTGTAGCCTGAGTTCAATAATCGTTACCATACAATAAAATAAAATAAGAAGTTGATGGTGATAGGATACAAAATATTTGGGAGCCACTGCTAGAATTTAAATTATATTGTCCTCGGGTCAAGTTTATGTAGGAATTCATAAGATAACTGTTATAATGCACAAGTCTTTAAAGAAAATAACAGTGAGAAACACATTAACAAATACTGCTGAAAATAAATGCTGGAGATGAACCATGAAAGTCTTTTTCTGGGACTCTTGGGAAATGAGTAACCTTTTCAAGAGCAATCATGGAAATGGCCACCATTATCCTGGAATGTTATGGTCATTATATACTATTTCCACCTCATTCCCCTTATATTTCTAGTGGTGTCAGCTTCCTTTGTGTTCTTGTTGGTCATTTGCTTTTTAACAATATGTAGACTTTTCCTTATCTGTGTTTTTCAAATTAACAAATGGATACACAGCCCTGTATTGAGGGGAACTACATATTACAGTGTTTAGAGCAACCTGCATTCAACTGAACCCTTGGTTTCCCCCCCTTTTTGCCATGACACCTTGCAGTGGAAAATGAAGCACACTGTGACTTTGTGAAGCTTAGAGAAATGTTGATCCGTGTCAATATGGAGGATCTTCGTGAACAGACACACACACGTCATTATGAATTATACCGGCGATGTAAACTGGAGGAAATGGGATTTAAGGACACTGACCCAGACAGCAAGCCATTCAGGTATCATTCAGCAGAGCACTACAAGTATAGATCAGAAAGGTGTTGTAAAGGAATGTTTATCTACTTTAGAAAATAATAAAGGACCATCAACACTTAGTTAAATGGCCATGAAATGTGTTCAGTGCAATTCACTGAATTTTGAGCTTGCACAAATGGTGTGTCTGGATAGATGTCCTATGCAGAATTGGACTTCCAGAGAAAACTGCCATACTCTGTCTCATTACATGTATTTTCTTCTGGTATCTCAGCTTGTAATTCCTTGGCTTCATTGAAGTGTAAGCAAACATATAATGAAGGAAACTCAATAGAGCTTTTCTGTATCTATATTTTATATAGATATATTTCTCTATGTTTCTGTATTTGTGTCTGTGGCAAAATCAGGATGTGTTTTATCTGATATTATGCAGAATTTGTATTTTCTTTCCTGATTTGTACTGATAGTTTTTTTATAATTCATAACTTACAATTATGATTTATAATTTAGCATTCTATACTATTTACAAAGGCATAAAGCTTATGCAAATAAAGAACCCTAACTCTATTATATATAAATAGCATTCCCTCAGTTTACTCAAGCTTTAGCTTGATTTCTTGAACCTTGAGGTCTAGAAATGTATAGCTGTTTTTAAAATAAAGCCTCAAGTTCCATAGCAGCTAGACTTTAGAGGTCTTGTTTTACACAAATCAGCATAACTGTGACAAGGCAATTTTCTCTACTCTTAAACCAGTTGGCTTTTAATTACCTGAACTGACCTGTGAGCCAAATTTGAGCCATGTCCAGTTTGAAATGTTGCTTTGTTGCCTTTCTCCCCACACCACCCCTTGTCTCCTTAGTTTACAAGAAACCTACGAAGCCAAAAGGAATGAATTCCTGGGAGAACTACAGAAAAAGGAAGAGGAGATGCGGCAAATGTTTGTTCAGAGAGTCAAGGAAAAAGAAGCAGAGCTAAAAGAAGCTGAAAAAGAGGTGAAACATGATGACCATTTGTGTTTTCAGATTTTTGCTCATATGTTAACTATTTAAAGATGTAGCTGTGCTAGTTTGTATAAAATGATATAAAGGAATCTTATAGCACCTTTGAGACTGAGAAAAAGATGTTTCTTGCAAAACATTTTGTGGATTCCAGTCCACTTCACCAGGTGAATTTCTGGATCTAATGAAGTAAACTTGGGTCTGCAAAAGGTTATGCTGGAAAGTTTTCCTCAGTCTCAAAGGTGTTACAGGATGCCTTTCTATCTTTATATCGAGGAGCCCTGGTGGTGCAGTGGTTAAATGCCTGTACTGCAGCCACTCACTCAAAACCATAAGGTTGTGAGTTCAAGACCAGCAAAAGGGCTCAAGCTCGACTCAGGCTTGCATGCTTCTGAGGAGGTTGCTAAAATGAGTACCCAGACTGTTGGAGGCAAATTAGCTTACAGTTGTAAACTGCTCAGACACTGTGTAGGCGGTATGAAGCGGTATATAAATGAAGCTTGTTTGTTTGTTTTCATGTTGAAGTCTGAAGGCTCTTGGAAGGCCAGAAATTAAGAACCATTGCCTTAGAAGACTTGCCCTCATTTTATATAGTGTTTTACTTATGTCTGATGTGCTTCACACATCAAAAAACTAAGCAAAAGAAGAGTATAGACATTATATTGGTAGCAGAACTCGGAAATATAAGCATTAGAGGAAATAAAAGAATTTGTGGGAACTCAGTCTCCCATATACAGAATGTTACCCAGATTTAGAAATGGGATAATTGTCCTTTCATTTTCAGAATCATAGGCAGGATTATATTTTTTCTCTTAACCTTATGCTAGTGGTTTTCAAACTTAAAGGAAACCCTTTTCACAATCTTGCTTCTCAGAATGCTTGCACATATTGCAAAGGGTTTCAGGGCACATTTTTTGGTGTGCAGTCCCTTACAAAGAAAGCTGGATACCAGATCATTGGGACACACTGTTTGCAAACATAATCATACACACTAGAACACTTGCAACACTCCCCAGAGGATGTACATTCCACAAGAAGGCTGGAAGTGGTCTGTAAAATGTTTTCTTGGGAGATTTATCCATTGTCACTTCATTAGAGTTGGAAGAGATCTTGGAGAGCATCTAGCCCCAGGGCAGGCAGGTGTGACCTTCCAAATATAGCTGGATTGCAGCTCCCATAATCCTTCACAACTGGGATTGCTGTTTGGAGCTGATAGGAGTAGCAGTCAAGAACATCTTGATGGCTTGTTTCTCACTTCTGATGTAGTCAGCAGTTTGTTGGGCAGTGCAGGATACAACTGCAATGTTCCTTACAGTTGTCCATACAGTTTAAGGCACTCATGATAGTTTTTTGAAGAGCCCCATCCTTCCCTAAAATACCAGCTTGAAAGAACCTCCCTTATGTGAAGCATAAGTTCCCAGCATTTCATACTACGTGTGCATACCTTTTATTCTGCATTCCTGTTCCAGTTACACGAGAAATTTGATAGGCTGAAGAAGCTGCATCAGGATGAAAAGAAGAAGCTGGAGGACAAGAAGAAATCCCTGGATGATGAAGTCAACGCATTTAAGCAGAGGAAGACAGCAGCTGAATTGCTCCAGTCTCAGGCTCAACAGGCAGGCGGTTCGCAAACACTGAAAAGGGAGAAGGAGAGAAAAAAGTAAGTTGGCTTCTCTGGGTGGCATTTTACATCCTGATCCACACACACACATCCCTCTGTTACCTTTATTACCCTCTAGATGCTAAAACAGAGCCTGCCTTGCCCTTTGTAGTTCTCTGCTGTGGTTTTGGTACAGGCAGTTGCTTGGAACAGCTGAGCAAGAGGTTGCTGTGTTCTACCTCATAAGATTGTTGCATGTTTGCCAGAAATCCCCTGATTCCTCTCACCATTTCTCCATGTCAGCACTGTCTGGCCTCACCAGAAAGATCATATGCTGGTGGAAGCTGGACAAAATGGGAACTGTCCTCACCAAATCCTTATCTTAGGAGGTCCTTGTCCAGAAGGCTCTCACTGACATAGAGCTTAGTTCTGTGTTACAACCTGCTGTGTGGAAGTCTCCTGAGAAAAAGTTGGTCTGTACATGATAGCTCTTGTGAACAGGGTGCTTTAAATTGGTTTCTTTCAATTGGCCAAACCTTCAGCAATTCACTACAGAGCCACCCATAGAAATGCACAGATAGAAAATACTCCAACTAACTTTCTAAAGAGTTGTGACTTTAACTCACAACTGGAACTTTAGGATTAATATTTCAGCTCTAGTCGAGGGTCTGAATTATGGGAACCAAGGTTGAAATTCACCAGCCATTTCTTCCCTCTCCCTCCAGTTTTATTGCAGTCATCCTCTGTAGTGTTGGAAATATATAATTAAAGCAACCCTCACAAAAATTAACCAAGTATTAATTGACTATTAATATCCTCTTCAGTTGTGAAGTGGTTTCCTATTTTTAGTTCAATGGGGGGGATTCAACCCAAAGTCCAGGATTTGGCTTTCCCCCCCTTTCTTTTCCCTTTTTGTTTTACCTTTTGATACAATAAATTGTCTTCATCTTCCTTAGTTGTCATTTGTATGCTGTTTTTACAGTTAACCCTGCTGTTTGCTGCATGGTGCATGAGGCACAATGTGCTGGTAAGCTTTGACTAAATGAAATAGCCATTGCAGTGGGATCCAAAAGTTTGCAGTGTCATGACCATAGCCACTCTGAATCTGCAGTTTGGCCTGTAGGCTATCCATCTGTGTACACATATACATATTCTCACACATCCCCCAGTTATGCACCTCTACAGCTTTCTCTCACATATGGTACTTTCACCCTTTAACTGTTAGAGAAACCAAGAGCTTTAAACTGAAATAAGCTGGTCTTTTGGTCCAGCCTCTTTACCTCTGGCCTTCCGCACCACTGGAATGTAACCTCTGGGAATTTTTCTGGGCTAGTCTACATGATTAAAGTATTCCTCATTCCAGTAAAATAGAATGTGATCCAGTTACATATGATTTGCAGGAGTTTGGGCTTTTTGTGTACCCTCTGACAAACTCCTTAAACTCAGTGGAAAAAAGGCTTCACAGTTTTTTTACGAGAGTATCTGTGGAAATGCACAAAAATGTGCATTATCGCACTTGTGGCTGCCCATCTGCTTGGCATGGATTAGGATGGCTGCAGAGGGAGGCTGAATAGATGTGAATTTGTGCGGGTGATAGAGGTTTCCCGCCATTACTCTAATCTGTACCTCAGATGCTCATTCCTCTTTTGGGGACTTGCTCACCTCAAAATCAGTGTTGTGCGAGAGGGGAAGCAGCATTTTGATAAGCCCTCTTTTCACAATCAGGAGGAGGAAGGTTAAAAGAGAAGAGAAGAATACAGGAGTCTCTCTTCTAGTGACTCCCTGTATTGACTGGGAGTAACTCTCCTAAGATTCAAATAGAATTCTTTCCTGTCCTCACATGGATGTGTCAGAATTAAACTGAGCACCCTCTGAATGTAAAGTATGTGCTTTAACTCCAGGCAATGGCTCTTCCCCCATGCCATCAGGCAGAGCACTTTGGATGACCCTTCACCTTAGCTCAACCTCAAGCTATTTTAAATCCTCTTGGGGAAAAAGTCTACAGAACTAGTTTCCCACAATAACATAACCTTCCACCTGCCAGGCCACAGCCCTTCCCTGCCCAAGAAAGTGCATTCCAGTGGTGTTCAGGATGCCATTCTGTTTGAAAGCTGCACTGGCACTTATGGTTTCCCCAGTGCTTGGAAATGTTTCTTTTTTAGACTACTGCTCTCAGATTTTTCCAGCCAATATAGCCAACCCGCCTTTCCCTTTTCCCTTTGGGTTTTCCCCTTTTCAGAGCTAGTCTTTAACCTAAATGGGAATTCTTTTGCATTAAATGCATCCTTGCTGGACAAGAACTAGGTTGAGCAAAAGAGGGAGGAGGAGAAAAGCCAACAGTTTGCTCTTCAAAAGGCTAAAAATGTGGGGAAAACATAGGCTGAAACAAAGGTAGTGTTTATATTGGGCCTGAGAATATATCCAGGGGCTGGAGTGCAGCTGGAATAAACATTGTGCTTGCTTATGAGCTTTGGACTACTCTTGGCAGGCCGCCTTGTGCTACACAGTGGCATGCTGGTCTGTGGCTCAAACAGGCTTTCATTTTGTTGTTGTTGTTCCTAAGACAATTTGCAAACATGGCCTTTCTGAATGGGCCTTCTGTCCCTGTCCTTGCCAAACATGGTAACCAAATGTCTTGTTTAACAATTCACAAACAGTCCCAGTATTGATTTGGTCTGAAAAGCCATGTGTGGCTTGCCTATTTATGCCAGGGCACTAACAATATGAACCATGTATACAAACCTACTGCAATCTGCTGAAAATTGAAAGGCTGCATTCATACCATGTTCAAGCATGTTTGAGTAAAATTAAAAGCCAGTTTGTTTCCTCCCTTCTCCAAATTCGACCCAGGGGTGGGCAACAGATAGTCCCCATCTTACATGGGCATGCTAGAATTTTTTGGTGCTGCTCATAAATTGCAGTGTAAATGTTTCCTGAAGTTTCTAGTCCCTTTAACAACATGGTGTTAATATTTGTGAATTTAATGCCCCAGCAGCCCAGAAGGCAGATAAATAATTGGTTTATTTTCCTCCTGAAGGGCATTAGTGGACATGTAAAGAATCTGGTTTTAAATTATTCCCGTACATTTTCAAAAGGACTGTCACTGTTGATGCAATGATACCAGTGGCTTCCTGTTTATGGGAATCATATATTTTAATTGTATGTAACATCCCAACAAATTACTTTGTACCTCATGATATGCTGCCACATTAGCCTTTGATTAAGAACATGTTGCCCACCCCTGTCAGAAACACATTGTTTATTCTTATTAACTTACTATTAATCCAGAGAAACATTAATTCTTTTTTTTTTCCATTTTCAGTTCAGGTTTCCTGTAGATCTTATCTTTTTGCTCCAGAAACGACCATCCCACCTTTTGAGTTAATATGTACTCCACTCCAATATCTGTTTGTCCAACTCACCCCCCATTGTACTTTCTTGCTCTTTTTTGTTTGTTTAAGTCCTAATGTAAAAGGAAGGTGTACTCACTTCATTATTCTTTTGGAGAACTCAGTAGACATTTCTATGGAGCTGATGGGAGAAGCTCTGAGTACTTCTTTGCCTTAACCCAAGCTTGCAGGACTAATGTCCCCAATATATTTTTGGTTTGCATCTCATTAATGTGTTGGGGGGGTATGCATAAAAATTAGCATGTTTGCTTTCAGGCTGCACCACAGCACCTGAGCCTGTTGCATTCTCTAGCGAAGGCAAAAACATTGTGTAGAAGAGGTTTCTTAAAATTTCCTTCATAGCAAGGTTTATAAGATTCTCCCCTGCAAGTCATTTCCCCAATTAAGGGTGCATTCACACTGCAGAAATAATCCCGTTTGACTTTACTTTAACAAGAATTCTGCAAATTGTAGTTTGTTGTGGCATCAGAGCTCTTTAAGAAGGCTAAATGTCTCCCAAAACTACAGTATCCAGAATTCCATACTACTGAGCCACTGCAGTGTCAGACTGGATTATTTCTGCAGTGGAAATGCAGCCTCAGTTTTCTCACTGCATTTTGACAATTAGTGGTAAAAGAAACTCACTATAAATACCTATTGCAAAAACAGGGTGTTTTACTAGAAAAGGATCAGTTGGTGGAATAGTAGTCCCAGAGCTTGGGAAAAATTATTTTGTGGGGACTGTAGCTCTCAGAACGTCCCAGCCAGCATGGCCAATGACTATGATGGGTGGTGGGCTTCTGAGAGCTATACTCCAAAACAGTTGTATTTATAATCCGGGATATATTTCAGATGAATTGTTCATCTTGTTTTATATGATCAGGAGCCATTCTGCAGGTCTCAGTAAGATTATTTTTCCATTAGCTTCTCTTTGAAAAATAGGAATTACATGAAGGATGGAACCTAAGTCCCTTTGCATGCAAAATGTGTGCTCTATCACTGAGCTATGGTCTCTTCAGAAGAGCCTTTCAACTCATGACTTTTTGAATTATTGGTCCAAAACACACTGCAGAAACAATCCAGTTTGAGACTGCTTTAACTGCCCTGACTCAGTTCTAGGGAATTCTGGGAACTGTAGTTTTGTGAGACATTTAGCCTTCTCTGTCCAAGAGCTCTGGTACCAAAACAAACTGTAGTTCCCAGGATTCCCTAGAACTGAGCCAGGGCAGTTAAAGTGGTCTCAAACTGAGTTATTTCTACAGCATGTTTTGGGTCATTGTCTCTCTTTTTGGTTCCCTTTGCTACAGTGGACAAATTGTAGTGCATCCATATCCATAAAATGCTTGCTCTGATTTAATGATTGTTTGCACACATCTGACCTCAACATGCATGTCCCTCAACTAACAAGAACTTCCCCAGTCAGTTCCATATGTGCACCTGTCTGTGTGGAGCTCTTTTACTCCACATGAAAGGTGAATCTTGTGCAGGAGTTCCATGTACATGTTGGAGCACATATGGGGATTTTTCTGCAGAAAACCATTTGGTGATCTGAGTGCCAACATGGTGGTTACAGTGTAGTATAGCCACAGGTTTACTTCAGTGGGAACTAGGCCAGTAACTAGTTTAATCCTAATGCAGTAGAGGCTGGTGAATCCACTCCATACTTTGAAAGGGTTACTCATAGTGCCAAGAGGTTCAACACCTTGGGTAGTAAAACACATTTACTAACAAGTACACCGGACTGGGTTCGGTGGAATTTAACTTTACATTCAGCATATGAGATCACACCATTCCTTTACTTGAACATTAGTGATACCTTCTTTTGTTTGATTGATTTAGGATTGATTTTGTCTGTAAAATATGTTCTCAATCACTGTGTACTTAAGACCCACAGTTAGGGGGATAGCTCTTAAACCTGAATAATGGCAGTTATGCCCCTTTCCGTTTAGTGGAGCTTGCTTCCAAACTAGTACCTTCAGATTTGCAGATTTCTGATTTGCAAATTTCATCATTTGTGGATTGTCACATCCCATATTATTAAATGGCAGCATCATGAAAGTGAACATGCTGAAATGTGCATGTTTACATAACTGCCATTTAATTTGGAGCATGATTATTCATAGTTTTTTACATCCATGGAGGGTCCTGAAACCAAACCGTACAGATCCAGTGGGCCAACTGTACTTCAGGCTCAGCTCCTCTGATTTGATTAAACTCTTCACCTTGGAGTATTTTTTAAACATAACCTGTATTTTCCAAATATGTTCTCATGTTAAAGTTTAGATTTTAAAATAAAGTATTACCTATTTGATAAGTAGTGTTTACAGTTGTCCATTGGTATCTGCTGGAGTTTGGTTCCAGGATCCCCATGGATATCAAAATTTCTAGATGTTCAAATCTCATTATATACAATATTGTAGTAAAATGTTGTTCTTTATATAAAATAGCAAAAATCAAGGTTTGCTTTTTGGAATTTCTGAAAAATATTTTCAAGCTGTGGATTTAACTATGGATGCAGAATCTATCAATAGAGAGCCAACTTTATTTTCTTGCCCAAAGGTAGAAACATATGGCATACCTGAATTTTTAAAATATCTGTTTTTAATAAAAAAATTGTACATTTTTTTACTAGCCATATCAATTTGTTAAATACTTTTTATATAGAAGTATAAAATAAAAAAATGTAGGAATAATGATAGTATTAGAAAGCCTGTATATACAGCAAAATAAAACCAGCTTGGAAATAATCCTGGCCGTGGTTACCTGGATTATTTTCTCCCTCCTATCAGCACTGGGAAATTGTTGGCTCATATGGACTAACAGGGAGGATACTTGAGAGTTTTCTGCATCTTTGTGAAACTACATTTTCCAGTACTGTATTCTCAAGCAGATCAGTTGAAGTACAATCCTATGGATGTTTACTTGGAGGTAATGGATAAATCTTTGTAGTATAGATGCACTTTATCTATGTTACGATAGGCATTTGGTAACAGGCATTCAGAGTTTGGAGACATGTCTTTTTGGATTACAACTCCAAGAATTCCTCAGCTAGGATGGCCATTGTCCATGCTGGCTGGATGATTCTAGAAGTTATAGTCCAAAAAAGTAACATTTCCAAGCTCTCCTCCCCCAGCCCATCTTTATCAGATCTCCACAAATGTGAAGTCAGTTGTGCTTAGTGGTGTCAGATTGAACAGGTGACACTGGTCCACACTTGAAATAGGCTAAGGTTCCTGTGCACCAAGGTGCACATCTGTCCTCTCGTCTACTCTCTAGAAAAGAAAATACCTACCTCTCATGGTGATGCAGAAGTTGGTGATTCCAGAAGCAAACACTTAAAGCCATGATAACTTGTTTAGCATTTTGGTGTATCACTAGTCTGCTCCAAACTCATATATATGACCAAATCTTGGGAAAATTTCCCTTTCTTAACTAAAACTTACAGAATCTCCCAGCCAGCATGGATTCTGAAAGTTGTAGTCCAAAAGGGGAGTATTTCCAAGCTCTGGACCCTACTGTCTTTCTTGGGCTTGCTAGACAAATACAGTGGACTCTTGTTATACGCTGGGGTTTGGTTCCAAGATCCCCCGTGGATAACAAAATCTGTGGATGCTCAAGTCCCATTAAATATAATGACATAGCAAAATGGTGTCCCTTATAAAAAATGGAAAATCAAGGTTTGATATTTAAAATTTATACTTTTTTTTTTAACATTTTCAAACCGTGGATGCTTGAATCTGTGTCTAAAAAAATCCATGTATAAGAAGGGCCGACTGTAAGTACGTTTAGTTTCAGAATATTAGAACTTGGATAACAGATACTTTTTTAAGAACTGAAATTATTGCACTGAAATAATTTTGATCAGCTAAGGTTCCCCCTAAATGTATTAACAAGAATATCCTCTGTGCTGCCTTGTTGTATAGTCTAAATTTTTGATGGGAAAACCTTTTTTTTAAAAAAATAAACTTTTTTCAGACAATAATTCTGGTTAACACTTAGTTTCTGTTTTGTTTCTGTTTTTCTTTCTTTCTTTTGCCCTTCTTTTGCAGTAACCCATGGCTGTGTACTGAGTAATTTCACTTGAGTATACTGGGCTGGAATTGGACCTTCACTTATTTAATACCCTTCAGTTCAGCCATGGTCTTCTCATGATGCTTCTGCCAACGATAATTTAAATTCATATTCTGCATAATTGGTGTCTGATTTTAAACAAATGGTTGTATAGTGGTGTGTGTGCTTGTATATCATGTAAAAAAACAAACCAGTGGTATTGACATTATGGAATATTTAGGACATTGTCCTAAGACAGCTTTGTTAAACAGGTCAGTAACAGATGCTGGCCTGCAAACCCTGCTACTGGCCTGGTCGAAGCTGGTTTCAGCTCAGGGAACAAGAGAGTTTGGAAATGTTCCTTTTGGATTACCATTCCCTGAGAGTCGTAGTCAAAATGTAACTTTTTCAAGCATTGGAGAGCAGAGATGGCTTCCGCTACTGACAGTGTGCTTGGACTCTGTGCAGGGTGCAGAGAATAATGGGTGACTTACTTGTGCATGCCTGCTAAGGGGAGGTTCTGTTGCGTAGCGATGCTAAAGTTTATATATACATTTGTCCGCATGAACCTGGCCAATGCATAAGATAATCTTCCAAGGCCTGCCCTGAGGCAAACTCGCCATTAGAGTAAGTGAAAGGGACTGTTTTGCATGTAGCATTTATCCTCATCTTCCACCTCCCTCATTTATGTGGAATGCACTCCACAGGGTTGTTCGCTTGATGCAGAACTTGTAACATCTTTTCAGTTCCAGGTTAAGAGCTTTTTGTTTGACCAGGCATGTTGGAACTTTTAATCTTTATTTTTATTTTTATCACTCTTGGAAGTTTTTATTTTTTTAAAAAAAAACACTATTGGAAATCAATGTGGTGTAGTGGTTTGAGTGTTGGATTACAACACTGGAGACTAAAGTTTGAATCCCTGCTCAGCCATCAAAACCACTGGGTGATCTTTGGCAAGTCGCACATTCTCAGCCTTAGAAAACCTCATGATAGGTTCACCTTAGGTTTGCCCCAAGCTGGAAATGACGAGAAGGAACACAACAACATTGGCAGTTTAACATATTGTAATATTTATGTATTTGTTCTTTTTTATTATTGTAAGTCACCTTAATGGTGTATTTAGCAAGTACTTTTTTAATGTAAGGTCAGTATAATTTTTTTTTTAATGTAAGGGCAGTGTAATTTTTAAATAAATAAATAAAGGGTGCACTATAATGATGCACAGGAATACTGCTCCAAATGGGTAGACTTTTCCAGTGTAGTGTATACTAAACTCCCACAGAATCTAAAATGCTGCCTTATACTAATCCAGCGTTACTGGCTCTGTTTGGCAATGGCTTCCTTGGCTATGCTGGCTAGGGACAATGGGAGTTGTAGTCCAACAACTTATGGAGGGCCCCAAGCTGACTACACTTGCTCTAATTTAATACTGTATTTGGGCCATTTAAAAAAATGCTTCTGCCTCCAATGAATAAAATGTCTGTTCTTTGTTCCCTTTTCTTTTTGGTTGACCAACTGGTGAGTTGGTTGGTTGGTTGGTTTTAAAAGACAACACCAGTACCTTGGTTAAAATCTGGAACTGAGAGATATGTTAACTAAATATTACTTGTATTCTGGGTGCCATTTTAATATACAGAAATGACTAATAGTTATATGCTACTTTCCCCCTTGGTATTATACTAGTCATACCCCTTTGATGAAACTTTGTAGTAGAACCTCGTGGTTAGTGAAGAGCTTGAAAATGTTAGTTTTTGTACTTAAAATCCCTAGAATAGCCCAGTCAGCCTGGCCGTTGTTGCTGGGTGCATTCTTGGAGTTGTAATACAAATACAGAAACTTTTGCACATTCTGGGTCAACTCAGTACACTGTGTTCCTCAATACTCTGTGGTCCTATCTGCACTGCCCAAATACTATGGCTTCTCCCTGTTCTTTTGTCAGGGAGACCAGATGATGCATAGTCCAATGTCCAGTTCTGGTGTGAGGAGATCAGACAACCTCTGGCCTGCTCAGCATCAGAAGAGAGGTTTTACCCTCTTCAGAAACTTCCAGAGCCCTCCATTCTGAAGCTGGGCAGTTGTTTGAAATGTGTCCCATTGATCTGCTCAGCGTGTCCACTGTTGCCATCAGTCACTTGCTCTGAGGCCAAAACAAAACACCCCACCACATGACCATTGCTGGGCACTTTGTTCTGACCTTAGCGCAAAGCAATCCACAGTGGTGGTGGATGCATTGGGTGGCTCAGTGGCATGTGCTTGTGATCAGCCACCTAGCTTCAGTATGGAGGGCTTTGCAATGGAGGAAGGTTGGAGCAGGTCTTGGAGGCAAGATATCTTGGGCTGTCCAGCTCCAGTGCAGTCAGGGCCCTAGAAATAGGAGTGTTGTTCATGTGCAAACTCTATGGTTTTGAAGTGGTGGGAGTCCTAAAAATCCAGCCATTTTGAATAATAAGAACCCTAGCATATTTCTCCATGGATTTCCAAAGGATGCTCTATGTTTACGATATATACCCATTTAAAATAACAACACCTGTTGGGGTTCCTGTTTGAACTGAAGCCACTGAAGCCGCATAAGGCTCTTTAGGTGAAGCCAGGGATGGATGCAAAATCCCTTGAAAAGATAGTCCAGGTTCACCAAAAGGTTAATGAGATTTAAACACAACACAAGAAGGATTTAATTCAAAGAGATGCCCCTAAAAAAGATAGGGGTGTGATGCTTCTTATTGGTGGTTCATCTGGCTGGCCAAAAGACTGAAAAGGGTCCCTTTTAGCGGTATCAACTGGTCCAAATGGATCTCCAGGGGTGGGGAAGGAGAGCCAGCTACTTTTACAGGAGATCTTGTCTCCTGACAAATCATTTGGAAGCTTCCCCCTGCAAACAACATTGAAATAAAAATGGTGTCCATTTTTCTTACAACATTTGTATCCCTCCCCCCAAAATAATAATAATAAAGAATGTATACATCATGATTTCCCCATTTCCACCCACCCACACTTCATCCTCACAACAATCCTGTGAGTAGTTTAGGGAACAATCCAAGCCAGAGCAATAGTTCCTCTATAGAACTATTGTGGACGTTCCCAATTTAGGGGCAGTACACCTCTTTTAAGATTCCAGATGCTGGTGACAACCAATCCAGCAAAGCCATGCTTGTGCTTTTTTCTTACTACATTCTGAGCATTTGCACTAATCTGAAAAAAGGCCTATATTTTGTCAATATGTTTTTGCAGTCTAATTGTACCATGGTGTGCATGGTGTTGAAATATTTAACATGTCTGATTTCCTCTAGTGCATCAGTGCTGCTCCATTTTGGATGTTATGCAGGAGTGGGGAACCCCTTGCCCTCAAGATGTTATCAGATTTCAATGTCCATCAGCCCCGGTCAGCATGGCCAGTAGGCAGGGATGATGGATGACGATGATGATGCTAGCAACTGTAGTCCTATAGCATTTTGAGAGCCTAGCTGGCCAGTTGTTTCCTAATGTGGGAACAAATAAGCCCATATCGACTCACCTGTCCTCTCTCTTGACAAGGTTGCATTCTGGGAGCTTGATGTCTGCTTCCCCCCCCCCCATGAATGTTGCACCCCTTTGCCCTGCTTTCTAATTGACAGTCTGTGTTTTTTCTCCCTCCCTCCCTCTCTCTTTCTCTCCCTCTTTCTTTCTTTCTCTAGCTTTTTCTAATCTGTCTCCACCTGCTGCAATGTGAGGGAGAAGATTTCCACTTGAGGAAGCGTTTAGGGGTTCCCACTCTGTTCGGGAGAGGGAGGGGGGAAAGAATAAGTAAGTTTTAAGAAACCTGGAAAGACATGGTTTGGTTTGGTTTCCTGATTTTTTTTTTCTGACTTTGCATGGAGTATTGTTGTTCCTTTAAAAATAAAAAAGAGCAAGCTGAGGTGTCTTGTGGTTTGTGCAACAAGACGGGAAAAATATCTGAAAGGCGGACGTCTGAGTACCAGTTTAAAAGCTTGGAAGAAGAACCTAAAGGTGGCGGACAAATACAATAATGTGGACAAACGGCATTGAGACAGGTGGTTTTTTTTAATGTTTCCTATTTTGCCTCAATATAAATATGATGGGTGTTTTTATCTGTGGAACAGTTGTGCTGATTTGTTTTGCGCGGATTAAAACAACAAACATGTTTTATGCAATGGACAGCAAACAGAGAAACAAGCGACTTTGCTACCTCTGAAGAATATTTAATTTTAACACTGAAGTAAAGGGCAGTGAGGGAGGGGCAAGGGGGGGATAGTATATTTTTCATTGGGGTCATAGATAACCCTCTGCTGTCTCAGTAGAAAGTAATCAGCTTGATGGAGTAATATTTCTAATTTAACTTTTAAAAAAAGAAGATGATCCACTTAATTTTTGCAGGCCGGTGCATCACAGTGGTTTAGAAGGAGATGTGAACCAGACACATGCCATTCAGGTCTACCATTCTCTCAGCTTTGGTTGCCTGCCCTCTCACAATATAGGAATGATCACATTGGCCCTACCTTACGGGACGTTGTAAGGACCACCATGATGACATGAAGTGGTTTGGGCACTGACAAAAGCTGTATAAAAACTAAGTGTTAACAGTGGAGGCTGGTAGCTTCCATGCCAGTGAGGTAGTGAATCCAATCCCATTTTTAGCCCAAACATAAAAGGTATATCTAGAGGTCTGTACAGACAGGCCAAAATAAGGCTGCTTGGGGTCACTTTGGAGGCATGCTATTTAAATGATGCATGCGTCCTAAGAGGCCGGAAGCCGCACCAAAACCACAATCCAGTCCTTAGAACTGGAGCATGGATTTGGCGCGGCTTCCGGCCTCTTAGGACGCATACATCATTTAAACAGCATGCCTCCAAAGTGACCCCAAGCAGCTTTATTTTGGCCTGTCTGTATGGTGCCTAAGGGACTGCACCTGTTTTAGAGATAGTGTTTAGCTCCTAGGATAGCTTCTTTTACATTTGGTCTAAAACCTGGCATAGATTTGCCACCCCACTGGCATGGAGTCACCGGCTGCCGTCAAGTATTATTACTGCAATGAGTTTAATTCCAAAAGCTCAACCCTCCCTAAAGTCATTCCAGGTGACGAACTGAATTTTCTGTGACGGATATCAAGTTTGTGGAGAAACTTGTCAGTATTCGGTCGTCTTGTTTTTTAATGTTACCATGCAAGTCACGTGTTAACTGCCCTTTAAACTGCATTTTTCCAACCACTTTCAGGACCTTTTTGGAACAGTCACTGCATGGGGTCTATTTCCCAAATTGTTATTCACCTGTCTCTTTTCTTTTCTTTTCTTTTCTTTTAAAAAAACAGTTTTGGTTTGTTTCTTTATAAACAAGAATTGTGATTTGACAGCTGCACTCAATATCTATTTACATGACCCACATGGAAGAACCAGCACTGTTGAGCTTGATACCTTTCTAATGTTGTCAATTTTCAATAAAAAAAATAATAACCCTCCCAAAAAGATGGCGTTTGCTGATCGTTATTTGTTTCTGCTGTCTCTTGAGTGAGTTCTGTCTCGGGGGTGGCTTGGCTGATTTTGATTTTATCTCTTGATTTCTGAAACGGTCAAAGGCTATACCGTTAAATCAATAACAGCATTCAACATCACTGTTAGGAAGAGCTGAATTAGGGGAATTTTACGAGAGGCATGTCCTAACAATGCACGCAAAAGATCGGGTCCCTATGTGTATACCAGAAGTCATCTAGTCCAACCCCAAGAAACAGAGACTCCAACGCCAATGAGTTGCAATTAAAATATAAACATTTATTAAAGCCACACAACAAAGGAGATCACACACGCACACACACATTCAATGCTAAAGCAAGGGAGGTGGAGAGTTTGGGAGTAAAGGAGAAAGGATAGAGGCACCATTGGAATAATTACCTTAGGAGTCTTCTCCAAAGCGATGGATGTGAGGGATGGTGGATGGTGAACACAGCCGCGGGGAACGGGGAGAGCAAGCGGTGACCGCAGTGGCTAGGAGCTGAGTTCCGGTGGGCAAAGTTAACTTAGAGGCCTGAGAGAGACAGTGAGCTTTGGCTTAGCTCAAGTGACGGCAGCACGAGGCTCAAAGACCGCCAGCTCAGAGCAAGAGAGCTCTACAAGCAGGGTATGAGGTTTGGAATTCAAAGCTCGACAAGCCCAATGAGGGCAGAAATCTAGGTCCTATTTATACTGCGAAACATATCCTCTGGCTATGGCTACCTGGCAAACAAAGGTCTTGATGGGTGTCTTTTGTCTAAGCTGAAACTTACACAATGGGTACACAAAGAAGAGGTCTGACACCTTTCAGGGGAAGACAAATATCAAGATGGCAGAGTTGTTAATTCAATCACTTGCTCATAGAGAGAGGCTACTTCCTTTGTCCTCTACTCTTTGGGCTGCCTGCGAAAACTTGTAGGGCAACTCCCAGAACTGGTTTCTTAAAGTTTAAATCTACCTTTTTCTATGACCAAGTCCAGCAATACTTAGCTGGTCAGCTCACTTTTAGGGTAATGGCGGCTGCGATGGGGTCAGTCAGGGCTCATGATTTTTAGTCGCTTGGCACCCAAAATTTATATAAAACCAAACTCGGTAACATCACCGTCACAAAAACAGTTTGTTCCTCTGAAGTAACTGTTGTTTTCTAAGAACTAGTTCTTGTTAGTCTCTTGCAACACAAAAAGGAAGAAGGAAGGGAAAGAGACAGAGAGTAACGTGGGAGCACCTTTAAGGCTAACTGGTTTTATTTTTGCATGGGTTTTCATGGATATAGACCCACTTCTTTGATGCCGATCTTTCTAGATTCTGTTACAGTGGGCCCTCCACATTCGCTGGGGTTAGGGGTCCACAAAAGTGGGAAAACAGCAAATAAAAAACCACTATTTTTTTAGGACTGGAGCATGGCTTTGGCGCAGCTTTCAGACTCTTAGGACGCATGCATCATTTAAACAGCATATTAAACATTTAAACAGCAACAGAGGCCTTTGTACATTGTAGTTGCCATGTTAGTCTGTAGAATCAGTATGTATGTCGAGAGATCTTGCATCACCTTTGAGACTAACTGAAAGAAAGAAGTCAGCTGCAGGATCTTTTGTAGTTATATCTACTTCCTAAGATGCATTTGGTGGAGTGGTAACCAAACCAACAGGGCTCTGGCAGAGAAGGCTAAATGTCTCGCAAGCCTACCAATCCCAGAATTCCATAGCCTTGAGCCACAGCAGTTAAAGCAATGTCAAACTGCATTATTTCTGCAGTGCAAGTCCAGCTACTAGATGTAAAGGGAATGGCAGGGAACGGCATTATATCCATCCCTGCAGCCACAACAAACTACAGATCCCAGGATTCCATAGGATGGCGCCATGGTAGTTAAAGCAATGTCAAATTGCATTAATTCTCCAGGAAGTCCTCCATGGCAGGGTGCCCAAATGTCCTCACCGCAAAGGAGGACAAGGCACTTTAGACTACGACATTCAAGGAAAACGTAGGGCGTGAGCAAATTGGTGCTAAAAACGCTTGTATAAATAAAAATGCACGCTTGTTAGCCATGCTCAAAATGGAGAACATTTTGAAATTCCACCTGGACAGAGACTTGAAAGGTAGGTCATGTCCTGGAAAAGGAGGACATCTGGTCGCCCTCCTCCTTGGTCCTTATTTTTCTCCCTCTTCCCAGCCAGCAAGGAGTGGGTTGAGTGCTGGGCCTTGACTCTGGAGATCAGGGTTCAAATCCCAGCTTGGCCATAAAACCCACTGGTTTTTATGGCAAGTCACACTCTCTCAGCCTCAGAGGATGGCAAATGTCAAACCCCATCTGAAGAAACCTTGAAACCAAGAAAACCTTTTTCATATTCTCTTGGAAGTATTTCAAACACATTTATCTTTTGAATTATATTTTATTTTGCATGCAATCTGTCTTCATATCATAATAACTTAATCCTGTTTCGATGTAACACTTTTCTATGTTTTTAATTGTATGGTTTTGAATCTGAGTTAAGATTCATTTCATTTAATTTTAATGGTCCTGTGTTTAACGCTGTAAAGCGCTCTGAGTCCCAGTTAACAGCAGCAGCAGCAACAACAATAACAAAATATAGTAATAATAATTGACAAACCACAATCACAGCCATATTGTCGTTGTGTTGTTATTGTTTATTTGTATGCTCCAAAACATTAAATCCTGCCAGAGGCGTACAATCTAAGGAATAATAAAACATAAAACTGTACATGATAATGATAAACAAATTGTGCCGGTAAAGTACAATACTATCAAAGCAGCCGATACATATAATCAGATATAGAACTATAGAGCAGCCTTAAAAAAATAAAGCCCAAGAGTAAAAATACATTCAAAATAAAATAAAATTCAAAATTAATCCCTTCCAAAACAAGAGATGATGATGATGATGATGATGATGATGATACAAGAACAGTAGTAGCAGTAGTAGCACCGTAGTAGTAATATTATTATTATTATGCTTTATTTATATAATACTACTGCTACTATTACCATGCTTTATTTAAATGATGATGATGATGATGATGATGATGATGATGATGGGGTAGCCATAAGTCAGAAACGACTTGAAGGCAGACAAGTGCCCTCCGGGCCGCCAGGTGGCGCTGCGGCGCTTGAGAGACCGGAAGCCTCCTCCGCTGCCGCTCTGGGCGCGCGTGCCTATGCCTTTGGGCTGCTCTCGCGAGACTTGTGCGTCCTCCCATCCCGATTCCCGACCCACGTGAGCCGAAAAGGAAGAAAGAGCGGAGCAGGGGGGGGGGGGCGTTCGCCTTGTGGCGGGGGGGGGGGGGGCTGGTCTCGCTGCACGTGTGAAGGGCGCCGAGAGAGACGCGTGTCCGTCGGGGGCCCATGGCCGGCGGAGGGTGGGCCGTTCCCGGCGGGGACCTGCTGGGCCCTCAGCCGCCCCGCCCGGACCCCCAGCAGCCGCCTTCGCCCTCGCCGCCTTCCCCCTCGGAGCTGGAGTGCTGGCGGGAGCAGCAGGAGAGCGAGGCCCACTGGGCGCTCCGCAGGCAGTTCCTGGTCCGCAACCTGGCCGACCAGGCCTCCTTCCCGCGGCTCCTGGCCCTCTCCCACGCCTGGGCCAACCACCTCTTCATGGGATGCAGGTAGGCTTCCCTGGTCCCCCAATGCATCGGAGGAAGTGGGTGGGCCTCTAGGAACACTCCGCTGCCAGCCTCCTCCTTTCGGTCGGTGGGTCTCAGAAGGAGCAGCCTCTCTTCATACTGACCCCAGAGACTGATACAGCCACGTCTCTTAATGATAATGATAACAGTACTAAGATGCATCTGAGGAAGTGGGTTGAACTCTAGGAAACTCATGCTGCCAGCTTTCCTTCTTTCAGGTAATAGTAACTGGAAAAGTGCAGGATGGAGGACTAGGCTCTGGGGCTTGTGGCTGATGGAGGAAATGGGTTGGCCTTTCATAAGATCTGGCACCCATTTATAGAAGACATCCAGCAAGATTCAGTTGCTAAGGTTTTATGGAAAGAGGTCTTTCAGGATCCCTGAACACACCTTTTAGCCATACTTTCCTTGCCTGGGTTATTATTGCCTGGGTTTATTGTTGTTTTGGTGTCCTGTTTGTTGTCGTGTTTTGTTTTAGGCTGTATGAATAAAATTTCAAATGATAATAATAATAATAATAATAGAATTCAAAGATACAGAGCTCTTGTAGCAACTTTGGTACTCAATGCATCTGAGGAAGTAGGCTGAAGTCTAGGAAAGCTGCTGCTGCTGCTGCTGCTGCCCATTCCTTTCAGTGAGTCTCAAAGGTGCTACTTTTAATGGTGTGTTCCTTTGAAACTGGTGTTTGGCAAGCAATAGGTTTTCAAAAGATGCTTTTGTGTGTCCTACGCTGCCTAATATTTTTATTTGGTTGGACTACTTCTACCTGGCGGCCCTTCAGCCCTAAAGGCTCTAATACCCGGTGCCCACCAGATGTTTGGGATCCAGCATTCATGATGGAGGTGTGCAGGTGGGCAAGAGGTTAAGCATCCCTTTGCTTTGGTGGCCAAGAACAGTAGGACACAAGTGCCAGAGCTCCATGGACAGTGCATGGGAGACCTTGCTTCTTCTCACCTTTCTGTGGGACAGTGGAGGTGGCAAGGGGAGCTTTGCTTGGGCCAGGAGTCCAGCAAGGTGATCAGGCCAGTGGACCTATCCAGACCACAAAGTAGCCACTTGGTGGCCATATGCATTCCAGTTTCACCCCACAGAGCAGGAGTTGGGACTCTTTTTCAGCTCAATTTCTTAGGGGTCACATTCAAGTGATGGTTGGGGCCAAATGGTAGGACCAAAAATACCATTGTATTTTAGCTTTAAGTTCTTACTTGGTGGCACTAAGCCTAAAGAGAGCAACACTTCAAGTTTTTAGAAAGGGAGAAAAACCTGTATAGAAGCTGGAATCCACAGTGACATTTCAGTGAAGCAAAGGAAGGCTAGGTCAATCCTCCAGGAGGGCCACATTTGGCCCAAGGTCCATAGCTGCCCACCTCTGTTCTTCACTGCAGAATGATGATTTATTGGTTAGGTTTCCCAAATGCATCAGGTTGCAAGCCAGGATCCAAAATTTTCTTATGTCAAGAGAAAAGGTGTCACTAACTCAGCCACTCATGTCGGCAATTTTGGATTTTGGAATACTTTGGAATTCTGGATAAGGAAGACTCAACCTATATTTTGGATGCAGGAGATCCCATTTTCAGTTCCCAGCATGTCTCTATAGGGTCATAAGAACACTGCTGTTTGAAATTCTGCAGAGCTGCTAGTCAATACTGAGTGTTGACTGTACTGAGCAGAACTGACCTGCCAAAGGCCTGACTCTGAGTAAGACAACTTTTAATGCTCGGAGAAAGGCTGAAACACCCAGAACTCCTCAGCCTACATTTATAGTCTATTCAAGTCATTTGAATTTTGATCCTGTCCTCTGGGGTCATTAGCTACTCATCCTAATTTGGTGTCATCTGCAAATTTGATAAGTATGCCCCCAATTCTGTCATCCAAGTCATCCCCAGTTCTGTCCCCAATTTTCAGCCAGTATGTATCCATTTGTCTGTGCTGAAATTTTTGGTAGTTCTCCTTTGATTGTGAACACTACCGTTCAGCATGTAACATGGCATGCAAGAAACTGATGCTAAAAACTAAATGTACAGACCTTAGGCCCTATGCCCTCCCAGACAGACTACTGGAGGCCATATAGAGCAGCCTAGGGGGTGCTGTAACTGTAGCCTGTAACTTGTAGTGTCCTTTACTTCAATGCAGGTATGGCTCCCAAGTTATGGAGAAGGTCCTCCAAATGGCTGAAGGAATTGATGTGGGCACGATGCCATCGTTTGAATTGGTGCCAGGCTCCAAGGCAGCAAAAAGGCCACGGTCTGCATTGGATGAGTCTCCTTCTAGCAGTGAGTATCCCAAAGGTTGCTCTTTGGATAGCAACCTTTGGCAAAGAATCGTAAATGTTTGACACCCAAGTAGAGTGTGTGTGTGAGAGAGAGAGATGTCATTTACCTTTAGACAGCTGACTGATATGCCTTGTGATCTGCCAAGAGTGCAGCTGTTAGTATGTTGCACTGGGACTTGGAAGAGGTGATCAGCCTCGTCTCTCATTGGGATGTGAAACTAATTATTTGAGTTTGGGTCAGTCTCTCTCTTTCAGCCTCACATACCTCACATGAGAATTGAGAGAATAAAATGTGAGGCAAGAGAGCCATGTATAGTACATAGAGTTCTTTGGAGATGGAAGAAGGTTGAGATCCTGCATGTGGGAAATGACATACAGTGGTACCCCGGGTTACGAATTTAATTCGTTCCGCGGCGCCGTTCGTAACCTGGAAGATTTCGCAACCCGAAAAAGCCATAGCCGCTAGCGCTGGAAAGCCGCGATTTCGTGCGAAAAAGCGCCGAAAAGCACCAAAATTGTTTTCGTAAGCTGAAAAAAAAAACGTAACCCGGAACAGTTTTTTCCTATCTAATTTTTTCGTATCCCGGAAATTTCGTAACGCGGTCATTTCGTATCCCGGGGTACCACTGTAGTTGTCTTCACATCTGAAAACCCCCCCCTGCCCCAACCCACTTTAAAAGCCAAGCATATAAAGGAGTTCCTGGTGGTGCTGGTGAGTAGGGTATTGAAGAATGACACATCCAGCCCCCTCTAACCAGTGAGCCACAGTGTGGTGAGTAGCACCCTTTCAGGGCTGTGTTGCAAATGTTTGTAATTGTCTTTAAAACAGTTTACCTGAGGAGGTAAATTGGCTTACTTAGGAGATTTTGTTAAAGACAAAGATGGTCACTTTAATCTGAAAACTCAAGAAGAATTGAATTTGGAAGGAAATAAAATAGACAGTTTCCATAAAGACAAATTCTAGAATGGTGCAAAGTGGACAGTAAATTATATGGATTTGGTGATAAAAAAAGGTGAGCTGGGAAAAATTCTAACAGTGGAAGAAAATGGATTGGGAATTTTTACACACTACTATTAAGATGGGACCTAGAAGAAGAAGTGGTAAGAGAAAACATGATACAAAAAAATGTAGGGCACTCAAATTGAGATGAATAAATGGGAACAAACATGAAGAATGTAATGAAATTTAGAGTGTCCCAAATTTTGAGAGAGAATTATTACAAATTATATTTTTGCTGGTTTTTGACACCAGAGAAAATACCAAAAATTTACAAGAACCAAAGTAATTTATGTTGGAAATGTGGGGAAAAACCAGGTACTTTTTTATTGCTGGTGGTCCTGTAAATCTGTGAAGAACTATTGGGAAAAAGTAAACGAGACAGTAAGCAACATTAAGGCAAAGATACAATTATACCCAGAATTTTGTTTATTAAATATGTGGGAAGATGAAATAGAAAAGCAGTTTGGCAAGGTACTCTTCTATATGATTATGAGTGCAACTTTGGCTTGGAATTGGAAATCCAAAAACATGCAGAATGTAAAGCAATGGTTAATAACACAATATGATATCATTGAGATCATACAACTAACAACTAAGATACGCAGTTATTAAGAAGAAAAAGGAGGATTGGGATCTAATATAGAATATTTAGATAAAGAGTGGAGTAAGATAGCCACAGTCGGCCTGAGCGATTGAAGATGATAAGAAACAATCAAATATAAGAACACAAAGGAGCAATATATGTAAAAGGCAACTAACAATGAAGCAATAAGTGGGAAAAGACAAGGAACAGAGTATAACAGTGATAAGGTGAATAAAAGAAGATAGATCACTAAGATACATAGAATATGGAACTACAATAAAATAGAGGAAATTATAGAAGTAGGTGAGATTTTATGGGGAAAAGATTCAAGAAGGTCACAAGGCATGAAAGGGAATATCTAGCATTGGTTAAAAGGAAGTCCGGTACGAATGGGATGGAAGAAGCAGTATGAAGATGGGAAAGTATGTAGTTAGAAGGTCTGAGTAAGTGAGAAAAAGGTATGAGGAGGTGAAAGATGCAGAAGTAAGGAAAGAAAGGTGGAAATAAGGAAGAACGTTAAACAGCGAGAAGTTGGGGTAGGCAGGGAAGAAGTAGAGGAAGGGTGAGGGATGATTAGTTGAGAAATGGATGGAGAAGGAACTGAAAAAGTGGAATAGGAAGGATGATGAGGAAGGATGAAGGAGAGGGGAGGAAGAAATAAGGAAGGAATGTGTCGGTATAATGATAGAAGAGGTCTGAGACCAAGGCCAAGAACCAATTATCTGGATTATGTATGGATATATGTATAAGTATGTAATGTACATATGTAGAAATATTTAATATTTTATGGGTTTTTTGTGTGGGTTGTTTTAAAATTGAGTGTAATAACATTTTCTAATTAAAAAAAAACTATGTTGGGCAACTGCAGTGGGTCCAAGGTCCTATTCTCTGCCTCTGGGACAATGGGAGCCAAACAAACTACTGAAAATGCCAAAACAACACTGGAGGTGACCAGAGGTCCAGTTCTGGTTTCAGAAATGGGTACTTTCATTGCTAAACAAGGCTGAAGGTGTGTGAATATATTCTTAGGGTGAGTTGCCACTCCTGGAGTTCCAAGAAAAGCAATAAGCCTTTACTTTTGGCCAGTAGAAAGGACAGTTTGGAGAATGTAGAAGGCTTGAGGGCCACAAAAACAGTCCCACGGCCACACTTCATGCCATCCCAGCTTTAAAAAGGGGGGCAAGTTTTCTTTTAACCTGATAAACCTCTTGTGTTTCACAGATCTTGCAGTTCCAAGGAAGCAGGCTCCCAAATTCCGTGCCAGACCTCGTTTTGAACCCATACATTTTGTAGCCAGCAACACACAAGACAAAGGTAAGGATGAGTCTTCAGAAAACCAAGCACAGGTTGCCAGAGAGAATATCACAACCCAGCAAATCCAGAACTATGCAGATCGGGTTTTCAGCAGCTTCAGTACTCAGGATTGCGATGGTAATTTTTCAAGTTCAATGGGCTTAGGCTTTGGAAACAGCCAGCCGGAAGCCAAGACTGTTTCCAAAAACAAAGACACTTCTGCCGCAAGTGATGCAGAGGCTTCTGGTGAGACTTCTCTTCTCCAGTCTGACTCTGAAACATTTCCCAAATCAGTTATAACAGCCAAACAGTATTTCATTAACAAACTTGTAGCTGCAGTCCGCAAGAATCTTACTAGTCCTGATGCCGGTGGAGGGCCAGACAAAATTAGCTACACTTATCTTTTGACACGGTCCATACAGGCTTGCAAGACAAACCCTGAATATATTTATTCTCCCTTGAAAGAACTTTCCCCTGCTGATCTTCCCAAGAGCAAAAAGCTGCTTAAAGATGGCTTTGCTTGTGAGGTGAGGTGTCAGAATGTGTACCTCACCACAGGGTATGCTGGCAGCAAAAATGGGTCAAGGGACCGGGCAACAGAACTGGCAGTGATACTGCTGCAGAAGCCTGTGGAGGTCAAAGTAGCACAGCGGAAGTTTAAGAACACCACGCGTGAAGACTTAGTGTTGTGTGAGAGCGGCACAGCGCCTTCTGAATTCCCTCCAGCACTCAAGCAGCTGGATGACTTTATTGCTGCCATCAAAGAATGCACCCCTGGACAGCCAAACTCTGACCCTCAACAAGGCCCCAGTTCAGGGAAACACTGGACGAACTTCGTCCTCACTGAGAATGCCTGTGATGCTATTGGGATACTGAACAACTCTGCCTCCTTCAACAAAATGACGGTTGATTACAAATATGTCCTGATGCCAAACCGCTTGTGGCGCTGCAGTGTCTATTTGCAGGATCATTTTTTAGCAGAAGGGTATGGCACCAAGAAAACCAGCAAGCATGCTGCTGCAGATGAGGCACTAAAAATACTCCAGAAAACCCAGTCCAATGCTGGAGCTAACAAAGCAGTACAGGTTCAGAAAGTTGGTGGTGCTACCCGAGATCCCTCCAAAAAGAAGGACTTGAAGGACCTTGTTGTATATGAAAACTCTGGGAACCCCGTGTGTACACTTAATGACACGGCTCAGTTCAATAAGATGACTGTGGAGTACATCTTTGAAAGGATGACTGGGATGCGGTGGAAGTGCAAGGTGATGCTTGAGAATGAACTAATCGCTGAAGCAGTTGGCATCAAGAAGATTGTCAAGCATGTGGCAGCTGAGGAGGCCGTCAAAGTTTTGAAGAAGACCCAGCCGACTGTTGTCAACAACCTGAAGAAAGGTACTGTTGAAGATGTCATTTCGAGGAATGAGATCCGCGGGCGCTCGGCAGAAGAAGCCTTGAAACAGCAGATCAAGGAAGACAACATTGGGAACCAGATTTTAAGGAAAATGGGCTGGACAGGTGGTGGCTTGGGCAAAAGTGGGGAAGGGATCCGGGAGCCAATTGCTGTGAAGGAGCAGTTCAAAAGGGAAGGTCTTGGGCTGGATGTTGATAGAAGGTCAAAGATCACGAAGAAAGATATTGAGCAGATCATCCAGAATTACGCCTTCTCGGACAGTAAGATTGACCTGACTTTCTCCACAGAACTCACCAACGAGGAGCGCAAGCAAATCCATCAAATTGCCCAAAAATATGGGCTTAAGAGCAAATCACACGGCCAGGGCCGTGACAGATTTCTGGTGGTTAGTCGGAAAAGGCGCAGAGAAGACTTGTTAGACCAGCTAAAGCAAGATGGCCAGGTTGGGCACTTTGAACTCATTATGCCTCAGGAAAAATAAGGCAAAATTAATTTGTTGGGGGTGTCCAAAACTGAGTTAGAGTTCCCCATTAAACAGTACAGTGGCTGCTGTTTGTTTGTTTGTTTGTTTTGGTAGAATAACTGGGAATAAAGTTTTACATGTTCTTTTAATGTCTAAAACTTTATTAGAAAAGAACATGGAACTTTTAAATCATAGTTCTGTCTGGATAACATGAATGCAGTTACCTGTTTTATGAAATGTCTTCAGAAAATGGCTCATTTTCTTCACATTTTACTAGTTTTGTAATTTCAGAAACATGTCTGCCCAGAGGAAATTGGACACATTTTAAACAGAGATGATTCCCTTGTCTTTTTGTTTTGCCTCTAAAAATAAATAAAGCCGGGGGTGGGAATGAAAGGAGATGGCAGGATGAAGAATGCTATATGTACAGATGGTATTAATAAAAAATAGATTTTTATTTCTAAATTTTTATTTCTTATTTCTAAGTGGCGGGATCCTTCCTTAGGTCGGAGTGATCATATTCTCCTGGAGTTTGTTATACAGTGGAAAGGAGAAGCCAGGCATAGTCAGACACTCATTCTAGACTTTAGGAGAGCAGATTTCAGTAAACTTAGGGAGATACTGGAGGTGATCCTGTGGTCAGGAATAGTAAAAGAGAAGGGAGTTCAGGATGGAGGGGAGTTTCTCAAAACGGAGATACTCAAGGCACAATCTCAAACTGTTCCAACAAGGAGTAAAAATGGGAGATGTCTCAAGAAATCAGGATGGGTGACTAAAGAACTTTCAACTGAATTAAATTTTAAACAGGACATGTATTAAAAATGGGAAAAGGGGGAAATCACCAAAGAGGAATTCAGACAAATTGCTAGCACATGTAGGGGTAAAGTCAGAAAAGCTAAAGCACAGAATGAGCTCAGGCTTGCTAGACAGGTTAAGAACAAGAAAAGGGGCTTTTTGGGTATGTCTGTAGCAAAATTAAGAAGAAGGAAACAGTAGGACCACTGTGTGGAGAAGAAGGGGAAATGCTAACAGGGGACAGAAAAGGCAGAACTGCTTAACACTTTCTTTGCCTCAGTCTTCTCATAAAAGGAAAAGGGTGCTCAACCTGAGGAAAATGGAACAGATAACAAAATAGGGGAAACACAGGACAGAATAAGTAAAGAGGTAGTATAGGGATACCTGGTTAATCTAAATGAATTTAAGTCTCCAGGACCAGATGAACTACATCCAAGGGTATTAAAAGAACTGGCAATGTAATATCGAAGCCATTGGCAATAATCTTTGAGAACTCCTGGAGAACAGGAGAAGTCCTAGCAGATTGGAGGAGGGCAAACGTTGTCCCCATCTTCAAAAAGGGGGAAAAAAAGGATCCCAACAATTATCCTCCAGTTAGTCTGACACCAATACCAGGAAAGATTCTAGAGCAGCTCATTAAACAGAGAGTCTGTGAACATTTAGAAGGAAATGCCATAATCACAAAAAGTCAACATGTTTAGGAGAAACAAGTCTTTTTTTGGATAAAATTATCAGCTTGGTAGATGAAGGGAATGCTGTGGATATAGCATATCTTGATTTCAGAAAGACCTTTGATAAGGTCCTCATGATATTCTTGCAAACAAGCTAGTAAAATGTGGTCAGACAATGTGACTGTTGGGTGGATTTGTAATTGGTTGACCAGCTGAACCCAAGGGATGCTCAGCAATAGCTCTTCATCCTAGAGAGAAGTGACTAGTGGGGTCCCACAGAGCTCTGTCCTGGGCCCAGTGCTATTCAACATTTTTATCAAGGATGAAAAAATAGGGGCCATGCTCATCAAATTTGCAGATGACACCAAATTAGGAGGCATAGCTAATACCCCAGAGGGCAGGATGAAAATTCAAAATGACCTTAATAGATTAGAAAGATGGGCCAAAGCTAACAAAATGAATTTCAACACAGAGAAATATAAGGTACTGCACTTAGGGCAAAAAATTGTATTGCATAGATATAAGATGAGGCAGGGACATAGCCAGGATTTTAGGAGGGGGGGGGTCCAGACTAAGTGTCACCATTATAATGGAGCTTGGGCATGGCGGCGCAGCAGCACGCACCATTCATTTTTCTAATGGAAGGGGGGGTCCGGACCCCAAGAACCCCCCCCCTTGGCTACGTCCCTGGATGGGGGACACCTGGTTGAACGAGACTACATGTGAAAGGAATCTAGGAGTCTGAGTACAACACGAGTTAACCATGTGATGTGGCAGCTAAAAAGGCCAATGTGATTCTAGGCTGCATCAATAGAAGTATGGTGTCTAGATCAAGGGAAGTAACAGTGCCACTCTATTCTGCTTTGCTCAGGCCCCTGTGTCTGCTTCTGGGCACCACAATTCAAAAAAGATGTGGAGAAACTAGAGTGTGTCCAAAGGAGGGTGACTAAAATGGTGACGGGTCTGGAAACCATGCCCTGTGAGGAACAACTTAGAGAGCTGGGTATGTTTAGCCTGGAGAAGAGAAGGTTAAGAGGTGATATGATAGCCCTGTGTCATGTTGAGGAGGGAGCAAGTTTGTTTTCTGCTGCTGCAGAGAACAAGACCCGGGACAATGGTAGCAAGCTACAGGAAAAGAGATTCCACCTAAATATTAGGAGGATCTTTCTGCCAGTGAGAGCTATTTGATAGTGGAACACACTCACTTGGAGGGTGTTGAAGTCTCCTTCTTTGCAGGTCTTTAAGCAGAGGCTGGATGGCTATCTGTCAGGGATGTTTTGGTTGTGAGTTCCTGCATGGCAAAATGGGGTTAGACCGGATGGCCCTTGGGGTCTCTTCCAACTCTAGGATTCTATTCTTGGCATGCAAAAATTGGCATTTTTTGTATTTAAAATGTTGGGTTATCCTGTCAGCAGGGCACAGTGGGAGGATGTTTTTCAGTATATTCAAAATGCAGCATTGTTACAATAAGTAATGTTTCAGTCTTTGATTGTACAACGTTTGATAGTATAATGTTGCATTGTGCAACTCTTGACAGTAGAACAGGAGGAAATCAGCAGATCTTAAGAATCTCCACTTTATGTCTGTTGTATACATCCAAGGCATCATCAAGTCAAGTTTCAGCCCTCCAGGTTGTTCCCTAATAATTATAATTAAGACTGTAGTTTCTGTGGGGCAAAATTGCTGAAAGAACGTTCCCATTGAGACCGGAGGGCCTTAAGCATATTCATTCACAGCTCGAATTGTGTCCCAGATCTCCAGTCCACAAGACTGTAAGTATGTGAGAAAATGCCATGGTATTTGGGGAAGGGAGGAATCTTTCACCTCTGTAATGATCAGAATTATGCAAAATAAGCAAAGAGCAGCAACACTTGCTTAATTTGTGTAATTTGAAATTAATCCAAAAATATGTTAATATCATTTGGCATGGAATGTATTTTTTGTATCTTTGTGTCACAGAACATGCATGATATTTCAGTTTTTCCTTTATCTGCCAGCTTTCTGCTTTTCAAAATAGGAAATAAAGTAATGCAGTTCTTTCACCTCTATGGGAAGATTAACTCTGGAAGAGTGTTTTCATGCCCTCTTGAACAGATGTATGTAGGGGAGACCAAACTTTGGGGCGGATGGAGCTGGCATCTGGATACCTGTTTTGTTACACAGCTTCTTTTGTGTATGTGTGCTTGTATATTTCATAAGGAACTCAACAAGTAAAAGGCTCTCTCACCACTGTAGCTTGTGTGGTTTGCATGTGGAATATTCTCTGACTTTTCCCTTTCGTCTTTTTTTTTTCAGATTAATTTTAATTAATTGTTAACTCAATCTAATTTACAGTCACAATCATGTTCAATCAAATATAAACCAGAGGTGGGGGATTAAAATATAAATCTTAGACAAATAACTTTTTGCCTTCTTATAAGTCCACCACATATGAAAAAAGAGCCCTCCTTGACATCTTCAACATTGATTTGAAACATTCCAGGCCTTTTTTGGCAGCTTAGGTACCATCTACACATCATCTTACATAGGTTTTCTTTTAAATTACTGCACAAAGTAAATTTTAAGGCTCTGGACACATTTTTTCCATATATCTGTATGGACATTATGGCCAAAATGTTTGCCCCACCGTATCATGTACTCTTACAACCTCATCTTCTGTCTCCATTTACAGAAGCCCATTTATACACTTTTAATTATACAGGCATAATCTTCAATAAATAAAACTCTTTTTCTCTAATCTCTATGGCTGCATTTCTCTTGTATTAAATATGTCTTTACGTTGCATATAACCAAACCAATTAAGAGCTTTGCCTTCCACAAGAATCATCTCTCTTGATTTAAGCTTCCAGCTATCTTGTTCAACACATAAAAGATCATCATAGGCGCGCTACAGACCATCCTTAAAGGATGGTCTGGTGGCGGTGCCGTTTGTGCCGCCGGCAAGCCACAGCGGATATACCGCGCGGCTTGGTGGCAGCAAGAAAAAGAAGCTGCAAAAAGCGGCTTTTTGCGGTGCGCGAGTGATGCCGCAGTGTGCCATTGGTGCACTGCAATGTCACCTGGGTGCCGTGACGTGTGGATGCTAGGCATCCGTTATGTCAAAATGGCGGCACCTGTGTGAACAGGGCGCCGCCATTTTGTACATACTCCATACGTACAAAATGGCCCATCTGGAGAGGGCATAGTATAACCATTTCCAATTTTTAACCCATTCTTTCCTGAAAAGGCTTCCTGTGGTGAGGTAGTCTCTGCTTATAATTAAACTAAACTCATAGAAGAGCTTTTCTAATACTGTACACTGATTTTTAAATTCAGCATGTGCATTATTTTTTATAATACAGTACCAAAAATAACCATGCCAAACAAGTCTTAAATTATGCTCTTCAGGTTCCAAAAGACATCTTCAAGCATATCACCTGTTCCTTCAAGCATACAAAACAGGCCTCTTAATACAATTCAACATCCTCAATGTGACATCCCTTCAAATACTTAAACAGGGCTATCATATCATCTCTTAATTGTATCTTTTCCAGGCTAAACATACCCAGTTCCCTTCGTCGTTCCTCATAGGGCATGATTTCCAGGCCCTTCACCATTTTGGTTGCCCTCCTTTGGACACGCTACAATTTGTCAACATCCTTTTTGAATTGTGGTGCCCAGAGCTGGAAACAGTACTCCAGGTGAGGCTATTTGTATTGATGCAGCCCAAAATCACATTGGCCTTTTTAGCTGCCGCATCACACTTCTGACTCATGTTCAACTTGTGGTCTACTTGGACTCCTACATCCCTTTCACATGTGGTCTGCCTAAGCCAGGTGTCCCCCATCCTATATCCATGGATTTCATTTTTCTGCCCTAAGTGCAGTACCTTACATTTCTCCCTGTTGAATTTCATTTTGTTAAGCTTTGGCCCAGCTTCTAACCTATTAAGGTCATTCTGAAATTTGATCTTGTCCTCTGGGGTGTTAGCTATTCCTCTTAATTTGGTGTCACCTGTAAATTTGATACGCGTGCCCTCTATTCTTTCATCCACATCATTGATAAAGACATTGAACCTGGTGGCACCCCACTGTTCACTTCTTTCTAGGATGAAGGGTAGCCTACATCCCTACTTGCACTCTCCGCTCTGGTAGCCAAAGTCTCCTCTCTAAAGCCAGGGTTTTCTCTGCCCCGTCCCTGATCCGCCCCTTCTCTCTTGCTGCTCCCCATTCCTGGAACCTTCTTCCTCTGCATGCACGGCTCATCACTTTCCTAACCAGCTTTAAGGCTGAGCTGAAAACCATATTGTTTAGGGAAGCATTCTCAGGGAATTCGTGATTGTCATCTGGCTATCTGATAATGTTTGATGTGATGTGATCTGCTTTTATATTTGATGTTTTTAATTTGTCTTTTTTTTCTTACATGGTAATTTTATCTAGTCCTCTATTTAATGGTTATTATCTTAGAGTGTACGCCTTGGGCAGGCTTTTATTTGCTCCTTAATTTTACCGACTTTGTACAGCGCTGTGTATAATTACAGTGCTCTAGAAATAAAGTTTAATAATAATAACACTGCTGAACACCCTTTGAGTTTGGCCAACCAATTACAAATCCACCTGACAGTCACATTGTCTAGCCCACATTTTACCAACTTGTCTGCAAGAATATGAGGGACCTTGTAAAAAGCCTTACTGAAATCAAGATATGCTATATCCACAGCATTCCTTTCATCTGCCTTGGATGTAGGTCATTTGGTCCTGGAGACTTAAATTCTTTTAGATTAACCAGATATTCCTGTACTTCCTCCTTACTTAATCTGTGCTGCATTTCTCCAATTGTGTTCTCAGCTCCATTTTCCTCAGGTTGAGCACCCGTTTCTTTTTCTGATAAGACTGAGGCAAAGAAGGTGTCGAGTAATCCTGCCTTTTCTGTCCCATTAGCATTTTGCCATCTTTTCCATGTAGTGGCTCTACCATTCCTTTCCTTTTGCTACGGACATACCCCCAAAAGCCCATTTTCTTGTTCTTAACTTCTCTAGCAAGCCTGAGCTCATTCTGTGCTCTTGCTTTTCTGACTTTACCCCTATATGTGCTATTTGTTTGAATTCCTCTTTGGGGAGCCCCCCCTTCCATTTCTTATGCATCTCCCATTTAAAACTTGGTTCAGTTGAAAGTTCTTTAGTCACCCATCCTGGTTTCTTGAGACACCTCCCATTTTTCCTCCTTGGTGGAAGTTTGAAATTGTGTCTTCAGTATCTCCCTTTTGAAAAACTCCCATCCATCCCAAATTCCCTTCTCTCTTACTATTCCTGACCTCAGGATCACCTCCAGTATTTCCCTAAGCTTACTGAAATCAGCTTTCCTAAAGTCTAAAATGTGTGTCTGACTATGCCTGGCTTCTCCTTTCCACTGTATAACAAACTCCAGGAGAACATGGTCACTTCCACCTAATGATCCCACCACTTGCACCCCATTAACCAGGCCATCCTTGTTGGTTAGGATCAGATCTAAAATGGCTGACCCCCTTGTTGCCTCTTCCACCTTTTGGACAATGAAATTGTCTTTCAGGCCAGTGAGGAATTTGCTAAACGTTAATGTTTTGGCTGAGCTTGATTTCCAACAATTATCAGGATAGTTTAAATCTCCTATCACTACTATGTCTCTCCTGTCTGAGTGGTCATCTGTCCAATTCTTTGTCTGTCTTGGCAGTCTGTAGTAGACTCCCACAATAACATCCCTGTTGTTTCCCCCCCCCCCCCAGATGCTCTCAACTTGGCTTCCTGGATTTAAGTCCACAATCTCTTCAAAGGTGTAGACATCCCTGACATATGCTAGTCATCTGTTACTACATTCCAATCAGTGATGCCTACTATATTGTATTTGCCTTGCTGTGCTAGGAGTTCAAGTTCATCATGCCTATTTCCCATGCTCTGGGCATTAGCATAGACACTGAAGACCATGGGTTCTCTTCCCTAGCTGTGTAAAGTTTTTCCCCTCCCACTGTTGGATCCCTTCACTATTTGCCTTGTTTCTTATATAAGAATTTGACTATTATCTCCAGCCATTGATGAATTCCTGTCTTCCAAGTACTGACTCCTTCCCCCACCTAACTCAGTTTAAAGCCCTCCTGATCAAACTTTTGAGACTATTGGCAAAAACATTTCTGTCAACTGGTGTGAGGTGCAAGCCACCTGTGTAGCCAGCACTAATAGAACAGGCAGCTAGAAATATGGGAATTCCTTACCAGCTTCATGGGAAAACAGTGCATTAACTGATGAGAGGCCCCACAAGTTTATTAAGTGCTCATTCTAATAGAATACCTTAGGATTTAATTTGTATTGGGAATGTCACAAGCTCCTCTCTTATAAAGAAATATAGAGTAAAGGGTGTCTTACTGTTCAACTGCACAATGTTATTAAACCAATGAATACCATGTAGGAAAAAAGCCAGTTATTCTGGCTTTTCCTTCACAAGGTAGCAGCAGTAAGCGACTGAAGCAACCTGCATTTATATATAGATATATTTCAGGGTGATCTGTTAGAAGAAGCAGTTATACATGTCTTCCCTATTTGAACAATAAGCACTTAAGGTTACACATTTTATTTACAAGTAATTGAAAAATGTACATTTTCTTACATGGGTTACTTGTGCAAAGTTGTACTCAACAGATCAATGTATACACAGAAGACACTGGAAGAGCAGACAAAACACACTGATCAGTCTCCTCCCACACTGCTGCTTAAGGTATCCAAAATGTACAAACTGAGCTTTACAAAAATGCTTCTGTAAAGGTGGATCAACTTTGTAAAACTGAGGGAGGGAATGCAGAGAAAAGGAGGCATGCAATAGGAGTACTTGTGATTTTTTTACTTTCTCCAACAGAACATAAATCAGTGGCTTCTGGTGATCTTTTCCCACAACAGAAGTAGACATTAAAGTCATAAAATGATTTTTTTTAAGCTATCTGATTCCTTTATCGTTTACCGCTAAGCTAAGCAACAGAATTCCATCCCTTCCCCAGTGTATCCACTCTCAAAGGTTGTCAGCCATTAACTAATTGATAGTGTAAGGAGTCCTGCAGAAAGGATGCAGCGCATTTTAACCTTCAATGTGTTGCCACATTACCCTGATGAAGACTATATACAATACCGAAAGCAGAGTACAACCCTTTCTCCTCCCTTTCTGCACTCCAATTCTCTCCATATATTTTGAAGCTCAAGGTATTTTTCACTACACTGCTGAACAGAAAAGTAAGAAGAATGAAAAAGAGCAGGGAAAGCTTCGTCCTTTGCACGGTACTTACAGATGTAGTGAAATTGATACCAGCAGTTAAATGACCAGCCTGGACAGATCAGCATTGAAATCGTAGTTAAAAATGTATATTGTATATAAACATCCCTTTTTTAAACCAAGCTACACATAAGCATCACTGTGTATAACACAATTACAATTAAAAGCTCCGTGTACACTACAGAAATGCACAATACTGCCCTTAAGACTGGAGATGGAAAGACCACAGAAAGTGGAATTCAGCCTCAGTAATTCTTTTACAAGTAACCCAAGTACAGTACATTTGACCTCAAAGGGAATGGGAGGGGGTGCTTTCTGATGTCCGAGGAGAAAGAAGCTTCATCAAGGGTGGGTGGCAACAGCACAACAGCTATTTTGTTTTCAAAGTAAATGCAGTGATGCTAGGAGGAGGATGACTCAGACACTTCATACATATATTTTCCTCAGAGTGTTCATTTGCATCATCCAGGGTCAACAGTCACGCCAACTCTGTTCTACTATTGCAGAAACCCGTTTTTCATATTCCCGTTTATTCTCTTGGTATAGTTGAGCTGCCTGGCTGTTTGCTGGACTGTTTGGATTAGGCTCATCTAGTAAAGACTGTTAGAAGGAAAAGACAAGTCAGGTTTCATGGTAGTTTCACACCAACAGATAATATGCTGATTCAGTTCAACTGAAATGACAACTCCCCAGTAGTGTATGTTGGGAACATAGCTTACATAACTCAAACCTCCTTTCTGCCCTTCATTCAGCTGTCTGAATGCTGGGGACAATAAACAATCTTTGCCACTTACACAAAGATGTAAAGGACTCAAGTTCATTACAGCCTTTGCTCCTGTATATATCCACATTCAGTATACACAACTATCTCCTACAAATTCTAAGGTGGCCTTCAGGCAACATTTTGAGGGTGAACAGTTTCTGAGTGTTTCAGAAGTACAGGCAAAAACAAAAAAACATGCTTCTGAAACAGTGAAGCAGACAAAGACTGCAATCCAACATCCCTTCAGCATAGTGAAAATATGGAGATCACGGGGACATACACTACACCAGCATTATGCAAGCTTTATGTACAATAGCAACACCCTGCAAATAATTTGCCCCATGCTCAGGATGTCACAAATTAGGACCCCAGCCAGCATTTTGATCTCCCAGCACAAAAGTACAACGGGGATAATCACAATGAAAAGATAACTGCAATGCACCTTAACTTATAGATGATCAGCTACTGCTCTGATTTATAAAAGTATCCAATTAATAAGGAATGTAAATACATACTTGGGAAAGTTCAGAACCAGTAGAGGAACAGCTAGAAGTCAATTAAACAAACTTCTTCCCTTACTTCCTATTACATTTTATCTTTAAAATTATGGCTGGCATCCTGTTCAGTAATTGTAAGGTCTTAAGCTGGAACTGCAATTTCATAATTGCTTCGGGGATTCCTATTTATGGTCACTAATAACTGAATGTGACCCCAAAACCTACCTTTTTGCCTTGTAGAGAACAGTGTGATGTAGTGGTCTGGGCACAGGACTTGGACTTTCTGGGGCTGAGAGGGCGTGACTCACCTAAAATCACCAATTGGGTTTCCATGGGTGAGCAGGGAAGCAAACAGAGTCCAAGTCCTGTGCCCAAACCACAGAAAGTATGTTTCAAATTGGGCCAGCAAAGTCAGCTGATGCTGTTACCTGTATAGATGTTAAGATGGATGATACATCATAGGTAGGACTCCAACGATTCTGAAGAATATCCAGACATATACTACCATCTGCATAGACTACAAAAGCAAATTAACATGTTTTGTTTTAAAAAAAAATGCAGTACCAGTTCCCCTGTTTCCAGAATGCCACACACAGCTCACTGTCAGCATCTGCAGCACAGCTATCTAAAGCAGGAATGTGCAATGCGCTCCTGAAATTCTAGCCACACATGGTCCCAAAGCCACCCCATCACTCAGTATAAGCTATGTTTGCTAAGGCTAACAAAGTATACACTAATATCTGGAGGGCTGCTGACTGTCTAACCCTGATTTAAAACCATCCACACAATACAAGTCAGAGAGCATGCAAATTAGGAAACAGACCCTTGCCTGATAGCCTTTCAAGCCTACTTTATTCCACTGCCACTTTGTACTTTATAATTCCACAACTACAATTAGAAAGATGTTCACTACATAGTTATTTCAAACAACGATTAAGCAGTGGGGATTATTTGAGGAAGCAGACCAAGTCTACAAAAACTCATACTACAACTTCTTTCACGCACAGTCTGAAAGGTGCTGCAAGATGTCTTTGCATAAGGATCTGTACAGTTATCTAACATGAATGGTGCAAGATAAGTCACTTATAAAAACTCACTTAGAAAAGCATTAGTAGCTGATGGCCATAGGCCATCTGGTGTATTTTGCTACTGATTTCAAGAACTGTTTATTTACTGCTGAGTTCTATCTATGCTTTATTTTTGTTTCCTCAGTTTTACAAGGCTCAGGGTCACACTTGTGGTACTACAGGCTAGCACTGCATTCAGCCTGATTTTCTACAGACAACCATTTGTTGTTGTTTTTTTAAACAAAGAACTTTGAGATCATCTGCCCATCCCTTGTCTCAGTGCAAGAATTCTGCAACCAGATGATTCCTGATCTCTACTTAATAAATTCTTCCTTTTGGGTCTGGGAAGTGATGGGGGCATACTGCATGTTCTCACTTGGGACAGCAAACCTGAGTCATGTCTTAGGATCAACTTTCTTAAGAATAATCAGCAACTACTCCATTGTCTTCCATTACCACCACCGCTGCATAAATGACTATACTTTTAGAGTCGTACATACCATTTGGATGAAACATTTTAGAGACAAATCTAACAGTAGGTGGCTTGTTTGGATATTCTTCTGTGAATTCTATGGTAAGCTTGAAAGTTCCTGCAATTGACAGAGGCAGGTTCTAAGTATCTCAATCATGGACTGATCAAATTTCCCCTTTACCCACTGGCAGTGATCTCAAATGCGAAAGCCCCCAACTGTTTCCCAGGACTCCACTGTGAGAGATGCCTCTGGGAAACTCAGAGGTAAGACATTACGATTTATAGAGCATCATTAGTGTGCCTGATGTCCAGGCTCCTACCTGGATTTGACACAGAGAGAGAAGAGGAGAAGGTGAGACATGTACAAAGGGGAACAGGTAAAAATTTGTGATTTTTCAGTTACATCACGGATGCACAACTACAGAGCCAGCAACCAATCCCATCCCATCACCAGGGCGGCCACACAGGTGCCAAAAACCACCAAAGGGTGAACCCAGAAATAAGAAGGCAAGCACAGGCCACACATCTTGTTCTATAAGAAGTGCACTTTTTCAAGTAATTCTTGAAGAGAGGCCTCCAGGGCCTGAAAACCCACATGGGACCACAGTTCACATGCTGCCCTTCTACTAGTCATAGATCCATAAGACTAATTAATTACTGTGGGGTGATATTATATCAAATGCTTCAGAGAAAGAGTAAATTTAGAGGGATTTGAAGATGGAGATAATTATGCAAGGAGCCTTAAAACACAGTTTAATGCATAAGTGACAAGGATTAGAATCCTGAAGGAGCAAGAGAGGGAGGGGGAAGGTCTCTGATCAGGAATGTGTTGGGATCTGATACAAGGCAAAACCAAGGAACTTGTGCTGGATCCATAAAGGAAGAGAACTAAGGATTTAAAGACAGCCATCACACAATGTGAGCAAAAAAGCCCACAGCAGTCATGGTGACCAGACCATGAACCAAAGTTTTGCCTGAGGGGCAATAAGGAAGGGCCATATTCATATAGTGCACTAAAGGTCCAAAAGAAAAGGTCAATCCAGTTTGAAACCGCTTTAACTGCCCTAGCTCAATGCTAGGGAATTCTGGGATCTGCAGTTTTGTCAGACAATTAGCCTTCTCTGTCAGAGAGCTCTGGTACCACAATAAACTATAATTCCCAGGATTGCCTTGCACTGAGTTGGGGCAGTTAAAGTGGTCTCAAATTGGATTATTTTGCAGTGTGTTTTGGACCTAAAGGGAGAAGCAATGTCCTACCTAGCTGAAATAGCCACCCTGTACATGTTCTGATATATGGTGATGAGCTATATACTGCCGCTTTCATGAAACACATTCTTTACATAGTAAGTCTATTCATCAATTCAAGGTAACATGATTAACTGCAACAGTCTACATTTTAGCCAAGATTCCCATTCCAGCCTTCATGACCAGAAATGGACCTGCAACTTCTGCATGGGAAAGAGGACTGAGCATCTTCTCTCTCTGAGGCAAAGATAAAGGAGACAAAAACATTGGTTCTCTGGTTTTATGTTTACCCAGATTCATGGAATTCTAATGTGGGATTCCCAGGAGCAATTAACATATGAATCACATCAAGTTTATGGTCAATACTTACCATCTTCAAATGGAGTTCCCTCAGGCCTGAAAGAAGAAATAACAATGTAATACTAATCAACTTTGTAAAAAGAAAAGAAAAAGTACAGTGATGCTGAACTAAATAATTAGAGACAAAACCCTGAATCAGAAAATTCTGCCTAGAAAGAGTGGCTTTATGGAACTTAGGAGAGTAAGCTTCCGAACTCAAGTTTCCTTCTGGTACTTTAAGCAGCACCTCTTTGTACAATCATACTTCAGGTGGAGGTATACAAAATGAATGGAGGGTGGGAAGCAAGCAAGGACATGAAAAATGCAACAAATGTCACTGTGCTGATAGCATTTGTTTAAAAAGTGTAATCAGATTTCTTGCCGGGCAATTAGGGTTTACCACATGCTAACTATAAAACTGTTATTTGTGAATGGACAGGCTCATGAAATCAAAAAGCCAGAGAAGGTGAAGATGGACAGCAAGAACTCATTCTTATTTTTATTTTATTTATTTATTCTTCTCAAGCCCCACAACTTCAGGCCTAAATGAGGTGACTGAAGGGGAGAACTGTGTGTGAGCTTTAGGAGAGATAGGATAGCAATTCTTCATCGGAAACAGTTCCTCAGCTAGGAGATCATCAACAATGCCAAAGAAACTGCTTGCCCAACTTTCTGCCTTCTGAACTTTCTCTGCTAAGCAAAGTCAGACAACAGCACGGGTTCCATTCTTTGGTGGGATTTCAGACCATGAGGTGACAAGGAAGCCCAGCAACTGCCCCCCACAAACCTCCTAGAGTGCATACCAGAACCCTCCACAACCTATAGCATTTCCTTGACAGAATCATTATGTGAAGAATCCCCTCAAGGTTTATGCTATTGGGATTGGGCATCCTGTTAGGAGAAGTGCATTCAAGCTCTTGCTCACCTACAAAAATCACTTGGGATGTAGTGCCAGTCACTCACCCTATCTTACAAATGTTTCAAAATGCTGGGTGTGCTTAACACTCAAGCCACTATCCTGATTTGCTTCCTCCTTGCATTCCTTGGTGGAAGAATGAAAAAACTAACACAAGGATAAATGGAAAGTGTAATAATATTTTAAGAATATTTCAATAATTATTCAGTGATTTAAAAAAAGAATTAAATACAAGTATGACAGTAAGGATTATTCCCACTCATAGGAGACCAAAGGGCATCATTTTCATATGGGCTGCACAGCAAGGCAGGGGAGAATTACAGGGAAATGATGGACCATGACACTGATAGCATGGTCCAAAACAAAAGAGGCTGCCTAGCATAACTGCATTGCTAGCAACTTCAAAAATAGTGGGTTACTCCCAATGATGGAAATTCCAGCAGACTTTCATCACTGGCTACCACAATTAAAATTTGTGAGTTGCCATTGCCAGTATGATAATAATTGCACTCCTCCCCCTGCTAATCTTATAGGGCTGTTGCAAAGAAGGGTTGGGGGCAAACTACCCCATATGGCATTCTGACCTTCTTGGAGAAAAAGGAGGAGAAAATATAAAACATCAGCTGGCAGTTAAAACTTTTACAGATTTGACCGCCACTGGTGAAAATATTTAAGTCCCAAACTAAAATGACTGCTATGCATATTTAAAAGTAATAATCTGCTGCCGTCTGTGGAGTGAGAACACCTCTAATAAGTAAACTGTGCCACCTTGTCCTCCGTGAAAGGAAACAAGATGCAATAACAGTAATAAGTAATATAAAATACACCCCCCAACATGGGGAAAGTATGCCACACAAGTGAAAGATAATGGTAGCGGAGACTATGATAAATACTACATACGTATTTTAATCTTCATTTAAGGAATACAGGCTATGCATTCTAATAATAATGCTGCTACTAATATTAGATATAACATTGCATAACAGAAGACATATTACCAAACACTCTCAAAAAGAAGAACGGCTCCTCTTCTTTTGAGGAGTGCCTCCTAGTATGCCTTCTGTCGTTATGCCCATGCTATTAGAGAAGACAGGTGAGCAAACTATGGTTCCTCCAGATGATGTTGGACTACAACTCTCAATATTCTTCACCATTGCCTCTGCTACCTCAAGCTGATGGGAGCTGCAGCCCAACAACATCTGCAGGGATGCATTTGACTGCATTTACAGAAAACAGAGACATGAGCAAGAAAATCAATATTTCCATCTTGTGTCCCTTGAATGAAGAGTATGATACAACTATGCTCTTGCTGATGATAGCAAATAATACGTTATTATAATTGAACTTGCCTCCCTGCATTCCTTACAGTAGGAATGAGATATAAGTGTGCAAGTAAGGATTGTTATTAATAACACTTATAGTAAATCACAGGACTCTGAATGTGTTGCAGAATGAACAAAGTGAACAGAGACTGAACAAGGTTTTAGAGGGATCTACAATTCCCAGAATCTCCTAATCTGCATGGCCAGTGGTACATTCTAATACTAAATACTAAAATAACCCCCCAAGTAAACATTAGTTTAGTTGCAGGTGAAGTTAATGAATTTTTTAAAAAAAAGTCATTTGACTAAAATGATAACTGATTAGAAGAGTCAAGAAATCAGTGTTTAGTTCAGGAGCAGAGGGTGACTGCAAAATGCTGACTGGAGATTGTGAAAAACTCAGTCTCTACAAAGTAACTTCTCCAGGCTCTGAGTGGAATGTATTCTGCTTTCTCTTTCCTTTGCAAGAATGACAACATAGTTATTATATTGGCATAATATTTACTCCAGCAACAGAGAGAATATAGGTACAGGTTGAGTCTCCCTTATGTGAAGTTCCAAAATCTGCAATACTCCCAAAAGCAAAATGTTTTTCATGGGTTGCTGAGACAGTGACATCTTTGCATTTTGATGGTCTAATGTAGTTTCATACACAAAATTGTAGGAGAGAAGGGGGCGAACAGGGGGCCTACTCACCCGAAGATGACAGCGTTCCACACCATGATGTTGTTCTCCGAAGGGGCCCCGCTGACGCCAGCCGGGGGGTCTTCCTGGAGCCTGTCATTTTGGGGGGCCAAAAGAGAGGAAAAAGATAATAGTTTGTGGCAGAATAATTTAAAACCAGAATTTTTATCAGAATTAGCAGAGAGACCCAGAGCCGACTGGAAAGGAAAACATTATTTTGCTGCAGCTGTTCCCAGAGGAAATACATCCAAATTACTGGGACCCGATTCCAAAGTGAACCAAGCTTTTATAGTACTTTGAACAAAAAAACCTACAAATTACATTTCCACTGGTTACCTCTGAATTAAACATTTTACACCCCTGTATATTCATTGAATACTCTAATATTACACCCAACGTACATCTCTTATCCCTAGCGGGGTACCCATTGATCAAAATATTATCCATATGTTTTTTCTTTTGCTGTCTCCAACTGTCCTGTATTACATCCTTTTTGTTTTGAATAAATAGCTCAAAGCAGGGACTGATTCAGAGCCATTGCATTCCAAAGCCAAGGATTTGACACAACCTGAAATAGCAACCTTTGCTCTCAATACATTTCAGCCCTATAGAATCATAGAGTTGGAAGAGACCCCATTCTGCCATGGAGGAACTCACAATCAAAGCGTTCCCAACAGATGCCCATCCAGCCTCTGTTTAAAGGCTTCCAAAGAAGGAGACTCCATCACTCTCTGAGGGAGCGTCTTCCAGTGTTGAAAAGCTCTTACCTTTAGGAACCTCTTCCTAAAGTTTGGGTGGAACCTCCTTTCCTTTGGGCAGCCATCATATGCCGTCTCCCTCCCTTTGCCTGGCTTACCTTGCAGGGGTGTTGTGAGGAGAACAGAACGCACTGTTTTGAACTTGCGAAAAGGAACCCAAATACAGCCAAAAAAAGGTCTTTACGCCTTCAACAGCAAGCCTGCCTTACCACATTCCTCTCTATCTTTTGTCAGTGTTTCCAATCTTTGATGCTTTCTGTTGGTAGTATGGTGTCATCTGCATATCTTAGATTGCTAATATCTGATTACAGGATCATAAAGTTGGAAGAGACCTCAAGGGCCATCCAGCCATGCAGGAACTCCCAATCAAAGCATTCCCTGTGACAGATGGCCATCCAGCCTCTGCTTAAAGACCTCCAAAGAAGGAGACTCCGAGGGAGTTTGTTCCTCTGTCAAACAGCCCTTACTGTCAGGAAGTTCCTCCTAATGTTGAGCTGGAATCTCTTTTCCAGCAGCTTGGATCCATTGCTCCAGGTCCTAGTCTCTGGAGCAGCAGAAAACAAGCTTGCTCCCTCCTCAATATGACATCCCTTTAAATATTTAAGCTGGGCTATCATATCACCTCCTAACCTTCTCTTCTCCAGGCTAAACATCCCCAGCTCCCTAAGTCTTTCCTCATAGGACTTCATGGTTTCCAGACCCTTCACCATTTTAGTTGCTCTCCTTTGGACGCACTTCATTCTTTTCTTGAAACTGTGGTGCCCAGAACTGGGCCCAGCATTATTCCAGGTGAGGCCTGACCAAAGCGGAACAAGAGAGGCACTATTACTTCCCTTGACCTAGACACTAGACCTCTGTCCATGCAGCCTAATGTAACAGAATGGTTAACATTAACACTATGCTCAGGTTGTTATTCCAGGTCATGTCAAACGTTCTGTTTTGGAACGAAAACCATTTGGAAACGGCTCCTAGCTTAAAATTTTAACCCAAATAAAAAGAAGTACTGCACAAACAGTTTAAGGACAGTGACACAAACAAACAAACAAACACAGGTAAAAGATTGATTGACGTGGGATAGAGACCTATGCTAGGTCATCTAATGAATATAACAGGGGTGTCAATGTTTCATTCAACGTAACCAATGACAAAATGTGGTTTGTAGTTTCTCTTCGTTCAAAATACTATTAAAAACCTGGTTTGTTTTAGAATCATGGCCCCAGAAAATTTGGATGTATTTGGATGGAATTTGGGGAAACAAAGCTGCAGCTAAAAAAGCAAACAAACAGAGACGCCTGTTCCTTTCCAGTCGAGCTCCTTGGTCTCCCTCTTGGTTTCTGGTTCTGAAAGGTCAATCAATAATCAATAATCAATAACACTAAAAGGTCCAACTCCTGATTCCAATTGAGAAAAAAAGGGGGGGCTGCTGCTGCGCCTCCAAATCTGCGCAAACGACGTAACTCCAGCTGGCTGCCATTGGCTCCAACGCGCGGCTGCGCAAAGAGCGTAACGCCGGGGCTGCGCTAGTAGCGTAGCGCTTGCCTTCTGTCCGCCATGTTGGATCGCCTCACCTCTGTTTCCTCCTCTTCCCTCGCCCCCGCCGCCTTCCTCCTCCTCCTCCTCCTCCTTCGGCTGCTTACCGTTTGAAGTCCCGCATGAGGCGCCTCCGGGCGGGCGTCGACATGGCCGGCTCCCCGGTTATAAACCGCTCATACACCGGCCCAGAGGAGGCGGCAGGACGGCCGAGGCAGCGGCGGCGGAAGAGGAAGAACTCGAGCGGCGCCCTCGAGCGAGCTAGGCCTCTACCACAACAATAGCTGGGGGAGGGAAGGAAGTGAGACGGCGACAAACAACACTCCCCCTAAAGACGGAGGTGGTAGCGGCCGCGGAGGCTCTTCGGCAATGCCGGACGGCACCACTACGGTCACGAAATGGGGGGGACAAGAAAAAAGAAGGCAAGAGGCGGAGCTAGCGACCGACGAATCACATTATGCCGCTGCGAAGGGAGGAGGCGGGGCTTCGACGAACAGGGCGATACCATTAGAAGGAGGCTGAGGCGGCGACGTCAACCTAAGGATTATGAGAGATACCAATGTTCCAGGGGGGCTGGGGGGAGAAACCATTCCCTTTTTTTAAAGTCTGGAAAGGTACCTATGTGTCGTGGTTTTTTTTTCAGGCGTCCCCTCCTCCTCCTCCTCCTCATTGGTTGGCGAGAAGCTTCAACCACGCCCCTGGGCGGGGCTTACTTTAGGATCCCAAAATGTCCTCTTAAATGATTTTGGACTTCAGCCCCCACAATCCCAGGCTATTGGCCAACGTGGCTGAGGCTTCTGGGAGATGAAGTCCAAAATCTCTTAAAGGGTGCATTGGAGGAGTAATTACGAATGGTTGTTTTTGTTTTTCTTGTTATTAGTAAACAACTAGTAAGATCTTCTTTTAAAAAGGGCCTAATAGAATGTAGGAACATATTGATATATAGAAATATGATTTGTATATATTAAAAATAGTAATTAATAAAAATTTAAAAAACAACGGCCTGCGCTCATTTAAAGTGTTTTTCTCTCTTTTTTAAATGGTCTTTTTTTAAACAAGTGATCCTTTTTTAATATCGTTCATAGTTTAATTCTGCTTTAATGGTCACTTTTGTATCCTTTCAATGGAACCGTGCTTTTAAATTGTGAGCCACTTTGGCTTGGAAGCCCAACCGGGGCGAGGCCTGCTGCCTGGGCGGAGCACCGCCCTCCCTTGAGAAGGCAGCCGAGGGAGTCGCTCAGAGCCCGGCTGCCTTCCTTCTCCTCCGCGGCAGCCGCCATGCCGAAGGTGGTCTCCCGCTCCGTGGTCTGCTCCGACACGCGGGACCGCGAGGAGTACGACGACGGAGAGAAGCCTCTACACGTGTATTACTGCTTGTGTGGACAGATGGTGCTGGTCCTGGGTGAGGAGGAGGAGGAGAGGCCGGGAAGGGAAGGGGGAAAGGGGCTCCACAAAATGGCGCCCACCGACTCTGAGGCCTTTGAGGAATGGATGCCGACAGTCTCCAAACGGCGCCCTTTAAGAGATTTCTTTGGACTTCAGATCCCAGAAGGCTCAGCCTCGTCGGCCAATAGCCAGGGATTCTGGGAGCTGGAGTCCAAAAGCCCTTAAAAGAGCACAGTTTGGGAAGTACTGTCTTAAACGTTGCTCTGGACTACAACTCCCAGAATTCCTGGCCATTGGCCAAGCTGGCTGAGGCTTCTGGGAGTTGAAGTTCCAAAAAGGCTCAGAGGTTGGGAACCCTAAAGCAGTGGTTCCCAAAATTTGGTTTCCCAAGGTTTTTGGACTTCAGCTCCCGGATTGGCGTATATACACTCCTCTCAACACATTTGCGGCTTTGAATTTTGTGGATTTGATCATTCGTGGGTTTTATTAATACGTTCCTCTCTAGGAATATATAGGTCCTCCAGCGCAACTCTATGGTCAAGTTTAACCAAACGTTGCACTGAAGGAGCTAGAGATTCCTAGAGAGGACACTCCACTAGGCCTTTGTAGCTCTTCCAGCACAACTCTATGGTCAATGTCTGGCAGAGGTTGCACTGACAGAGTTGCCCAGGAAAAACAATGAGGGGGTAAAACCAGAGGAAAAAACAAGACTCAGTTGAGGAAAAAAGGAAGAAAATCAATTATGGAATATTTTATTTTAGCACGATTCAGGAAAAACACAGACAAAACTGGTTTTCCCCCTAGTTTTTCCGCAAGCCTTTGCATTTCCAGGTGGGCTACAACACAGATTAAAATACAATATAGAAGCCAGAGCACTCATGCGCCTCACCAGGATTCCATAGGATGAAACCATGGCAGTTAAAGTGCAACAGCAGCATTATAATTGCATAGTGTGAATGGGCCCTAGATGCTCCCATAGGGGAGTTGTTATTATATGTATTTATATCTTGCTTTCTTCCCCCCCCCTCCCCCAGCGTTGGAACTGAAAGCGGAGTTCAGCCGTCCAGAACGTTGTCCTTATGCAGTGTAAAAATGTCTAGTAGATGAATCTCATTTGAGTGTCCCTTTGTCCTTATTCCTTTCCTTGCAGACTGCCAGCTGGAGAAGCTGCCCATGAGACCCCGAGACAGAGCCCGGGTGATTGATGCTGCCAAACACGCACACAAATTCTGTAACACTGAGGAAGAAGAAAATGTTTATCTACGCAGGTAAGAAGATCCACACTCACCCACCATCCCAAAAAGTTCCCATGCAGAGAGAACTGGCTTTGTCCATGCCTTCGAATCATTCCTGACTTATGGAGAACCTAAGGCAAGACTATTACAAGGTTTTCTTGGCAAGATTTGCTCAAAGGGTTTTTGCCAGTGCCTCCCACTGAAGCTGAGAGAATGTGACTTACCCAGTGGGTTTCCATGGCTGAGCAGGTCTCCAGAGTCCTGCTCCAACACTCAAACCACTACCCCACACTGGCTTTCTCTACTGGTTAATTAATGACTAATGATGATTATTAACTACTGATTTCAAATAGCTTAGGCTCCCACACAAGTTTAATTCAGCATTTCATTGTAGGGTTTACTTGGTTTCTTTTACTCATATAGTTAACACTGCCTGTTTTCTTCTCCTCCATCCCCAGGCCAGAAGGCATTGAACGGCAATACAGGAAAAAGTGTGGAAAGTGAGTATGGGCGGAGATTGCATTTGAAGAACATTTTAGGAAGTTAGAGTTCTCAAGAAACTGGGAGGGTTACTTTTTTAAGATTATAACTCTATAACTCCCAGGGTTTCCATTCAGCCATGAAGCTTGGGGATCTTGGTTCCAGTCACTAGCTCTCAGTCATTCCACAGTCTATATGGCAGCTCTGAAATGTAGGCCAGTATTTAGGACACTCATGCTGCAGGGTAGGAGTTGCTTACTGAATTCGTAAGAGCCATATTATAAAGGTTAGAGCATCAGACAAGGTTCTGAATCAAAGCTGAGGAGTCTCTTTCAGCCTGTGGGCCAAATCCAACTTAAGAAAAGTTTTGGGGGGCCACTTTCCAAGATGGTCAAAAAGACAAAAGTACGGGGCCCAAAAGAGCAGCATATTTTATCTTGAAACTCTTACTGTCGTTCATTAGCCTAGCCATTTCAAAGTGAGGGGAAACCCACAGAAAACCTGGGAAGTCATCAAGTGATGGTGTAATGGGTAAGGGGCCGTTACTTTCTAGAGAACCACAAAGAGCCAGATTGAGAGCTCAGGATAGCCAGGTTGAGCCCCAAGTTCAGAAGCTCCCCATTTTTGCTCTGAATGAGATTTTCCTCTCCAGGTGTGGACTGCTTCTGTTTTACCAGCACCAACAGAAGAACGCCCCAGTTACCTTCATTGTAGATGGTGCTGTTGTCAAATTTGGGCAAGGCTTTGGCAAAACAAACATCTATACCCAGAAGCAAGAGCCACCCAAGAAGGTAGGATGTCATAATTTTAAACCTTTACATTATGGGACGAGTTCATTTCCAAGTCTCATTTCTAGGTTTCCAGGTGTCATTTCATTGGCCACAATGGGATACAGGATGCTGGGTCATTGGTCTGATCTAGCAGGACTCTTTATAACTGGATATTCTGAATCTCTGCACCTTGCCAGAATAGGATTAAGCAATTTGGCATCCTCCAGATGTTTTGTACTTCAGTTCCCAACTATCATGGGCATGACAGTTAAAGCGGTGTCAAACTGCCTTAATTCTTCAGTGTCTAAAGCAGTACTTCAAAGGGAAATTCATCTATTTTCTCTAGGAAAATAAACCTTCAGAACTGTGAAGCAGAGTTGCTTTTGTATTATCTAAGTTCTAATTGAAATCACAACTTGAGGGGGGAAATCTCTTTCCTTTTTAGGTGATGATGACAAAACGGACAAAGGACATGGGCAAATTCAGTTCAGTCACCGTCTCCACCATTGATGAAGAGGAGGAAGAGATTGAAGCGGTGAGTTTTCTCTGCCTTTCTTGTTATGGAACCAACAGTTTGACTGGTTAGTTCAGATCAGATTTCTTATCTCTCTACTCTATTTTTCTACTTTGTGTTCTTCCTCCTCCTTCCCTTTCTCTTTTTCTTCCATCTCAGAATGAACTTCCATCTCAGAATGAAGGAGTGGTGGTGTGGTTGAAATACTAGCTTTAGAACTTTACAATTTAGATTTAGACATTTCTTTGGATTTTCACATCAACCTGGACATGTCACAAGAAGTCTCACCTGGCAAATCTCAATTTGAGCATTGATACCTATGTGAGGCTTGCAGGGCATTTCCAGGAGCTAAACGGCACACAAAATGTTTGAAATATGAACAGTTAAAATCTGCATAATTGGGGGTGGGGGTGGGGATATACAAAAGGACAATTTAGTCAGTAGGGAAGGTTATATAAATTGGTTAAATTGCTTAAATAACTGTGTCCAGTGTTTTAAAAATATGTGAATTTCAGCTCAGGAAAAATAAATAAAAGCCTGAATGCTATTCATTAGTCCCAACAAGGGTGGATGTATTGGTCGTCTCTTCTCAAATTGCTTTACCTTAAATTATGTTTATTATGAATCTGGTTGGATGGTGTGAGTCTTCTTCCCTCTGAATTCTGGTCTTGTATAAACTATGCCTTAAGGAATGCATAGTTAATTAGTTATTGTGAAGTGTAACTGCAATCCTGTACATACAGTACTCACATCCCCATTAAACCCAGTTTACTGCTCATATAATTGTGGTATAACTACCTTCCAAAAATAGGTCAGGAGAAAGGGAAAGAAGTGCAATATAACTCTTTTATTCCATAGTGTTGTTGTTGTTGTTGTTAATTGTTGTAGAGTGTTGTGTGTAATTGCCAATGAGAAAACTTCTGTCTTGTTTCCTTCCAGCGAGAAATTGCAGATTCATATGCACAGAATGCCAAAGTGATTGAGAAGCAGCTAGAACGGAAGGGCATGAGCAAAAGAAGACTACAGGAGCTGGTGAATGTTGTTTTATATTCCCTCCCTCCCATCGCCATCTCTTTCACATATTCTGAGTGGGTTTTGGGCAGCGATTTCCCCCTTAGGCTGTTGAGCATGGGCTCACTTTCTTTTTCAGTAACAGAAACAACCATAAAGTCTTATGGCCATTTAACAAAGTTTATTTGGCATAAGCTGTTATGGACTTCAGCAAATGGATATAGTATTGCCAGAGATAGCAGACATCTGCCAGCCCACAGGGCTTCGGGGGTTTCCACAGGTTGGGAGGCAGCATCTGATATTGAAGTGCACTCTTTGGGTGCAGACTGATCTCTCTCCCCATCTTCACGAGTGGAATATGATTTATCCTTTGGGCCCTGAGATGCCCTCCCAGGGACCATAGGATTACACCTAAGTCTCTGAGTTATTTCTGTAGCACCAGCATAGTCAGCAAAATATAATTCTGGGCCTATGCATATGAATCAATGCATTCTTTTCCTTTTTGTTTCCTTTTGATTTTAATCAGGCTGAACTGGAAGCAAAGAAGGCCAAAATGAAAGGCACCCTAATTGACAACCAATTCAAATAAGGAAAAACACAGCCAAGTTTGAAAGTATCATTTCTGGAAAAGAGCACAGTCCTATTTGGTATGCCTTGTGAAATCCAGATCCATCCATTGCAAGATGCTTTGTTGTCTTAGTCGATCGGACTGTTCCATTCTGTTTAGAAATTTTGTAATTTTTGTGTCATGTTTTTAACATCTTCTAAAACCTTTTTGAGTCTAAGAAGTATAGTTTGCTGTATTTCACAAGAACCAGTCCACCTGGTGGCAAGTCCAAGGGGGCATTAGCTTCAGTCATGCTGAGTTCCTTACTTGTATATTTTCATATGTACATAAAATTGTAGACATGTGTAAAATTTGTATTGACAGGGCAGAAACAAACAGTACAGAAAATAAATCCCTGGGAAGGTTGGTTTAATTTGAGTTGTTTTGCTGCTGCTGTTGTTTCTAGTGTTAGGGTTGTGTTATCATTTTCATCCACAATTCATAGCAGTTCACGATTATTATATATATTTTTCACATTTGCATTCTCCTGTTTCTTTGGGACTTCAATGAAGAACATTTAGAGGGCTACCTTTCCTTGGGATTAATCTGTTGAGGACAACCAGATTATGATGTTCGAGGCTTAAGCAGAAATGCAGAAAGTAGAACACTTTCTCCCTTCTTCCCCATCTCCCGACTTTTCTCTGCTTTTCCTTCTCTTGTTCTGGCATCACCTTCTTTCTATTTTTGATGCTGCCTGTATTAAACAAATTGGATGTCTGTCTGACAGACATGTTTCAGCTGTGGACTTCCAGTATTGCCAAGGGTGAGCCTACATGGATCTTGGGCAACCTTCCAACTGTACAGCTATATGATCCTATGCCATCATCATCCTCTCTCTTACTGTCATCCCCTGCTTTTGCCACTCATTGTCACTCCTATCTATAGTGACAAGCAATAGAAATTCCTTCTTCTAGACAACTAGTAAAGATACCGGAATCCTTGTCTGGCAACCCTAAATGTCCCCTTAGGCAAGCAGTTCTGTATTCACCCTATTGGCAGAGAAAGCACAGCTTAACACACACATGCCACCTGGAATGGCCCATGAGAAGTTGCATTCTCCCTACTTTTGCTTTTCAAGTAAAAAATAGAGTACTTGTAGATTTCTGTCCATTAGAGAGAGAAGATGAACAAATGGAAGTCAGCTTCATATCATATTGAGGATGGAATAAGATTGTCTTCTGCTGCTCCAGAGACTAGGACACGGAGCAATGGATTCAAACTTCAGGAAAAGAGATTCCACCTAAACACTAGGAAGAACGTGGTGGTAAGAGCTGGTTGACAGTGAAATGTGCTGCCTCAGAGTGTGGTGAAGTCTGCTTTGGAGGTTTTTAACACAAGCAGGATGGGAGTGCTTTGTGTGTTCTTACATGGCAAAAGGATTGGACTGGATGGCCCTTAGGTCTCTTCCAACTCATGATTCTAAGGCCATGAAACTACATACATCAGCTAAGACAGCCAGAGGATCATGGGACACACAACTTCACATGTCTCCAGTGCGACCCAGTAACAGAAATTCCTGTACCCAAGACTGTTTGCAGTTATACAGATTTGGTTTTATAGGTCTGCTTTTTAAGAAATGCTCTGAGAGGCAACAGTAACTGATGGAAAACAGCACCAGCCCTATGTCAGTATGTACAAGTAAGCCTGAAATGGCAGATACTGTGAAATATCTGAGGATAGTGTTCTGTTGAAGAAAACTCTGGTCTGCTTGGTTTCTGTACATGGCTGACATTCATGGTTCTTTGCCTGAGGTAGAAAAGTCTCTTAGGTCAGCCCTGCTGCAATGCCTTTTGGTGGAGGAACTTGGTAAAAATGCTTCATTTTTCATTCAAGAAGCTGCAGTTGTAGTAGCAGCGTTTAGCCAGTTGGGGACATCAGGTGGACAACTGCCAAAAAATTCAAGCTGGAGAATCAAGCTCTTAGCATCCGAGTGTGACATCAAAATCAGTTCTTGACTTTTGTCCAATTTCATTAGGGTTCTCTGTGTGTAAACTATGTATCAACAGTATGATTGTTAGGGACTAGATCCAAAACCTGCCTATTCTGTGATATTCAGGGTCTCCTGAATTTTGTGATGCAGTTTGCAATTTTAAAAATATGCAAAGGTTTCAGGAAAGTATGCACAAAAATGCATGTATCGATGAAATCAAAGTTTTAAAAAGCAGTGTCCCAGTAAAGTTCCAGCTAACATCCCACTGGCTTATGTCCATTTAATTCTGCAGAACTTGAGGTTGTCCCAGATCAGCTGATACCTCCCACTTGTACATGCATGGTGCTGTTTTGACTTCATAAGCAAGAGCGCTCACACTTGTACACTCAAAAGTAGAAGATGTGGTGATGGTACACATAGCCAAATGGGGTCCACTTTCTGAACCCAAAGTGAAACCCAAAAGAAAGACCTGAAAAAGACTGTTGTGTACATTGAACGTAAGCAACCCTATGAACAATGTTGTTGAATGTCAGTGGGTGTATAGTCAGCCCTATGTATCCACAGATTCTGCATCCATGGATTGAACCATCCACAGCTTGAAAATATATTTTTTAAAAATACATATTCCAAAAAGCAACCTTTGATTTTGCCATTTTCTATAAGGGACACCATTTTAATACACCATTATATTTAATAAGACTTAAGCATCCATGGATTTTGGTATCCAGGGGGAGTCCTGGAACCAAACCCCAGTAGATGACAAGGGCCCACCGTACATTCTGCACATTGAACCATCAGAAAGCAAACCTGCTTTGATTGTGTCTTCCTGACGGAGTTGGACTGGATGGCCCTTGGTGGTCTCTTCCAACTGCATGATTCTCTGAATTTTAGGTTTGGGAGTATTTCAGATTTCAGAATTTCAGATAAGGGAGATTCAACCTGCACGTGTTACAGTTGGCCCTTGGTATCCACTGAGATTTGGTTCCAGGATTCCCCATGGATACCAAAATCTGTGGACGCTCAAGTCCCGTTAAATACAATGGCATAGTAAAATGGTGCCTCATACGTACAATAGCAAAATCAAGGTTTGCTTTTTGGAATTGATATATCTTTTGACTATTCAAGCCGTGGAGGTTTGACTCCGTGGATACGAAGATCCGTGGAAGCAGAGGGCCGACTGTACGTTCTGTAAAAGCTTTCCTTTTGCAAAGAAAGCATATGGTATCTATCCAGTGTGCACAGGTGTTGCAGTGCTGCCCTTCTTTGCTGTTCAGAAATGTATTCTAGATGCCCATCTGAATCAAGTGGCCAAGGTCTGATCTTCCATTTCCAACCCAGTTGGCTGTCAGGTCACCCTCTGGCCGTCTCCTTGCCAAAGTGACACGTGGGCCTGCTGGCCGACAGTTTCCCAGGCAGCTGCAGTGATGACGAACCAAGGAAAGGTGGAGCTTTGGCTAATCTAAGTTGGCAAAGGGACGGAAACATCACTTCCTGGCTTCTTGGATCGCCTTAAAAGGCAATCCATCAGGAGGAGGGAGGCCACCTTGGCCGACGATCAGTGACCTTCAGTCAGGTGATGATAAAAAGGGAGAAAGGAGGAGAGTACAATGTGTAACGAGCCTTTTTTTCTGCTGCTGGAGGTCATTCTCACAACATGGAAGCTGAAAGTCTTCATTCAGCTGAAATGCACATGACACATGCTGCGAGCTTTCAGAGCTCCACAGGCTTCTTCATCGGGCAAAGGTGTTTAAAATAACACGTGTGCACCTTTGCCTGGTGATGAAGCCAGTGGTGCTTCAAAAGCTTGCAACATGTGCAATGTGCATTTTGGTTGGCCCAAAAAATATCACTGTTTTGTGGATTTTGGATGATACGGTACTTTGCTATATGGCCAAACCAGCTACCCCTGGATATGTTTTCATTCAGTTGATGCAAAACAGACACCTTGACTTGTCTGACATGTCTAGAAGCTTTTTTGCAGTTCTTACTAGCAACAGGGCAGGTGGGTTTATTTTTCAGTATCTTTCTGGCCAATTTGTCTAAAGTTGAATCCAGAGGTATTGTTTTTAACAGATTATATCCTGTTGTGCTTCAGAGGAAGGAACTGCAAAACCACCTCTGAAGATTATCCAGACTTCAGAAATTAAGCAGTTTGGCACCACATTAATTACCATTACTCTATTCTATCAAATCCTGGGATTTGCACCAGACCTCTCTAACAGACCAGGCTGAATATCTCACCAAACTACAAATCTCAGGGTTCCACAGGATGGAGCCATGTCAATTAAAGTAGTGCCAAACTGCTTTATCTCTGCAGTGTGGAAGTGCTGGAAGTATTCCTTGTCTAGGGGTACATCTACACTGTATAAATAATGCAATTTGACATCACCTTAATTGTCATGGTGCCATCCTACAGAAAACTGGAATATAGAGTTTGGTGAGGCACCAGCACTCTTTGTCAGAGAAGGCTAAAGATCTTGTAAAACTACAAACCCCAACATCCTATAAGATGGTGCTACAGTACTTAAAGAAGCATCAAACTGCATTATTTCTACAGTGTAGATACAACCTAAGAAAACCTGATGAAGTTTATGGGGTTGCCATAAGTCGAGAGGTGCCTTGAAGGAACATATATGCACACACCAAATTGTGGGGTGGAAAGCAAGGTTCCGTGTTCAAATCTTCCCAACCTAAAGTCCCCTGGACATCTGCAAAAACAGGACATTAGGATCAAGGCTAGCATGTGGGCTAGATGGACCTCCAGATATTTGGAACTACAGCTCCCATAATAATTTACCATTGGCCTAGGGGATTCTAGGAGACCCAAAGAGTAACTTTCTAAAGCTCCACATAAGACTCACACTTTCTAAAGGACATGTCACACCTGACTCCTGGCCCAAACCTGTGGGATAACTGGTTCAACAAGTATGTAGCCTTCGTGTTACAGGTAAGCACTTCTATATCTTGTTCGGTTTGGTCTAAACCAACCTGCACAGTTGATATTCACTAGCCAGGTGGTTTGGTTTTTTGTTTTTACATTTGTGAGGATAGATCTAAACAGATTTTGGCCTCGCTTTCTTCCTGATCGACTCGTTTTCTAAGGCAATGGAGGTTTTGGTGGCAGGGTGTGGAAGGGAGTGTATTCTTGTATGCACCATCACTAGTAGCTACCTGCTTAGTTGCTTGTTGTATCAGGTCCTTGGCTTCACTCATGTTTGAATTTGCCCTGCCAAACTTTCTCTTGGTGGCTGGTTTTATATGATAGAATCTCCTGTCTTTTAAATTATATATTCAACGCTTTTATCCGTTTGCTTGAGAACAATTGTTTCCATAATGATTTTTAAACATTAGTACTAACCTTGGCTGTTGCATCTGCAATGCTAAAGCAGGATATATATTTCCTTAAATAAATATACATTCCTACCTGGAGTAGTATGGTCCTGTAAAGGCTCTATAGTACTACAGGTTTAGAGCCAGTGCCAGATAATTTGCTGCCTGAGGTTAGGAAGAAGATTAAACTTTCCCTCGCCCCATTCCATCTGCAACCGCACTGCAGAAATAATCCAATTTAAGCTCATTTCAACACTGCCAAGCAGATGTTGTTCTCTACAGAAGTAGCAAGGTTGCAGTTTAGCTTCACAGTAGTGAAAGGAGAAACTTATTTTCTAGCGATTAGATTGTGAACTATACCAGTTCTGATAGAAAGCATTAGTCTTGAATAGGTCATGAAGACCTATTAGCTTTGCAAAAGAATCCCATTTTGAGAGAAAGGTGGGATATTAATCCAATCAATCGATCAATGAATCCTGCTCCTAAAAGAAATTAAACTTGTCAAGACTGTTTTGTTGAGATGGATCAACGCAGATGCTGGGATTTTTGGACTCTGCAAGGGGGACTGCCACAAGGTGCATTGATATTTCAAAACTCATAGTTATGGCACAGTGGCTGCCTACAGGGATTGCGAATTTTAAAAATTAAGCAGCCATGGGATCCATAACTGAAAACAAAAGCTAGCATTATTACGGCTGCTCAAATGTTACAAAAGTGATGCATTCGTGGCATGAGCTTTTCGGTTCGCCAGAACTCCTCTTCAGGCACAGTAGTACAAAAATTAGGGGGAGAAAGAGACATTTAACAAAATAAATTAATCCTGGCCTGATGGATGGGCCACTATGTATCTCTGCAGCTGCAAGATGGATCCTGGAGTCTCACCGAAGATAAAAGGCGCTAAAGCAAAGTGTGGCCTATGGGCAGCACATGTGGGCTCCAAACTCCACTTTTGCAGCCCCAAAAGCACCCCAGGAAATGTTCAAAGCCTCCCATGACTCCCCAGATTTTAATTTTAGGAGGGGAGCAATTTTTATATACTATTTCCCAAATGCCACTATGCCACACTGGCTCAAAAAGCTAGCCAGTATTAAAGCCCTTGTCCTGGTATTGCCTATGGCTACAGAGAACATATTGACATGTTTAAATAAGTGTATCTTTCCACACTACCATCTGTCTAATTGATGTGACTTTTCCTAATAGTGTAGAGTTATGTCGCAAACTGTCAATCATTCCACCAAATGCTTTCCTCTCTCTCATCTCTCCACGCTTTCTCACTCACCACCCTCACAGGTCAGAGTACTTTCAGGGCAATAAGTTTTCAGCTGCTTATCCTGGTCAGAGAGAACATTGTGTGAAATTCCTGCTCCACACAACTGTTGCCAGAGAAAGCCAGCAGAGCTTGCTTGTGCGAAACAGCAGACATGATAATTTGCTCAAAATCCTTTGGCCACTCTCAGTAATTTTTATATAGCCGGAGGTTAAATTTGCATTCGTAGCAGCTGTTGCCCTAGGCAGAAAAAGGCCAAAAATGACAAAATAAAATAAAATGAAATGGCTGGATGTCCATGCCCATTTTTGACACTGTGGTTTTAGAGGGTCCTGTGGCCTCTTCTCTGGTACAAAACCCCACAATTCCAGTTGAATTTCAGGAGCAGGAAAAAAAAGTCATTTTTATGAGAAAAAAAAATATGGGATGAGGTGTCAGGGCCCATGAAGACCTGGGGGACACATGTGGCCTATAGTCCACACTTTGTCCATCCTTACTTTATAAGAATCAAGCTTTGGACCAGCCTTGAATGTGCTACAACTGTGCAAAGTGCTGGTGACTGTCAGGAAAGGCATCTTTTCAGCAATGGCCCCCTTTCTGTAGAATGTGCTCCTAGGAAGATCTGTTGCTTGATACTGTCCTAGGGTTGTCAAGTGTCCCTTATTGTACAGGATGCCCCTTATTTAAAGGCTGGAAATCTGATTATTGGGTTGGCAGGTGTTCTTTGCACGGTAATTTAATTGAGGCTATAATATTCTCATTCATAGTCTCATTAAACATTATATTTTAATTGTGGTTAGATCTAACTCTCTGTATTTTTATTGGCATGTTTTAAATTCAGTCACGAGCCACCCTGACTCTCGGGTTTGGAAGCTGGAGAAGATCCCAATGAAATAAATAAATAAATAAATAAATAAATTGTTTTATTTATATACCACTATTCCAAAGATCATAGCGGTGAACAGCAAGTAAGCTAATTAGCAAGTAAGCTAATTTGCCCCCAACAGTCTGGGTACTCATTTTAGTGACCTCGGAAGGATGCAAGCATGAGTCGAGCTTGGGCCCTTTTGCTGGTCTTGAACTCGCAACCTTGTGGTTTTGAGTGAATGGCTGCAGTACAGGCATTTAACCACTGCGCCACCAGGGCTCCAAAACTCCAAAATACAAAACTGTCTGCACTTGTATTAAACTGTGTATGTCGTCTACTTCCTGATTCATAAGGGCACCTTTCCAGCAAATGAAATCCTTTCTTAATAGCATCTGCCCACTGAGTCACCAGTGCGATGTTGCAATGCAACGTTGTGACATCTCGGCTAAGACGAGGGAGTTATTGTGCCATCCCTAGTTAAAATTTCACCCCTGCTGGGGTAGTGTTACATAGACTCTTGCTTGGCAAGATGACCTACTTTGCAGGCCTGTTGTCAGGATGACTGAGATTACGTACGCAAAGCAGACACTAGCCATGCTTTGAGAAAATTTGGGGAGTTGTAGTCCAAACCAGTAGAGTTTCCAAATTCCGGTTTGAACAGAGAGAAAGAAAGACAAGGGAGATCCACAATTGTAAAGCCTCAGTAAATTACACTTGAAACTATGCATGCCGCACATTATCTGGCATTGATTCAGAAGGCTTCAAGGAGACCATGCTGGGTTTTTCCTCTGTGCAACCAAAGAGGATTCCAATCCCGACTCAACACCTGGGCTTCTGTCCAAGTTTTAGGAGGAAGATGGTGAACTTGCATGACTTGAAATTCCAATCCCAGCAGCTTCCTTTCCTAGCCTTTATAGTGACACATGACAGGGAAAGGAATTTGCATTAGAGGCAGCAAACGTGGGTGTCTTGGACAGCTTCGTGCATGTTGTGAAATGTAGCAGTGTGCTGGGAATATCGATCAGGGAAGAGAGAGAACAGCAAAATAAAGGCAGCGCGGCCTCATTGCTTATTCCAGAGCAATGCATTTGCTGGGCCATTTGCTTGTTCCAATTAGCGCCTTTCAATAAGAGTGGCCTCCATTTGGCATTGCACAGTTGTGACCCTTTAGCCATTCACACTTTGCAAGGAAAGAAGAAAACAGACAGTGGCTTCCACAGAGCATGATCAGAGTATATCTGGTTCTCCCTAAGAGCAGGAATACCAGTGGATCCCTAATGTCTTTGGAAATGAAAACCTGCTTTCTTGTAAATGTGTTGATAAAGCTAGTTTGCCCTAATGTTACTTTCTGGGATTCTGGCAAGAGTGGCCCCAAAATAAACTTTTTCTAAAATCTGGTCTGACCATTTGTCAGGGAGCCAGAGGAGATGGTTAGCACCCAGCAACTGTTAGTTCTTTCCTGGCTCCTTGTTCCAACCAGCCTTAACCACTGTTCTCCAAGTCTCTTGGCAAAGGTTATTTTCACAGTGCTAAAAACCAAATAATTGAATAGCTATTAGTCAGCCCCAAAGTCTTTGGACAAGTAACCGCAACATACTTCTCCTCCCACTTTTGGCCACTGAGCATAAAATTGTAACTTCTCTCCTTGATTCAAGAGAGTCTCTGCAGGCTTCACTTAGTCTCCATAACATTCTCACGTTGAAAGGCAGATTGTTGCTGTCCTGGGTGAACCTGAGTGTGCATTTATGCTGTAGAAATAATGCAGTTTGACACCACTTTAAACTCTCATGGCTCCATCCTACAGAATCCTGGGATTTGTCATTTTGGGAGCCACCAGGACTTTTTGGCAGAGGCAGCTAAAGACCTTGTAAAACTGCAAATCCCAATTTTATTTTGGAAATTCATATAACATTATCTTCATCTCAAAGTATTTGGTGGGAACTCCTGGCGTTACCGAAAGCCTTTTAATTTCCATTCCCTTGGTCAGTTTAAATTAGGGCCCATACAGACAGGGCAAAATAAAGCTGCTTTGGGTCACTTTGGAGGTATGCTGTTTAAATGATGCATGTGTCCTAAGAGGCCAGAAACTGTGCCAAAGTCACACTCCAGTCCTTAAGAATGGACCATGGCTTTGGCGCGGCTTCCAGCCTCTTAGAACGCATGCGTCATTTAAACATCACACTTCCTAAGTGGCTCAAAGCTTTATTTTGTCCTGTCTTTATTTTGGACTCTTAGCTCAGTACTTTTTGAAATCAAATGTATCATTACTTGCTGTGTTTCTACTCTCTCAGAACTTGATTCTGGGAGCTGTAGGCCAAAGAAGTAACTTTTCCAAGCTCTGCAAAGATGCCTCAAAAACTGAAGACACATGTTTAATTGTGCACACTGAAAATAGACAGAATATTAGTTTTCCCAAATGAGGAGTATATCCTGGAAGCATCCCTGACAAAATAACCACTTGATTTATGAAGATTCAAGGTGCAAAGTGTTATCTAATCTTTTAAATTTATCAATTTAGCAAAGCAGGACTAGCTTTTCTTCCACCACTGAAGCACAGGACAAGTTATTCAAGACTGGGAGAAGCAGCACAAGTGGGATCCAGAGATGTTTTTTTAATTTTATTTTTATTTCTCTCAAACTTATTTTAACAGGAGTGACTGAATAAAAATGAAGTTTGAGTCCCATTGTCAGGGGAATGACTCAATAAACAGATCAGGCAAAGCAGAACTGTGGTCCCTTTGCCAACCAGCGGAAACCTCAGTGGAAACTGATAAATAGTTTTGACGCAGTCCATGAATATTACACCGTTAAGTGCCATCCACAGGGAAGGAGCTTATGTGTATTTCTTGATTTCATCATACAAGACTAGGACAAAAGCACCCCCCATTCCTCGGAGGACGTTGGACCACGCACCCTTGAAGAAAGCCTTGCCACCTTCATCACGGGCAATCTTCTTCCAGCAGTCAATTGTACCAGAATACATGATGTCGGCTGGGGAAAAAGGAGAGAGAAACAAATTGGGAATGGGAGGTAAATAATGCTTTTTGGGCCTTCTGAACCTTTCCCTGGTTGTACTCTGCTCCCAGATCTATTAAGACTTATGTAGTACTAGTGCTTCTGGGGCTTTAAAAGTTATGACGGTAGTACCTTGCTCCAAGAAGCTTCCAATATAAAATTCAATATAGAGGAAATTAAGGAAAGGTTGACAGAAGATATTATACACTCATGTCTTTAGGTAAATTATTTGAATAGGGGTTGTCTCCACAACTTGGAAATTCTATTCAACGCAACAGTTGGTGTGCTGCATAGATTATTTTTTGGCAAAGGAACTGATTGGCTGGACATTTTAACTTTTCAAGTTATTCCAAGTATTTATGTGGAGAAGAAGAGACACAGACAAGAAAACTTTTGCCTGTGTTGCATGAATGGAGAACATAACGCAGGGGGTTGGCTAGATGAACTTAAGGTATGCTCCAGTTCTGTAACTGTTCCATATGTATTTAATACTAAGTCTAAATAGGATTATAAGATTGGAAAGATCACAAAATCAAAATGTATTTAAGGATGATGTAACTCAGTGTTTCTTAGGCTGATATATAAGACTGGCATTTTTTGGTCCTTGTTAACTTTTTTTTCCTGGACACTCAACGTGGGCCAGCAGCCAATGGTTCACAGATTGATATCAGTCCAAAGACCAGCACTTTGACCAGCGCTGACTTAGCTCACTGTCCCTTCATGACACAGGAGTATGTATCACTTTAAAGCTGATTTTCCAAGAATAGACTAAGCAAACATCCCATGTGTGTGTACTCAAAAGCAGGTCCAATTGAAGCCTACTTCAGGTGAGGTCAAAAAGGCAGACTTAAGGGAACCATCCTAATTTCCTAAGGTTCAGTTTATTCTTATGGAGGGAGACATTTTGCACTTTCATTTGTACATTCCCCTGAAATGTCCTGTTTCTCTGTAGTTTTGAAATCATTACCTTGGACATTAAAAATGGCTCAATCAGCAAGTAAGAGGCACAGTTTTTGCATGTGTTCATTCTAACTGAGGCCACATCTGCATTGCAGAAATAATTCAGTTTGGCACCACTTTAACTGCCACGGCTCAAGGCTATGGAATTCTGGGATTTGCAGTTTTGTGAGACATTTAGCCTCCTCTGAGAGCTCTGGTACTACAACAAATTACAAGTCCCAGGATACCACAGCATTAAGCCTTGGCAGCAAAAGTAGTGTCAAACTGCATTATTTTTGCAGCGCAGATGAGGCCTGAGTCTGATATATACACAACTCACAAAGGATGATTTATAGTCTTTTCAGTCTAGATTTTCCTAAACCAATCCCCTGGTCTTGCCGGAAAGAACTTCCTCCCCATATACCTCAGCATACATTGCAAAGTGCAGTACAGCATTTGAAATTCTGTGGGCCTCCAGATACTGCTGGCCTAAAACTGCCATCATCCCTGATCACTGCCCATGCTGGATGGAGTTAATGGGTATGGCAATCCAACATAAGCAGAGTATCCATGCCAGGCATAACCACAGCTAGAATCTTATCAGCTTTTAACAGAAAAGATTCTAAGTATCATCTCCACTTTGGAGACACCATGCAACGGAAGTGAGGCTATCTTGTTGATACTGTAGCTGCATCTGCCACTGCAGATCCTGAACTAAGCAGAATGACCTCCGAGGCTAAATGACTTCCAGGATCCCTTTAAAATGTATGGGATTTTGGCCATTTTGATCTCACAATGAAGAGTCAGATGAACAGACTCTCATCTGACTCTGGCCCAATGAATATGTTCTTATTCTTATTTTCTTATATCCTGCCTTTCTCCCAACATAGGGACTCAAATCATGACAAGCCTAATCTACACAAAGAATGGCAACATAAAATTCCTTGGATGACAACTCCAGGAATCCCCCAGGTAGGATGATGGGAATTGTCATTAGAAAAAGACAGGGACATCTTATTGTCAGTGGGACTCCTTGGATGTAGTTAGTGCACTTTCTGTGACCCTTCCAGCAGGGAATGTGAGATACATACCACCTCTGCGCCCAGACTGCATCATCATACGCCGCCGGACTGTATCAAAAGGATAAGAGGTCAGGCCAGCAACTGCAGTAACTGTCTGAGCAATCATCCAGCTGATCAAGATGTGGGTATTCTTTGGGTCTGGAAGCATTCCTGTGAAGTAAAAGAAATTAGGAAGAAGAGTCACAAAGCCATTCTTGGGCACCATCATTTTGAACATTAGCTGAGAAACCAAAAATACTGAAACACTGCTGTTTAACAAAAAATGTCCCAAAGGGTTTTACCTTTTGCAGTATCATAGACGCCAAAGTAAGCAGCTCTGTAGATGATGATGCCCTGGACAGAGACGTTGAAGCCCTGGTAGAGACCCCGGAGGCCGTCTGACTTGAAGATCTTGACCAGACAGTCACCAAGCCCTTTGAACTCTCGTTCTGCTCCGGCTTTCCCTACGTCGGCCGCCAGACGTGTTCGGGCAAAGTCGAGTGGGTAGACGAAGCAAAGCGATGTGGCCCCAGCAGCCCCACCGGATGCCAAGTTGCCGGCAAAATAACGCCAGAACTGGGTTCTTTTGTCGACGCCACCCAAAAAGATCTGCTTGTATTTGTCTTTGAAAGCAAAGTTGAGGGCCTGAGTGGGGAAATATCTGATCACGTTGGCCAAATTGCCGCGCCAGAAAGACAGGAAGCCTTGCTCCTTTGGAATCCGGACCACACAGTCAATGATGCCCTTGTATTGTTTTTCTGCTGTGATTTGCATGCTGGCATGTTGCACCTGCCAAGATAGAAGAGGTGGAATTAAGTGGGGCTACATAATTCAGGGCCCTTCCCGCACCTCGCTTTAACAAACCTACGTGGTCAAATGATGCAGCAAAAAATGGAAATTTAGTGGTGGGGAACAAGTAGCAGAGAAAGAAATTCATATGAGAGATTATCAAATCACTACAAAACCTATTAAGTCATGCTTTGAAGCTGGCAGTGGTCCAACCAAGCACTGTGTATGCCACTTCTCTCTTTCTGGAGAACTATGTGCTTGAGTTCAAAGATCAGATTTCCGTTTTTTTCTTGCTGGGAAAATACCTCAAGGGTTCTTGCTTATGCCTGCTCTATCAGAAAGAGACCTTGAATGCCCCCGTGTCCTTCATATACTTGCCTGACATTGGCCTAGGTAAGAGTGGCCCACTTTCATGCCTACTTTTTCAAACAAGAATCACTGTCTTTGAAGAACAAAAGTAAAAGTGGCACCTCTCGAAGTGGAACACAGACTTCCCAAGTCAATACTAGGCTTTTAAGCAGGGATTCAGATTTATGGGATTAAAAAGGCAGATTTTAAAATATACACCTTTATTATGCCCAAAGTGTTTCAAGTCTGCCTCCTATGCAGGCCTCCATTTTATTTGGCTTTCTGCAGGATCACCAGACAATGATCTTAATCCAGCCAGTGATAACGAATTCATTGCAAGGTGACCTCTCTTCCAAGATGCTCATGTCCATCCAGATCAGAGCTTTGGCAACCTAAGTTTTTGGACCACAACTCCCAGCATCCCTCAGACATTATAGCCAGTGGAGCTGCAACAGTCTACATCATGGCCAGATCAGAGCTTTGGCAATCTATGTTTATGGACTACAGCTCCCCGAATCCCTCAAATTCCAGTATCCAATGGAGCTGTAACAGTCTGAAAGGTTAACTTTTCCAAGCTCTGATTTGGATGATGGGAGTCTCAATGCCCGTTCTGGTCCCAGGGAGTCCCTAGGTCCCTTCTCTGCAGCCAGCTTTACCGGCAGATTTGGAAGGCCTCAATCCAGAGTCCACATCCTCAGATATTTGGGGGGTTGCCAATATGGTTCCCCCTTGCCTTTGCTTCCTGGACTGACTGGCTACAGGCCCCTTCTTACCGGATCTGGGAGTGGAAGCCATGTGGCCTTCCAGATGGTGTTGGACTGCAACCTCAGTATTTCTTCCTTTCCAGGCTGCTGGGCCTTGCAGCCCAGCAATATCCAGAGGGCTATCTGGTTCCCACCCTCCACTAAAGCCTGTCTGGCACCTGGTTGGTCACTGTGGAGGACAGACAGCTAGACTAGAAAGCTCTGACGAATATGTCCTTCTTTTCAAATCCGGATATCCCCCCTCCAACCCACAATAGCTTGGGAACTGCCAGGTTGCTGCCTGGGAGGGATTCTGGGGGTTGCAGTCCAAAAAAAGTAATCACTTCAACTCTGATTCTGGGAGTTGTAGTACCAAAAAAAGTAAATGGCTTTAACTCTGCTTCTCCATTTTTTGGGAAAGCACCATGCGACCTTGACAGGCCTTTCCCTCTCATGCCAAGGGGCTCTATGTAGGATACATGTATTTTTAAAATCCCATTTTGAGCTTTTCCAAGCTCATGTTTGTAGCATGCTGATTTCCTCCTATCAAGGGCACCATCCACTGACCCCAGGGCCCTTTCCATTGCCCTTTCATTGCTCCTAGCTTAGCTGCCCTTCAAGGTCACCACCGGATTCCATGTCTGTTTGCCGAGCTCCGCTCTGGTGTCTCTCACACCAGCAACTGTTCCCAGAATTCCACAGCATGGAGCCGTGGTAGTCAATGTGGTGTCAAACCAGGTGATTCCTGCAGTGCGGCTGCAGCTTTTGCCTGGGGAGCCATTCTCCAGGATGCCACTGGGTTGGGTGCCAGATGGGCCTCTGGCACCTCCGCCTGCCCAGCCACTAATCCTGGGCAAGGCCGGGATTGGCATCATAAGCAGAACGAGTTCGCTCCGGCCCTGGCACCTCCTCTGCTGCCACTTTGGACCCCCATTAGAAGAAAAGACTGGGCCCCAGAAAAGGATGGAGAAGGCCAAGCATCCTGCATCACCTCTGGGGCTTGATCCTGGATGGCAAGGCAAGGCAAGGCCCTGATCCACTGAAGCCTCAAGGAGACCCTCTCCTTGAGCAAAGACACTGGGGTCCAAGGCAGGGGGAGACCAGGCATCCTCCTTTTCCAGGACATGTCCTCCATTCAGGGTGCTCATGTGTCCTCACTGCCAAGGAGGGTGAAATGTAGGACCTGCCAGGAAACATGGAGGACAGCCCCACACCCAAAAAAATAAATCAATGCTGGAAACACTCGCTGGAATCCCTCCTGGAATGGAAAGGGAGGACGTGTCCGGGGGAAAAAGGAGGACGCTTATATCTCTACCTCCCTTTCAACCTTGTGTCCCTAAACCGTCCTCCATTTTGAGTAAGTCAAAGAAGCAAGGATGGCTCTTCTGAGGAGTGCGGCGCTGGGCGATGTGTGGGCCTTGTCCTCCATGTATTGCTGGGATGTCCTCCATTGGACAAGGCCTGGTAGAGATCTACTCCTTTGGTAGGCCTGATCTAGGCTGCTGGGCCTTGGATCTCCTTGGGGCGACCTTGAGAGGGAGGAGGGCGACCTTTAAAAGGAAACAAAGGACCCCTCCTTGGCTGACGCTAGGAAACTACATCTCTCTAAGCAAAGAGGATGGGAGAAGGGCCTTTTTAGGCACAAAAAGGAGCCTTTCTCTGGCACAAAGGAAGGCCTTCCACGCCTTTGGGATGCTCCCCCCCACACTTCCCCCTCTCCCTCCGCACTAGATCTCCCATTTCCAAGCCCCATCCTTTTACCTGGAGCAGGAGCTTGACCCTTTCGATGGGAGCCACCGCCGTTTTGGAGATGGCGGCTGCCACGCCGCCAGCCAAGAAATCCTTCAGGAAAGAGATGGCTTGGTCAGTCATGGCGATGCTGCTGCTGCTGCTGCTGCTGCTGCTGGGGAAACAAAGGGAGGACCAAGGATGCAGATCAGAAGCAAAAGGGGCCTGGATCCAACGGGGAGCGAGGGAGAGAAAGAGGAGAGAGGAAAGCCAAGGACGAGGCTGCCGGCTCAATGAGGGCGAGCGCCTGAAATGGCCGGTTCTTATAGGGCTCCTCCTGGGAAGAGAGGCAGCGACGCACAAGCCCTTCCCTGGGCCCTGATTGGCTCCGACGGCAGGGAAGCAGGGAGGGAGGGACCCGAGAGAGGACTGCTGCTGCTGCTGCTGCAAAGGGAGGAAAGGAAGGAGGGAGCCCACTCTCCCCAGAGCCCAATGGCAAAGGCCCTGCCTTCATTTCCCAGCCTGGCCAGGGATCTTCTCCTGGACCCCTCCTCCATTTCAGGCACCAGGGGTCCTACTTTTCCAGACCTGCCCTCCATTTCACCAAGGCTCCCACTTTTCCAGGATTTGTCCTCTATTTCACAGGCCTCCTACTTTTCCAGGACATATCCTCCATTTCAGTGACCAGGCCTCCTACTTTTCCAGGACCTGCCCTTCCTTTCAACCTTCTTCCTAGGAGGAATGTCAAAGGGTCCTCCATTTTGAGCCAGGCTAAGTGGCAGGCATGACTAATTACTTCTAGCAGCGTTTCCTTTGGCCTTGCTGCCCTCAGTTTTTCTTGACTGTCCTACATTTTGTCCTCTGACCAGCCATGTCCTCCTTTTCCAGGACCTGCCCTCCATTTCAACCTTCTGTCAGGAGGCAGTTCCAAAAGGTCCTCCATTTTGAGAATGCTAAGAAGCATGAGCGAATATTTCTAGGAGCATATCAAGCTTTTCTTTGGTCCTGGCCTCCGTTTTTCTAGAATGTCCTATGTTTCTGCAGGGTCTTGTCCTCCATTGCATTGAGGACTCACCCTGTATAAGGTTGGATTGTGGGCAAGTGGGGAGGCTATAAGGTTGCCCAGGCTATGGCAAGAGTTGTTGCTGTTGTTGTTGTGTGCTTTCAAGATGAATCTGGGGTTTTCCTGACAAGACTGTGTTCAGCGGAGGTTTGCCTTCCCTTGAGATTGAGAGAGTGTAACTCCCAGGGCTAGTAGGTGGGTTTCAGTGGCCAAGCCAGGATTCGAACCCTGGTCTCCAGAGTTGTAGTCCAATGCTCAAACCACTAGGCCATGCTGGCTCTCTAATGGAAGGAAAATGGAAAGGGCCAGGCAAGTAGGGTGTGTGTGTGTGTGAGACACACACAGAAAGCCATGCAGGGGGTTCCTAAGAAAACCTTTGGCAGGCACACTTTGGTCCTAAAATGTCCCTCTCTGGCTGAGAGAAGCAACAACCCAATGTCCCAACAGCCACAAAGGAGCACAGAGCTCCTACATCAGTGACAGTGACGCAGGAGGAGGATTTAAGCAGAGTTATTTCATTTCACCTTTGGATGACAAAACTCCCTCTTTTGCAACCCTGAGAAAGAGATAAACGCTGTCAACTTTAATCACCACGTCATGTGTTTCCTGGAAAAGGTAAATTTAATATCAAATGCCCTTTTCACAAAATTAATCACAAACTGTTATTGCAAGGCGATTGTAAGAGCAATTTTTGACACCAGCGTAACTGTAGTGTACACAAAGACACACAAGTTTTTCAGATCCAGCTCCCTCCTCTGTGTGTTTACACACTGATGTGCTGTGTGCTAGAGGCATGGGAAAGCTGAGTATACACTTTGTCACTCTAAAAATGCAAGAGGTTCTAGGATCTCAAAGCAGATGAGACACAAGAGTCTCTGCAATACACAGTGGGCACTCATTGCCAGAACATGCTCTAGCAGGAGCCAATCCATGCAGCTGGAGTACTACTAGCATCCTATCCTCAGGTTGTACCACTTACAAATGCAAGTGAGATGGGGTTTATGTGATTAAAGGTGTACTCGAACTGGTCTGCAAACTTTAATCATTTCATGGAGGTTCTAACTTGATTTCCCTCTGTATATTTTCTTATGTGTGTTTGGATTTTCGATGCAGTGAGGCACTCCATCATGGGACATCCCACCACTCATATTTGCATCCTTAACAGTGTAGCTGCATACATACAACGTTCCTCATCTTGATGCCAGAGTTTGGAGAAATTAAATTTTTGAACTACTCCTGAATCCATGCTGTTGGTAGATTTAGGGAGTTGTAGTCCAAATACAGTGGGCCCTTGATATCCGCTGGTTTGATTCTAGGGGCTCCTGTGGATGCTAATGTTCCATTATATACAGTGGCAGTGAAATGGTGTCCCTTATATAAAATAGCAAAATCAAGGTTTGCTTTTTGGATTTTATACATTTTTGGAATATTTTCAAGCTGTGGCTAATTGTGGATTAAAAATTCCATGGATAAGGAGGTCTGACTGTAAACCTTTCCACATCTCCTCATCTTCCATCCCAGATAGGCTGAGATACAACTCCCCTTGCCCCCACTCAGCACAGTGACCATACTGCTGGACTGGGGATAATGGGAGTTGGAGCCCAGGGGATTTGGAGAGCATTGGAGTTGTTAACTATGAAATACTTAGCAGGGCTTGATTTCATAGTAAATATGTACTGGATTGCATTCTAGTAGTACAATTCTCTACATATCTATTCAGAAGCACATTCTGTTCAGTTCAAAATGTGTGCAGGATTGTTCAAGCCTAGACAGTACAGCATACAATTCTGCTTGCTAAAGTCAGCTGTAAAGGCGGAATCTATCCCTAAATATATCAGCCAGCACATTTTCCTCCTATATTGCCATCCCTTCCCACTGCAAAAGCTCTCCAAATGGTGACTCAAACCCTACCATCTTTTAAAATCTACCTATATTTTTTCTCTTAAAAATGGTGATTTATATTGTGGGAGAAATGCAGATCAAATATGTCCTCTTTGGTTTTCTTGTGCTTTTCGATTATCCACTGCATGTGCTTTTTAATTTTAAAAAACAGTTCAGTATTCCAGTGCATGCAGGCAAATACCTGACTTCCCAATTTTGGCATTATCTCTGTTGAAAGATACTGATGCAGGGCCCACTATGTTACCTCCCAATAAGAGTTGATACTCCTTTTCTGAGGAGTCTGTCGTGCTGAAGAGTATGGGATGCATCCAGTCTGTCTCCCATAGATGGATCCAGGGCTCCCAAGATCAGGAGTGGCAAAACTTTGGCCCTCCCTGATGCTTTAAACTATAGCTTCCAAAATCCCATCCTGTTGGTCATGTTGGGTGGGGCTGAGGCTAATTGTAGACCAAATGTGAATGTCCAAGGGCAATGCTTCCAGAGGTGGTGAAAGTGTGCATCTTGGGATTTTGTAGGACTGCAAATCCCAGCAGTCCTAGTTAGCACAGCCAGTGGTGAATAATGCTGGAAGCTTCGTGCCAAGATTATTTAGAGGGCTATATTCCTCCAACCCTGTATTAGAAGCTCAATACCCACCTTCTTTTAGCTGCCTCTATGGGAAATGAGTCACATGTAAAGCAGAATGAGGTAGTAGAATGGATTGCACTATTTCAGACTGCAAGTAAGGTGAAATTATATATCCAGATGCTTCTATACATTGGAAGGCACTTGGCAGTCAGCCGGCAAGGATGGAATTTTTCTCCTCAGTCTTTGCTTGAATTTGAAGCAGAAAGTTCAGTCCACAGGAAAACTACTAAAAAAACTGCAAACACCTCCAGTCCATGTAGCACCGTGCAAATGGCACAGTCAACAATATCAACGCATTCCTCTGCACATATAATTTAAGACTATAGATTTTAGGTAGTTTTAGGCCTCACATGGGGAATGTGTGGCCCTCCAAATGCTGTTGGATTTCAGCTTGCATTCTCCCTCATATCTGGCTGTGGAAGCTAGTTGATGGCAGCTGTAGTTCAAGAACATCAGGGGCCCAGTCACACTACATACTTATAGTGCTATCATTCCACTTTAACTGCCATAGTTCCATTCTAGAGAATCCTGGGGTTTGTAGTTTGGTGAGGCACTAGAGCTCTCTGGCTGAGAATTCCAAATGCCCCTCTCTAAACTGACAATCTCAGCATTCAATAGGACAGAACCATGGCAGTTCTGCTATAGTGCTATAATTGAGTACTTTGCACAGTTTGTGCACAATTATTGTACTGTGTTTGGCCCCTAGAAGGCCACACTCTCTCTTTTCCCCCCAAGGTATACCTCAACTGAAGTTGGCGAACTTCAAAGGTTTGATGGGTCATCTAATACTGTAGGATGGGTTTTATCATTCAGTGACCAGTTACATACTATTAACTCAAGTCCAGTGTCTTCCTTTCAGCTCTCCACAACGTTCCTTTAGCAATGTGACCTTTCATTACAGAAAATGCTTCCTGGGGCTTAAAAGTTTCTTTTTCCAAGGAGCTTGAATTCTTGCAACTCCTGGGGTTGTAAACTCTGATCCACACCTGGTGTTAGCTTGTAGCTTAGCGGGGAATCAATGTAACCGTTTCGATACAGGCAGACACGCTTGCAGAATTCAAAAGTGCTGAACATGACCCCAAAATAAGGGACAATCTGTTAAAAAACAAGCAAACAAACATATCTGAAATTACTCACATGTTCAGTGAGTCTCTAAACTTCAAGGTGAGAACTTTACAGAGGTGGTCCTAGTCTGTGAAAAGTAGAGCTACAACTTCTAACTGATAGATGTTTCAAATCTTTAGCAGATTAGCTGGAGGGAGTACTTTTATTGCACCAGCATGCATGTTTTACACAGAAGTAAGTCCCTTTATATTCAGTGTATGAAACCTTAAGTAAATGTGCATATGATTGCAGCCTTACAGTGCAATCCCATGCAAGTCTACTCTGAAGTAAGCACATAATGGAGCTTACTTCTATGTAAATTATATGTAAGATTGTGCTGTTACTTAACAGCAGCAAATTTTAATATGAGCTGTTTCTTAAGTGGTGTTCTTATCGTTCCAGTCAAATATCCATATCTCATGTCTAATCTGCACTGCAGGAATAAGGCCATTTGACACCGCTTTAACTCCCATGGCTCAATGCAATGGAGTTATGGGGTTTGTAGTTTTGTGATATTTAGGAGGGAAGAAGTGGTGCTCCAGATGTTTTTGGGCTACAACCCCTATGCTCCTCAGCCAGCATAGCCAATGATGACAGATGATAGGAACTATAGTCTCACCACATCTAGAGAGCCAAATGTTTCCAACCTCAATTAAAAGGAAACTCAAAGTATCCATATTTTAAAATAAACATAAAACTGTAAATAACTATATCATTGATGCTTTACAATAGAAGCAGTCTAGGTGCATCCCTCCAGATATAGTTGGACTGCAACTCCCAGCAGACCTAGCCAGCACAGTCAATGGTAAGGGATGCTGGGAATAGCAGTTCAACAGAATCTGGAGGACCACACAACTCCCATCTCCTTATTTATAAGGTCCATTAGGGTGAATTTAAGTTAATGGCCAAGTTTTATCCACACAAGGCAAATATTAGGTATGCGCAAAGTTTTTAAGGAAAAGTAGGAGCTTCATACCAGAAATGATTCAAACAAGTCATAACATGGTTACAACATTGTGTGGCTAAAACAAACATTTAAATCAGTTCTCTAAAAAGGAATAGAACAATGGTAGTTGTGGTACATACCCTCAGTAAGTTAGCAGTGAGTCCGTTCCAAAGAGCAAGCACTCCTTTTATCTTCACGGTTTGCTTAAAACAATCTATCATGCCCACAAAATGGATGTCAACCCCTCCGTTATGGGGGAGGCAAGGACTCTGAGCCTGCTCCGGAGAGAATATACAGAACCATTTCATAAGAATAGAATCCATTCCATTTAAAATAAAGAGGATCTGTTTCTGCAACTCTCAATTCCTAAAGTACCAGCAAGGAATGCTTGACCCTCCAAATGCTGTTGAACTCCAACTTCCAACAGTCATAATCTGCATCTCTAATGGTGAGGAATACTAGTGATTCTCACTCCTGCCCTAAAGATACAATTAATTCACTATGTACTTCTTCAGAAGCAGATTGTTCATGGTCCTTTTGAAGGGGATAACTTCCCAGGTAAATTTGCATAGAATCAATGCTTGGAAAAAGTATCTTTCTGCCCATGCAAGCTGGTTGATTCTAGAAATCTTAGTTTTATAAGTCACTCTAAAACTTTGTACAGTATTTTCTCCTGACAACAAAACCTCATATTGCTGGTGTTGTATGCCTTCAAGTCATTTCCCACTTATGGTACCCAAAGGCAAAATTATAATGGAGTTTTCTTGACAAGATTTTTCCAGAGGAGGTTTGCCATTTCCCTGAAGCCGAGAGCATATGACTTGCCCAAGATCTACCAAGTTCAGTGGGGCCTTTCAGCTAGGCACAAGACAGCAGAGAACAAGACGATACTCCCTCCCATTCTGTATCCAAACCCCAACTGTGGAATATCTGTACTTGCATACAGTCGGCCCTTCTTATACACGGACTTTTTATACAGGGATTCAAGCATCCACGGTTTGAAAATGTTTTTAAAAAGTATAAATTTCAAATATCAAACCTTGATTTTCCAATTTTTATAAGGGACACCATTTTGCTATGTCATTATATTTAATGGGACTTGAGCATCCATGGATTTTGTTATCCACAGGGGATCTTGGACACAAACCCCAGTGTATAACAAGGGTCCACTGTATATGTACATAATGAGATATTTTGGAGATGGAAATCTAAATACAAAATTCCTTTATGTTTCATATACAGCTTATACATATACCCTGAAGGTAATTTTATGCAATATTTTAAATAATTTTTTTCATGAAACAAAATTTGTGTACACTGAACCATCAGAAAGCAAAGGTGTTACTATCTCAGCCACTCATGAAAAAAGTTTTGGTTTTTGGAGTATTTCAGATTTTGGAATTCCAGACAAGAGAGACTCAACCTGTACAACTCTCAACTTTCCCAGGGTAGTTAGAAGCTCTGGCCTTTGAAGTGATTTAATACACATTACCATCTAAAGGTGTGTGTGTGTGTGTGTGTGTTGGAGCTGTAAAACCATTCAGTCCAGGATCTAAAATTACTTGACTGTACCACTGGCTTAGGTGCTGGACTACAACTCTAGAGACCACAATTCAATTTCCAGTTCGGCCATGAAACCCACTGGGTGACCTTGGGTGAGTCACACTCTCTCAGCCTCAGGAGAAGGTAATGGCAAATCTCCTCTGAACAAATCTTGCCATGATAGATTCACCTTAGGGTCACCATAAATTGGGAACAATTTATGAGGCACAGGACAACAACAACAAACCACTGGACTGCATATTTTGTCCATCCTATATTCTGTTGTGTAGAAGCTTCATTTACTTCTCTTGCCTGGAAATTTCACTGAACGTACTGCAGGGCTTGGAAGATTTACTTTACTCGCCTACAAGTCTCACAATCCCCCAACAAACATGGCAAGTAGTCATCCCGACCTGTGAGATTCTGGTGCTTGTAACCTAAAAGAACGCAACTCTTCCAAACTATTCATCATCGTACCCTGACAAGCTCTGAAACTGCACTCTCCTGACCCAACTGTTTGGATTTCATATAGTGAAGGAAACCACGAACTGTGGACTTCTCTCCTTCTCTCTGGATTAGTTCGCAAATAAATGTTAAGTGATATTTGCAAGGCCTGGAATGAAATGCAAAGAACTATAAGTTAAGCCATTAAGGACAGGCTTCGTTTTCTTCCCTAATTCTTCAAGTTTAGAAAGCATATGACTAAAACTTTACAGATACAAAAGAGATACCTATGTTACTGATTCTAACCAGAAAATGTTCATGCCTCCAGGAAACAAATGTTTTTTCCTACTGTGATTAGATGTGGTTTGCTCACAAGGAGTGAACTGAGGCAGAACAGACAGCCTTTACGCTGTATGCAAGCATTCACAATCACCACATCTTCCCCATGTTAAAATCATGCAAAGAGAGAACCAGCACAGCAAACAACATTTCTTGATCTGCTATTTTTTATTTGCAGTGGCTCTTTTTATTTTACATCCCTTTATTGTACGTAGGAGACAAGGCAAAGGTAAAATTCCTTACCTGTAATCTCAAGCAGGACAACTAACTTGAACAGTTGCCTTTTTGCCGCTTAATTCTGTTACACATACAAAAAGCCTGAGCCCTGATATATACATGTGTATGGAAAGCTTTCTCCCACAGCCTCTGTACTGTCCAAATCAGGCCTCAAAACACCTCATGAGAGGTGCTAAGCCTCAAGTGATCCCTTCTGTCAGATGGACGCATAGTGATAGAATATGAGAGGCTTCCACTGCAATATTATAATCTTGGCAGCTTCTGTAGGCTTGCTGAAAGATGAACCCCAAATGCATGGTTCAACTAACTAGGAAGTATCTTTGATGAGACTAGTCAGTTAAGAATAAGTTTTTTTTGTTTTCTTTTTAAATGAATGGACTGAATTAGCCACCTTTTAATAAATTAATGGATTATAATTTCAATAAATGTTTTCACCCACAATCAGGTCTGTATTTGCTTGCATCAACAGTAGGGGTGGTGAAAAGTGTGGCTTGTGGGTCCCATGCAATTCCCAAACACTTTTTTCAAGACTTCCCCAAAGCCACCCAATTTCATTTTTGAGGAAGAAAAAAATACCCCCAAAATTGCCCACATTATCACCAAATCCTACCAAAAAGGAGTGGTTTGGTTTAATTCTCAAACCTGCCTCCCCAAATTTTATTTAAGAGACACAATTTTACTATGCCATCTTATTTAATGGGACATGAACATCCAAGGATTTTATCTACAGGGGGTCCTGGAACCAAATCCCAGCAGATAGGGCCCACTGTAAATCAAAACCAAGAATTCACTTCCAGTTTTGATTTACCTTTATTTTCAGTCCATTTTGCTGTCTGGAAGAGCTAAGAGCAGCCTGCCAGGTGAAAACTGGCACCTGTCTCTGTCTTAGGCCTGTTACAGACTGCCAAATAAAGCTGCTTCGGGTCTCTTTGGAGGTATGCTATTTAAATGATGCCTGGGTCCTAAGAGTCCGGAGGTCGCGCCAAAGCCACACTCCATTCCTAAGCACTGAAGTGCGGCTTTGGTGCAGCTTCCGGATTCTTAGGGTGCATGCATCATTTAAATAGCATACTTCCAAAGAGACCCGAAGCAGCTTTATTTTGGCAGTCTGTAACAGGCCTTAGTTTCCAATCCCAGTTGAGAATTATACATTCAGGCTGGAATGAAAGCATGCATAGGCTGCATCCGTACTTCAGAAATAATCCAGTGTGACACGACTTTAACTGCCCTGGCTCAATGCTATGGAATTCTGGAAAGTGTAGTTTATTGTGGTATCAGAGCTCTCTAACAGAGATGGCTAACTGACTCACACAACTACAGTTCCCAGAATCCTATAGCACTGAGCCATGGCAGTTAGTGATGTCAAACTGGATTATTTCTGCAGTGTGGACAGTTCCATAGGGAACCTTTGGGCCTCCAGGTACACTGGCTTACAACTCTTGCTTGCCCCTGGCTAGTCAGTTGGGATTTTTAGAGCTGCAATAGAAAGCCCCCCAAATAAGCTAATTCAGCGACAATTGTTTTCCAAACCCATATGACATTCTACAATCTCTTCTGTTTATCTTTCTTCTAGATGCTTTTTCTCTTCCTAGCCACCAACGTAGCCTTATCAAAAAACCTACCAGCCAAATAGTGATTTAATGGGTCTTTTTTTTTTCCTTGTGTAAATTGCACTGGGGAAAAAAAGAGAGCTGAACATTGAGAAGCCAGCCTTTCCCACGTAATGGCAATGCCACAAATAAAATAAAATTTTAAATAAGAAACAAAACACCAAAATAAATAGAAGGGTCGAGAAGAAAGGAAATACAGTACTGTAACTAGAAAAAACATTTCATTCAAAATGAAGGCAAACATGAAATAAAATATAGGTGCAACAGACAGTGCCATCACACAAAATAGGGGAAAGAAGGTTAAAAGCTATGCACTGTTTTGAACATGAGGAAAGTAGAATTAGGAAATCTTTACTAAATAGATAATCAATAAAGACAAATGTCATATTGGACCCTTGTAAGGGAGAAGTCATCATTCTGCCAGAATAAGATTTCTTGGAAACCAAGTTCTGGGCTGGACTATTTGTCCCAGGTTTGCTAATAAGGGATTAGAGAAAAGAAGTAACAGAGGGAATTTGACTTAATCTGAAATCTAAAATAAGCACACAAAATCCTTTTGAGGGTTAGGTGAACAACAACAATAAGGGTGCCTACATACCCTAAAGGCACCAGATCCCATCTGATCTTGGAAGATAAGCAGGATCAGCCTTGGTTAGTACTTGAATGGGAGACTGCCAACAATGCCAGGTACTGTGGGCTACATTTCAGAGGAAGGAACTGGCAATACTGTTGAGGTATGGAGCAGCATTGAAAATGTTCAGACGTGGCAGAGAAGCTAATGGACACTCACTGCTCCTAACCAGGAATTGGTTGCAGCTGTGGCTCCAGACAGCAGGTGATTGTCCAAGATTGTTGCAGAGTGTGCCAAAGAGCAGCACATAGCACCTATGTAAATATGCTGTGTCATCTGGAATGATGGACAGTAATCCAGGTAACACAAGAAATTGTACAGGAAGGGGTTGAGCTAGATTGCCACATGGCAAAAGTGTATATAAGCTCAAATCATCATTGTACAGTGTGGGTTTGTAGGAGGAGGAGTTTGTCTGTGTAGCTTTGTTCTTGCATGTGTGTTTGCAACAATAATAAACAGTGCCTCTTTGGAGAAAAGCCTTGCAGCTGTATTTCCTGGCAAAGCTCCAGTCTGCCAGTTTGTCTATCTACTCACAAACTTCCAAGATTACTCTGCATTTATCTCTGCATATTTTCCCAACAAATACTACCCCTGACGATTCTTTGCCAAAACACCTCTTAAGTAATGAATGGGATTGCCATAAGTCCATAGGCGACTTGAAGGCCCATTTGCACACACATAGGATGAGTGAAATTGGACATTAAATCCTGCAATTTATAGCTGAAGCTTCACTCAAAGCATTGGGAAATCTGATCATTCGGAGATGTGCTACAACTATTATCCAAAAGTGAACCTTTGCTATAGCCTAGGATAAGGAATTTTGGGAGTTGTAGTCTCAGATTTCTTGAATGGCCATAAATTTCCCATGCTCATCCTAAAGCACTCAGAACACTTTTGTTATTGGACCTTTTAAAAGTACAACAAACAAACAGCATTCACTCCTGAATTGAGAAGTAGCAGAAATAATAGCATGTGAACCAGAGTTTGGAAAACTTTTTTTTTAAAATATTACAAATCTCTGAAACTCCTGGGAAATTCTGAGAACTATAGTCCCTCCCCACCATCCAAAAAGGAAATTTCCAAGTTCTGCTCTGAATACTTAAGTTCTGTTACACTATCAAGGCAAGTAGGTTTATCCTCCATGAATCTGTCAGATTCCCCTTTTAATTCCCTCTAAACTAGCGCCTATCGTTGCAGTGAATTCCATAAAATAGCCATTGTGTAAAGAAGTACATTCTTTTATTGTGCCAATTGATTTCATTGGGTAAATAAGACCAGACTCCAGACAATCAGTCTAAAGCCTTTTTAAAAAACATGAGAAGAGAGTCAGACTGGAAGATGAGCCCATGAGTTTACAAGAAAAGAGATTCCACTTAAACGTTAGCAAGAACTTCTTGACTGTTAGAGTTTTTCAAGAGTAGAATGGACTGTTTTAGAGGATGGTGGAATATCCTTCTTTGGGGGTTTTAAAACAGAAATTGGATGTCCATCTATTAGGAATGCTTAGGGGATTGGAGCAGATGGCCTTTGTGATTCCTTTCAACTGTATAATTCTATGGTTCTCCATTTGCCTTTCAGGTTGTTGGTGCACCAACAATAAGCAACACACCTGGTACTGACAGCAAGTCAGTAAAGACTTTTGTACACCTGTTAACCTTTCTGGATGACTGGAAAGAGAGCAGAACCTTCCACATTCTCTCCCACATCCCAAGGTCTTACATAATGTTGTTGGTCTACAGCAAACATCATCCCTAGCCAACACAGTCAACTCTCAAGGGATTATGGGAGTTGCAGAACAAAAACATCTGGAGAGCCATAGTTTCCCACCTCTGTCCTTGGCAGCGTTTGATACCACTGATCACGATAGGTTCCTAAATTGGTTATGTGAACTGGGAGCTGTAGTTATGGTGATATGGTGATTGTATGCACATTTAAGTAGCTACTACTTAAGTAGCAAATAGCTCGGGCTGCATCCTCATTGCAGAAATAATCCAGTTTGACACCACTTTAATTGCCATAACTCAATGCTATGGAATTCTGGAAAATGTACTTTTGTGAAGCATTTGGCTTTCTTTGTCAGAAAGCTCTGGTGGGATAAAAAAACTCTATAATTCCCAGAATTCCATAGAAGTGAGCCATGGCAGTTAAAGTGACATCAAACTGGATTATTTTTGCAGCACAGATACATCCTGAGTGTAGTTTTATGGCATAACTGCAAGACCAAGACCAATGGAAACTGTGTTATGGGATGTCATAGGATTCGAACCCTGGTCTTCAGAGTTGTAACCCAACACTCAACTATGCTGTCTCTCAAACCTTTATTACAGTGTTTCTGCTTCCCACACCCTGGTGCCCTCCCAACATTTTGAATAACACTCACTCATGACCACTAGCTGTGTTTACAGGTGTACAACCTAAAAAATAACATGACACAAAAGGAGAAGGGCATGGCAGTGACCTACTCAGTGATAAAAAAGCTGAGTTCCAACAGTTTAAGTCCAACTCGCACCATTGTAACTTACTAACAAAATGCTAGCTAGGTTTTTCTTTCTTTCCTTTTGGTTAACATATGAATTTAAATGTATGGAATTAAAAATTTGAAAAAAGAAGAATAAAAGAAGATCCATCAGCATTCCAATGAGAGGAGGATAGCATTATCTGAGCTTTGTTGCTGTTTGCATTCAAGTTGTTTCTTAGTTACAGGGACCCTACCACAGAGTTTTCTTGGCAAGATTTGTTCAGAGGGGGTTTGCATTGGCTTCCTCTGAGGCTGAGAGCATGTGACTTGCCCAAGGTCACCCAGTGCATTTCCATAACCTAGCCAGGATTTGAACCCTCGGCCAATGCTCAAACCATGACAACAGTCTGGTTCCTTTTTTCTGAGCTAGCAATGATTTTAGCTGAGAGAATAGTGCAACCTGGTGGCTGCAATAAACCTCTACCTTTTCTCTTTCATCACTGAAAGCCAGCTCCACCTTAGAAGGAATACAGTTGGCCCTCCACATCCACGGATTTTTTAAAATCCTTGGATCAACCATCTATGGTTTGAAAATACTAAAAATATAATTTCCAATAAGCAAACCCTGATGTTGCCGTTTTATATAAGAGACATCATGTTACTATGACATTGTATTTAATGGAACTTCAGCATCCTGGGTAAGTCAGAGGCTGCTTTAAAGGCTGGTGCAGCATGCGGCAGTGCTATAAAAACATCATCATCATCATCATCATCATCATCGTCAAGCTTTGTTTATATAGCACTGTAAATTTACACAGCGCATGCACAAAAGCAGCCCTGATTTGCATACCTGCATTTTCCTCTTGACTGATTCAAAAGGGAAGGAAAGTGTCTGTGCAACGCCAGCTGCTAGGCAGCCATTGATGAAGTTCTGCAGTGGAGTGAAGCGGAGACTGGGTTCCCCCCAGATTTTATCCAGGTGGGTGTAAACAAGAAAAGAGCCGATGGAAAATGGGATAGCACCTGTTGTGAAAGACAAACAAAAGAAATGTGCTCTTGTATGCTGGTAGATACCAACAAAGTTGATATAAACTGCTCAAACAGGTAAAGGTTGGCAAATTTACTTTTTGTACAGTGATTGATTCCAGGAATCCCCAGCAAGCATGGCCAGTAGATACATATATGGCATTTAGCAATGTACCTTGTCTATGTCTCTAACTTCAATAGTGCATTCACATATAGAGTCCATCTACCCTGTTAAAATAATGCAGTTTGACACCACTTTAAATGCTGCAGCTCCATTCTATGGATTTGTAGTTTTACAGGGTCTTTAGCCTTCTCTGCCAAAATGTGCAAGTACCTCACAAACTACCAATCCAAGGATTCTGCAGGGTTGCTGTTAAAATGATGTGAAACTGCATTATTTTACAGTACAGATGCACCATTAATCTGATCCTGAGACCATTGTAGTCTGGGAAACAGGAAAATCAGCTACATATTCTTACTTGGATATGGACTTGATAGAAGTGGTATAATAATAAAATAATAATAATAATAATAATAATAATAGTTTTTATTTGTATCTTCCCGCCTCTCCCAATGGATTGAGGCGGGATCACAACAGAGTTAAAAACACTTGTAATACTGTATTACAACATTAATTACAATTAAAACCACAGCTAAAAACATAAAACATCAATCATCAATCAATCACGGGGTCAGGTGCTCTCGGTCCGTACCAATGGTCTTCATAAAAGGTCAGGAGGATATGCGCAGCGGAAGAGCTCTGTCTTTACCGCCTTCTTGAAAATCTCCAAGGATGTAACAAGACGAGTCTCCTATGGGAGTCCATTCCATAGTCTAGGAGCAGCTATACTGAAAGCATTTTGGGAAGTGGAAACATGTTTGGATGATGGCACATCTAACAGGTTCTTCTCACTTGTTCTAAGAGTGCAGGGCGGATTGTATGGGGAGATGCGTTCCTGTAAGTAACCTGGGCCCAAGCCATGTAGGACTTTAAAGGTAATAACCAACACCTTGTACTGTGCCCAGAAGCTAACTGGGAGCCAGTGTAGCTCTTTTAAAATAGATGTTATATGGTGAAATCTCGAAGAGTTAGTGACCAACCTGGCTGCTGCGTTTTGCACTAGTTGAAGCTTCCGAACTTGATACAAGGGTAGCCCCATGTCAAGTGCATTACAGAAATCAAGATGAGAGATTACCAGAGCATGTACTACAGCTTCAAGGTCCTTTCGGTTGAGGTAGGGTCGCAGTTGGCGTATCAACCGAAGTTGGTACCAAGCACTTCTGGCCGTCGCATCCACTTGAGATGACAAACACAGAGACGGATCCAGAAGTACTCCCAAACTGCAAACTTCATCCTTCAGGGGAACTGTAACCCTGTCTAGGAGGGGAGGACAAATGTCCTTCCCCAGACCTAAGGAACCTATGGCAAGTACCTCCGTTTTCTCTGGATTCAGCCTGAGTTTGATTTTCCTCATCCAGCCCATTACTGACTCAAGGCAGGAGTTCAGAGGGGAGATGCCATCCTTAGTCACTGTAGCAGTCGGAGACATGGAGAAACATATTTGGGTGTCACCAGTGTACTGATAACACTGCGTCCCATGACTCTGGATGATCTCTCCCAACGGTTTCATGTAAATGTTAAATAGCATGGGTGACAGAATGGCGCCTTGAGGGACGCCAGATGTAAGCTCTTTCCTAGAAGAGCAACTGTCCCCCAGCCTCACCATCTGTCTTGCAATTACAGTCCCTCACTGATTTTCCTCCATGAATTATGTTCCAAACTGTTACATCCGAAGTGTGGAATCTTGGATTGTCCAGATATTTTGCCTCAACCCACTGAGCATGATAGGAGTTCTAGGTCAAAACATCTGGAGGAGCAAAGGTTCCCTACCTCTCTCTCCCAACATAGAAACATTATGTAATTATAGATACCTAATACTGACAGGGAAACGCCACGGTAAAGTGCAGCAACACCTTCCTGATGGTAAATCATATACAAAGCGTGAAGAATTCCTTTGTAGGAAGGCTCCAGTCGGTTCTGTACGATGAGTCGTGTCTTGATGACATCCGTTGGGTAAGTTGCAATGGCGGCCACCATTCCAGCAAGACTTCCTGCCATGATGGAACTCCATTGGGAGATGTGACCCAAGTCATCCACAAACAGCATGACAAATCTAGTACAAGAGACACAGGCACAGATATCAACATGGATGAAGTATGGAAAAAAACATACTTTTCACCATACTTTTGTTTGGCTCATCAGCTATTTATTATAGTGGTACTTGACACTTTGATCTGAGCAAAGAACTTGTATTTCTATGCAGATGCATATGAAATGCAGAAGTCAAAACCAGAGCAACAACAACAGGTTTTGACTTCTGCATTTCAGCAGCGAATGCATCCCGAATGAACAAGTGAGGACACATATGGCAAAGAAACGCAGGGAGCTTTTCCTGTCCATCCACTCCGCACCCACGCAAGGATTAAAAGGATAACGCTGAAGCAAAAGCTGACAGTGTTCAAGGCTTGTTGTTGTTGTTGTGTGCCTTCAAGTCATTTCCGACTTATGGTGACCCTAAGGCAACCCTATTGTAGGGTTTTCTTGGCAAGGTTCATTCAGAAGAGGTTTGCCTTTGCCATTGCCATCCTCAGAGGCTGAGAGCGTGTGACTCTCTGGCAAGGCACCACAAAATGTAGGACGTTCAAGAAAAATGTAGGGCGTTCCCCAATAAAATAAAACACTAATATCAATGTAAATCCATGGTTCTTAGTCCTGCTCAAAATGGAGGACATTTTCGACATTATTCCTCCTGGACAAAAGGTTGAAGTGGAGAACATGTCGTGGAACAGGTGGAAGCCTGGTCACCCTGAGGACAATGCACTGCAAAATGTAGGACACTCATATCAATGTAAATCCATGCTGCTTAGCCCAGCTTAAAATGGAGGACATTTTGGACATTCCTC